>NW_005054321.1:5876924-5887418 GCF_000277835.1 Geospiza fortis
AAAAAAAATGTTTTTAAGCATCTAATCAAAATACTGGGCATTGAAAAACCAGACATATTTTGGCATTTTTCCTCCCCCATCTGTTTCATTTTGGGTTGGTAATGTTAACATTTAAGTGCTTGATGAGTGTTCGTTTGTGTCTGCATGAAGCCGTTGCAGTTGGTTGTGGAAGCTTAGCTTGGATTCTGTGGGTTTTTTTATGTGTGTGAATGTAGCCATGACCACTGAACTGTGCTGAAGTAAGACAGTGATGGACTGTCTTGGAGTGAGGGGATTATCTTGGTCTTACCTTCCTGTTTGATGTGCGTTCTGTTGCTTTTTCCTGTACTAGGGCTCGTGCACACTGCAGCCTGCTCGTGGGGCTTTGCGTGCACTGCAGAGAGCAGTCTCTGAGCTTTGGTGGTCACTTGGCTTTGCTGAGCACTTTGTGCACAGCAGCAGGACTGACCCATGTGCAGTGAGGGTCTGAGGTGAGACCTGTGCACGATACAGCCCTTGGCCGCTTTGGGAGGTGACTGCCATGCTCTGTCCCAGGTCACAGCGCCATGTCCGGTCAGCACACTGCTGATGCACATATGCCTCCTGTTTCCTGTAGTGCCACCAGTCTCATCCCTGCAATTGGATTTCAGCTCAGATGTAGCTGCACCAGACTCAGAAACTATGGTAGCTTAAGCCTAGAACCAAGACAGCAACATTTACTGAAACATTACAGTGATTAAATAAGCTCTGATGAGGGCTTGTTAGCTCTGAGCTAGGCTGCCTCCACTTTGGGACAGAGAAGTAATGTTTCTGAGAATTTTGAAGATCTTGGGTGAAAAGGGCTTGTTTTCCTATCTTACTGATTTTTTTTTTCTGAAAAGTCTTTCCAACCCATTTCCCATTTCCCCTAAATGGAGGAAATTCTAAGTAATTACTGCATTTACTTTAATGAAGGTACTCCTTGAATGAGCTTCTGTAAGATGAGAAATATAATTGGTTCATTAACAGAAGCAATGTTTTTCTTGAGAAAAACCTAATGGTATTATTTACTGCTGGCTCATAACAATCATGCCTTTTATTAGAGACAGACTTGCACTTCACACTAAAATATTTGTTTTTCACCTGTCAGTGCAATTTAAACTATAATAAGAATTGGGTTTTGGCAAGAGAAAGCATTAATACAGTTGATTTGTAAATAAAAACTGCGTGGACTATCTCTGTAGAATTCATAATGTGCCAGTAGAGATCTTGAGTAATACAGAAGAAATTGTGCTTAAAAAAGATCTAACAAGTTAGAAATTAGGAGTTGAATTTGTTTGAATAATAAAAAAAATATTTTGCTGATTCATTTCCAGGGGAAATCATACATAAAGCAGCCTGTGAGTCTTTTATAGAACGGTAAAGACCCATTAAAATTCTTGAAATGAAATTCTTAATTTTAAATACTGGTTTTACAAAGTATTCTGAGAGATCAAATAATAGCAATCACAAGGCCTTAACAAATATTTTGCTGTTCCTTTTAAGGGAAAATATTTCAAGAAAATTTTCCCCAAATTCCAGTGTTACCTTATCAAGTTCTGAGAGGACAAAGTGGGTAGAAGAAGGACAACACTAAACCTCTTACTTTTAAATATTCCCAGCCCTCACATCTCTCATTCTGGAGAAGGCAAGGTCAGCAGCAGCTCGGGGCACTGAACCAGGCTCTATTGTGTGATGCAGACATGTCCATGCTTCCAGAGGCAAGAAATATTTTGTTAGTCATAGGAAAATTCTTTCCCATTAAAATTAGTTGTAAATGTTGTTTTCAGCCTTAGTTTCATCGTATGTTAAAATCCACTGGGAAGAGAGTGATATGTGAGTGTGTGTGTGTATTTATAAGTATGTATTTTATAGATATTGTAAATATATATATATATATTTAGGGAAACATGGGGGAGGTTTTTTATTTACTTTATGAGAGATTGGTCAGATTTTTTTGAGAAGATAATGTGTGCCTTGTGCTCCTGTTGAAAATACACAGGTGTGGTTGCTTTACCTTTTTCTTGGCGAACAAGTTGATTTATGAAGTTTTCCCCCCACCATCTCCACCCTACCTCAATTTGCTACTCCCTTAATTGTACTGGTATAACTGTTTGAATATCCTCACTTCAGATTTCATTACTGGAATGGCATGGGTTTGGGTTTGGAGGACAGATTGCTATTTTTAGCTTGAATTGTTTCATTAATCCAATTTATAGTGTGACCCTATGAAAGACTATATTATCCTGGCTAATGGGCAGCAGAGGAGGAACATAAGAGCAACATCAGGGATGAGTGAGTGCCTGGGGAAATGACCTGCGAAATTCCCTTTGTTGCCAAAGAAAATGTATGTCAACCTCAGCCTTGGTGTTTTCTTGCTGCTTGTCTGTCAACATAACTTGTGTTTCTGTTCTTCTTGGGCTTGTGTTGTGCTGGTGTTGAGGAATGCTGATTTAGTCATTTGCTGAAGAGAGAACTGTAATTCTGGATGGATATCACAGTAATGCCAGTTGAATTATGATAGTGCAGAGCTTGAGTTGCTTCTCAAAACTATTGCATCTTGTAAATGCTTTATCCTCCTTTCAGTGCTTCTGCTTATAGTTATATTGTCTTTGCTAACTTTAAATTGGTCTTTCGGCAAAATGAAGTAGGCATTTATTGGTAAAATAAAGATTATCCTCATCATGACCTTGGAATTTAGTAAGGAGAAAAGAGATGCTGGTCAAGGGTTGATCTCTTGTCAGAAGGGCGGGAAATAGTCTGGGAATGGTACAGGCCTTAGTGTTTAGTCAAGCAAAATGCCATTTTTGTTTGGGAAAATTGTGTGCATACTACCTGACTTCATGTCTTGGTGCTGCATGTGGCATCAAGTATAGAGCTTACAATAGCAAAATATATGTAGACATCTATAAAACTATTTTTCTGGTTCATAGCAAATGTTTACTTCTATGAGAGTTTAGTTTGTGTCTTTGTATTGCTTGTGTGTCTCAGCCTAAATTAAACCATCTCCATTTGTGTTGAATAATATTTTACTTTGGATTTTATACAGCAAAGCAAGTCAGCACATGTTGGAGTGTTTTGCTACATTAAATTCTGTGTGAGAACCCTGTTTGTTTCATTAGCTCAGCATAGTGTCATTTGGTGTTCAGAGATAATACCATTCTTTACATTGCAGTCTGTATGGGTACCATGGTTGATATACCTGGTTAGATAGATCATTGCTACTGCTCTCATCTCTAAACTGGGATCTTTATAGCTTTTTAGCCTTCCCCTGGTAGTCTGGTGAAAAAAAAGTACTGCAAGGAAGTTGCTTTCAAAAGCACTGTTGGCCTTGATCTGCTGCCAATAGAGTTTAAGGGCGTTTCAGGTTGAGGAAAAGTGTTGTGATTATTATAGAGTAATACAGTTAATTTCAAAAGTGGTTAATAATGCCAAGTGCCTCAGTTTCCCTATGACCACTCTGAAATGACTGCTTTCAGAATGTGTGCAACACCCACTCACTGGAAATACTGGCCCCCTGAGACGTTTCAAACTGGGCACTCAGCAACTGAAATATTTCAAGCTGGGTGTTCAGACCATGCATGGTCTGTTTCTATTGAAATTCTGGTTCTCTACAATGTAATGTACTTGGGTTTCTTTTCCGTGGGATTGGTAGGAGTCTCCTGGGTCACTGACTGTTCCTATTTCAAACAGTCATAGCCTACAGGGAAATGGTTTGTAATACAAGACAGGGGTTTTTTCATCAGGCATAGTTTGTAATCTAACAGACATGCTCTTGGCTCAATTGACTTTAAAAAAAAACTAAAAACCTAAGCAAAGAGAAACAGATAACTAAAGATTTTTGTTTCCATTATTTGGTGGGTAAAGCAAATGTTTAAATCCAGACTAAAAAGCACAGCCCTTTCTTTTCTAAAATACAACCTCAGAAGACTTTACTCAGGAACAGGAAGATGCTTGACCTAAATTCATTACTTGACTAAATTCAAGTATTGCAGTTTAATTTGCAGTTTCGTAACAGAAGCCCAATAGAAAACAAGATGGAACTCTAAAAATCACTCAGAAGTGATAGTTCTGGTGCTACCTGAGTTTTTATTCTCTGTGGTAGTCTTTCCTTTACAAGTATTGCTAGTCCTGCCTCACACTCTCCTCTCAATTTTGCTCCTCCTACTTAGATTTTTTTCTTTGCTAGAATACTGGAAAGTCACATTCCAATTCCTTCTTTCCTTGAGATGACTTGAACTCACTTAAACCATCTTTCAGAAAAATGGCTTAGAGATGAGTTTGTTGAATATAGAAGAATGTAATGGAAACCCAGATTGGCTGAGGTTGGAAGGGACCTCTGGAGGTCATCTTCCCCAGTCCCCTGCTCAAGCCAGCCCACCCATCTAGAATAGATTTCTCTTTGTGTCACTCATGTAATTTCATTTTGTGAGTCTGGTATGTAGGTGGAAGTATTGGTCTCTCAAATCCTGCATGCTCAGTCTCTAACCCTGTGTGTGAGAACTTTCTGTGCAGAAAGAGTGGCTTTGTTAGGGGTCACTGAGGGAAATACAGCTTCAAATACTCTAAAGCTTAGTTAAGGCATTTCCTGACAAGCTGGAGATTTCATTATGACTAGCTTCAGCAGTAAGTAGCTTCTGACTATTACATGGAGGGAAATTTTGCAATTACTGCCTTACATTCCCCTTTACTCCACCAATTGCCATTTCCTGTATGGTTGTTGCTCCTCTTATCAGCAGTAATTTTTCTTCTCTTATGAATTGCAGTGGTTAGTGCCCTATCCAGACAGCTCCATGGAGATTTTTTGGGTATTCTACTTTCAACCATTTCTCTATGTTAAGAAACCTGCATTTGGGAGATGAATTTGATTTTCTCCAGTTTTTTGCCGTTCCTTTGTATGGCTTCTCATTTCCTTTAGTTTAGAATTTTCTGTATTTCTGTTTAGAATTTTCTGTAGGCTGCTCTTTCTGCAGCCTAATAAGTATAGTATGTTGCAGGTCAGGGAAATGAGATTTTGAAAGAAATCTTTGATGAAAGTTTTCTGAGGAGCTGTCCATTTATCTGCAGGAGAAAAAGTGACCATATACCCTCAGTGCTGCAAAAGCAATCAGTCTCCTGCTTCAGTTCCTCTTGGTCAGTATAGTCTGGAGTGCTGTGGCAAGCTTCACTCCTGTGCAGACAGAGGGGGAAGATGGGACCGTGCTGTCCTACATAGGACAGTGCTCTCCATGTGTCCTCTCACTGCTCAGCATCACTAGTGTCTTCTCCAAGTGTGTTCTCAATCTGTTCTTAGAGACTGTGGGTTGGTTAAGAGCTTTTTCAAGATCTACTGTCCAACTTGAATTATCAACAGTTTTGAGTAGACCCAGTAGAACTGGGGGTGCATAGGGCAGTCTTAACACTTTTGGATCTGTAAATGAAGACTTACTGAAAATGACAGCAAAAATACTTAGTTTTATCTTGAATTTGGACTGTATTTTTTCCTCCAAAAGATGGAACTAAATCAGGGAGTCAGAGAGCTTGTGTTTCTTTGCTGTCAGCACTAACTTGAAACCTGCTGGCAAAGTGTGTTTTATCTGCTGCTGGGGCAGATGAAGACAACTGCCTACTACCACTGTTGCTAATGGCTCAAGTGGTGGGTGTTTGTGTAACAAGTGTTTTAAAGGTCTGAAATCTACAGTCAAAATTTCCAGGCAATGGTATACTGTTCCTCTTCTGCCTTGAATCATGGGAAAATCACCATGTAGCCTTGAATTTCAAAACAAACTAATATGTTGTGCCAGAGGTAGAACTGACACGTCCTGCTTTCTTTAAATTGAAATTTTGACTTGTGTTAGCAAATAATATAAAGATATGAAAGTATGTACGTATTCATCTTAATCCACATTGTGTGTGCTTAAACATTCATTTAAAGTACATTTGTATTTGTAAGTTTGGAGCCTTCCTGTAATTTCATGGTATTCCAGGCTATTTTGTGTTTAAGATAGTCTGTGGGGATACAAATTCATTCATTTAGATTGGTGTGTACTGGCTGCAGCACAGCTGTAATACCCTAAATAACAAATACTGATGTGGTAACTTTTGCACAGAAAGAGGTAGTTGTGAAAAGTCTTCAGAAATTCTGCTAACTTGTGGATATATACAGGAAACTAAAGTAAATATGAACTCAGATGTTAGGAAATGCAAGTTTTGGATAAATTTTAGATGAGTGTTAAATCAGTGCTGACTGGACTCTGTTGTTGCAACTTCTGTTTTAACACTGTGAGATCATGAAACATAACTTAGTCCTGACTGATTATGGTTTAAATCAGCATTAAGGCACTTAAGTATGATTGGTCTCTTCAAAAGTAAGAAATTGAACATGTGCTAGTCACTTTATGCAATTTTGTTCTTTAATATTTAGGGAGACTTTTCAGAATAATATCCCTGTTTCCATTATAATAAGAGATCATAAAGTTGTATGAGCTGGAATTCATAACTGCAAACTGCATATTCAGCCAGCTAATTTTAACATGATGCACATGGGCCTTTGAAAATGAAATTATGGCCTTGAACTGGGCTTTCTGTGAGTAAAAAATGTAATATTGCAAAATGTGTAATCTCTGAGTGGTGAGGGAAATGACTTGTGAAGAAATGCTTACTAAACTCAACATATTTAGCCTAGATAACAAGGAGACTACAGTATGCACTTCAATGGTATTTTGTGCCAGTAGCTAAAAGCATATGCAGACAGTTTGGAATGCATTCCTTAGATATGAATTAAAAATAAGATTAGGATAACTTTTGATTAGATAATAAAAGGCACTCATCCAGCACTTGCAAAGTGTTTAATTTTGATGTTAAGCTAGGTTGTTGGTCTGCAGAGTGCAAGGTTTGAGTACTTTGGAGAGTTGTCTGGCTTTGTAGTTGGAGTCTGGCTGGAGGGTATTCAGCAGTCAGTGTGCTCATGGTCTGCTGGAAGAGAGTCAGTGCCTTGAATGAATCAGTGGTCAGTGCCTTTACATGGATCTCCACTGTCACCCTCACATATGAAACAAAAGCAGCAGCAGGGCTTGCAGAGTGAATAACAGACAAGACCTGTTGAATATTTCAAAAGCCTGATGCAATTATTACATTTGAATTATTTTTGATACTGTAGTGCTGCTAAACCAGTGTTTGGTGGGATTTGTGAGAATGAGTTGTGGGATGGTGTTGAGGAGAGAAAAGTCTTTTCTAATTTCTTGTTCCTTAGTAAGATCAGGTCAGATGGTGTGTTCTGATTAACCTATGGTGGAGTCTGTTGTAAAGAAACCTTGAAGGCGCTGGGATCCCTGCCTTGGTGAGCTGTAAAACTTTACACCTCCATACAGTCACAGTTTCTTATCATGTGCACCCAAGCTCTGCCCTTCATCTGCTCCCTACTAGGGAGGGGCAGAAATGCTCTTGGTTCTAGAGGGGAAGGGGAAGCAGAGCAGCCTTGCACAGCAGGATATTCTGTGTTTAATGTAGAACAATGGGAGTTTTTAAAAGGCAAATAGAATAGCTTGTAATGTAAGTTTTCTTTAAAATCTTGTTTAAGAGATGGGGAGGTAAATGGCTGGGTGCAACATAGGAGATTTACTCTTAGCTCTCAGCACCCTATGGATTGAACTTCAGACAGAAAATGGACTGTAGTATCTGTCAATGAGCAGAAATAGGGTATGGACAACAACTGACATGTACACAGTCCTTCAGATCTATCTGTATGTCCATAGTGCCTCCAAGGGCAGGATATGGTTGTGTGTTAGTGACATGTTCAGCAATTTCCCAGGACGTGTGTAACGTGTGTGAAGGAATAGCATCAGGGAAACAGCAAGGAACAGTATTGAGACTTAAAGCAGGCTGGTGGATGGGTGGAATGGTCAGTACAGGAAGAATGTAGAGCAGGATGTATTTGGAGATAATGTCCCTCTTGCTGAGATGTGTTCCACCTCTTTGAGCTTTATTTTAATACATCTCTCAAGTTGCATGCAACTTCACCTGAAGTTATTTTTATACTACTAGGAAAGACAACATTTGTACAACTCTCTTGGCATTTAACAATGCACTTCTTTTCCCCTAAAAAAAATTTAAACATTTAGGCCAGTGTAGTTTCTTTGAATATGATTCATTTTGGCCATGGGAGGAGAATGACAGTTACTTGCTACACAAACCTTTCCTGTGATTCATGGAGTGTCCTTTGTGTCAGCCTTGAAGGAGGCACTTCATATGCTTCCTAGCAGGAAGGAAAAATAGTGTGATCATAGTTACCAGATAGGACATGGAAACTGGGTGGGAGGGAAGGGAAAGGGGAGAGGGAAATGCTGATTTTTCAGAAGAAAATTGCAGGAATCCCAGGATTCTGTCTGCAGTATCCATTCATCTACTTAATGAAAAATGGATACATACCAAGCCTATATATAAGTAATGGAAATGTCACGACTGTAATTGTTATGTTCACAAAATAGCGTAGCTTATTATGTAACTTCTTTTGTGTAAGTATATTTTAGCTCTTTGTCTCCTTGATCCATCACTGTTTCAATATGGTGTGATGTTTCTGTCTCTGAGCGATGTGTTTCAGATTTGGCTCCCAAACTGATGGCCACATACAATTGTGTCAGCTTTCTGCAGAGATAGGTTTTTATGTTCTAACATAATAATATAGTTAGCAACTTAAGCAGTGTGCCAGTTTGCCAGATCAGAAGGCAATTTTCCTTTCTTCACAAAAAAAAGAGTAATTTGAAAAGCTGTACCACAATTTTCTTCCTAAAAGCAGCACAGATTGGCTACTTAAGTGCTTTTAAGGAATGCTCCATCAACTGATGACCCCTAATGCTGCATGGCAGACTTTGGGGCTCTTTCACAGAGTCTAGCTGCGTCCAGCTGTTTTCTCTATACCTGGAAACTGCAGGATAGGAATAAATGGGAGTAGCAGAAGTGGAAACGTAGGTTTCCTAGCTTCCTGATCCTGCATGGATTCAGGGCTTGTGGCTGGCTGTCCTCCTGCAGTTGGCAGCATTTGGTGTGGTACATGCAGCTGTGTCAGGAATAAACAGCTGTGGCTGTTCAGCCTTGTAGCATCTACACAGGGCCCTTATCTAAGCAGATGCACAGCAATGTGAGAATGGGAAAGCAGAGGTGTAGAGATGAAAGGAGTGGAATTAGGAGGCGTGCAGAAGAGAATAAAACTAGATATGAATTACTAATCACATGACCTGTGTTAATTGATTTTCCCTGGCAATTGGAATTTTACTGCTTGAATCACAAATGCTATCCATTCTTCCATTATTTCCTGTGTTATAAAATGCTAGCTTTGTTTTGATTTTCCTGTAGCTGTGTTTATTGGGGATAAGAGGTCTAATTATAGCTGTGAACTATACTGTACTGCAAGGGCATTTAAGTTTCTTCTGACTATTTCTGAGGCAATGTGATGAGTCATGAAATACAACTTTTGCAGAAAATATCCTGATTGCCTAATGACTAGGTGTTGGTAGATGAAATTACACATACTCTCTCTTGTTCACATGAAACCAGGGAAGTGTCTTCTGAGTAAGCTGTTTGTTCAAGTTACCCAAGAAATGTCAAAGATTACAGTTGCAAAATGAGAAAAAAGTGTATGTTTGAATAGCTTGAAAACACCTGCTGAGACTTACAAATGCATTAGATATTCATGGCATGAATACTTGTAAATAAAACATCTGTGAAGAAAAAATGCTGCCTAAAAATAATACAATTGTCACCCATGTTCCATGTATTTTATTTTGCAGATGATGAAGAAGATGTAAACAGTATGGAAAAAGTCATGTTAGAATATGCTACAATGGACAGAGAACTTAATCATTATATAAAAGCATTTGAAGACACCATAAATCAGGTAAATATTTTTAGTTATTAAAACATACTCTTATTTAAATATTATCTTTCAAAAGATACAAATGTTACATTTAAACAATACACAATTGCAAAGACAGCTCTTCAGCAGGTATAAAATATTGAAGTTGCCAGTACTCTTGACTTTTCTTCCCAGCTTCCTACAGGGTGGCAGAGTTTTTAACTTCCCCCCACCAAACCCGCAGCGTTCGGAATATGGATAGTGCTTTGGGAAGGATTGAGGACACTGTAGTTAAGACTCCCCACTCTCAGGTGATACCACGTCTGTATTGTGGAAGATGGAAGTGCGGCAGTTGAAGTGAGGAACAAACTGTTGGCTGCGGCTGCAGAGAGCCGAGGTTTGAAATCTGCTTCCCACTGCCTTCCTGCCACCTGACCTGGCTGCTGCGTGTAGAGGGTGAGCTGGCGGATTGCTCGCTCTATGAACCAGGGCCTCGCTCTGCCCCTGGACAAAGGACGGACAGGCGGACAAAGGACGGACAAACTCCGGGCGCAGTGGCGGCGCTGCCAGTGGCCGCCAGGGGGCGCAGCGCCCGCGCGCTGCCCGTCCCGGGCTCGGCGCGTTCCCGTCCCGAGTTCGGCGCGCTCCCGTCCCCGGGTCGGCGCACT
>NW_005054321.1:5887560-5890770 GCF_000277835.1 Geospiza fortis
CTCCGCGGCAGAGCCGAGCCGGGAAGGGGCAGGTCTAGGTTCAGGTCCAGGTCCGGGTCCAGCGCGGCCGAGCCTCAGTTTTAGGACACGCCGATGCCGCGAGAACTCAGCTCACTGCCGTGTGTGTCTGCACAGAGACCTGTCGCTGTCGGTTTTCTGTGGTTTCTCTAGAACAGGCCAAAGGACATCCCTGATTTCCCTCCAAGGTGGGAAATCCGTGTTTCAAAATGTTACGGTAGTGGAGCTTTTCAATTAAACCCACCTTGCTATTTTTTTGCTTTTTGTTCTTTTAAAAGCAGTACAAGGAGAGCAAAATAATGCATTTCCCACTAGTTCTGTTGAGATGCCTACATGGTTTTTCTCTTTTAGAAAGGTTTTCCTTTAATTTTTTTTTAAATCATCTGATCAGATGCTTAACTGAAAAATCTTCATTCAGATAATTAAATATATATGTTTAAAAGGAGTTCAAAACTATGTCTACATCAGCAAGTGTTGGACAGAAGTAGCTACAGGCACTGTTCTCCATGTGGTCTTTAAATATACATTTCATTTCAGATGTCACCATAATTGCAGACCTCCTAATTTATATTGGATAGTTCAGAACTTTTTCCTTTTATTTGGACTATTCATGATTTTTAAAGCTTTCCTGGTAAATTGTAACACAGTCCTCATTGTTAGAGACTAATGATACCTATCCAGACTTGAGCAAAACACAGTTGGTTTATATTTTGATTATAAGCCAATTGATAACTGATGTGTTGTTGTTAAAATAGGAATTTCAAGTAATTTTAAACAATGACTGTTTAACTTCTCTCATTATTTCCATTTATCAGCATTTTTTCAAGTTTAGGATTATAAGGAGCAAGTCTGTGCCTTCACCAGCAAAACACTCAAGTCCTGTTTACTTCAGATGCATCACTCATGATATTTTAAGTGGAGCACAGGTGCAGCTGCTTCACTGAAGTGAAGGTATTTTTGTTGGTTTCGGCAGAGCAGTGATACATTTGTGAATTTTAGGATTGAATTGAGCAGTATCTGTTGTGTGCATAGCTGTGCCGGTGTGCAAAAAATACACCTGGAAGGGTTAGTTTTCCTTTTCCCCTCATTTTTTCTCTCATGCAGCTTCTTTGTGTCATTAAAACAAGCTCATTTCCTGTTATTTCAGTCCTAAGGTGCTAAAAATACAGCTCCAAGATATTTAACATGTTTTAGAGTCTACATGGATTATAAATTTGGTAATGGCTAATCTGTTAGCCTCTAGCCACACTTCTCCTGTCTCTGCTTCCTACTTCACTCTAGGGAATTGTTTGTCCTTTCCCCTGCCAGCATCCAGAAACCTCTGTGAATATGAGAAAGAAATGTATATAACTTGTGCTGTAGAACAATCTGTTCTCTGAAAAATAACAGCTCATGCTTTATTTTGGAGGCTAGCTGCATGCCATGCCTCTGGAGCTGCACTGCCCATCTCCAGTTACCTGTCAGAGACAGCTTAAAATCTGCTTCTGGGAAACAGATACTGTTGCTGAATTTAGGGCTGCACCTGGAAGTAGCTGTAGAATAGCTTGGGTTTAAAATAGCCTCCACTGACTTGCTGCCTGCTTCCATCTGAATTCCTTACCTGAGGGCTTTCTCTGGGGAGTTGCAGCAGGTCATTAATTTTCACAAGCAGACTGTTCTTCATAGACAGGATTTGTCTCCAGCTGTAAAACACATTTTATCTGATTATTTTATAAGTTTGTTGATGATTTTTCTGGTCTGTAGTTTCCTCATACAGCAGTGAATCTGAAAGTATTATAGTCTGTGTTTCTCCTTCTAACCAGCTGCTTCTAGTAAAATGTCCAACTGGAATTTAGCAAGATAAGAGACAGCAGCAGTTAAAATTCCTGATATATTATTTTATTATGTGTATCTTTAAATGGCATTGACAAAAAGGTGATACTGTACAACCAAAGGATTGTAATGTAAATAACTTGAAACTAGCATGAGTTATAGTCACATGTTTTCTCAAACCCAGTTTTTTTGTTGATTTAGTCTGCAGTAGGTGGAATGCAGAAGGTGAGACATACCAGCATCCTCTTCTGGTTGAATCAGCAGCCTGTTGAGCAAGAAGTGAGCAGTTGAATCACAGTATTTCCAACAATAGGCTGTGGGAAATCCTTTGTCTGTGGAAACTCCCTGTGCCACTGGATTTTCTTGTACCTGTGTAATGACTGGACTTCTGCTGGTGCTTCTTCTTTCATTTTTAATGGGTATTTTTAAAAGAAATGAACCAATATTCAGGTCCTTACCATGCAAAGTCCAGACAGCACTCTTATTTTTTGTGTAACAGCGAAAGACTGATGGAGCTGCAGTACCTCTTGCAGAAAATTTTTATACTCTTGAAATGGACCCAAATGATTGGAACCCAGGCTCAAGTGTTCCCTACTGACAGAGTTCTCAAGTGGCCAGAATGCCATCATATTGTGTTATCCTAAATATGGATTCTTTCACCCAGTGTTCAGGAAGACAATCCCCTCATAGAGTCAAGATACTTGATTTTATTTCATGTCTGTGCGCAGAACAGGTTCTAGGTGGTGAATCCATAATGCTAACACGTCTTCAATATGCCAGGGGCTCCTTTTTATACTCTGTGAACAATAAAACATTGGCATTTTCCGTATATGTAACAACCTAACTGTGAAGTCATTCACTTTGCAGTCTCTTGTCTGCATGTAAGACCCAGTGCACATTTGTTTTACTGTGCATGCTTTCTGAGGAAGTGCCCTATATGAGCAGGACATGGTTGTACCCTACAGACAGGTGTTATACTGAATTTACTTAATGAACACAATGTTCAAGCAAAGTTGTACTTGGCATTGTAATTTGATTTATTGCGTCCTCCTGTTCTTGCTTCGTGGCTCTTGGTTCCTGCAGGTTTAGTTTTCCTGTACTGTCTCATGGTACTTCATTTCAACAGTTGTGCCTGCTCCCTCAATTCTACTCTGCTCTCTGGCTTAGCAGGGATGGTGGTGGTGGTGGACTCACCACTCTCTCAGCTTTTCAAGCATTTGGTTTCTTTGGGACTGTAAAAGCTGGGGTAAATTTTCTGAAGTCCCCAGACTTCTCTAGATAAAATGAATTACAGTGTATTGTAGATCAAACTAGAGAACAAGGAAGGCAAAACTAACTTCTAAAGTCACATTATTTCCTCCTCTCTTTCCTTCTCCTTTA
>NW_005054321.1:5890796-5898001 GCF_000277835.1 Geospiza fortis
AGATGACAGGAAATTGTTGAATGTGGTAATGGCATCTCTGGCAAGGATTTCTTAGCGCTTCCTTTTGCAAGTTTCTTCTTTGCCAAACATCACTTTGTCTGCCTTTTGCTAAACCTGAGCACTGTGACAGAATCAAATCCAAACCTTAGCAAGGTGGAAGAAACATACAGGAGACATATTTAAGAAAAAAACCAAGAGAAGGAAGCACTGAGAATGAGGAGAGGCAGATGAAAAGGTAAAGGAGATAGATGGTCTTGGAAAGTCTTGAGATCATGTAGACATATGGGGAAGAGACTGGTTGAAAAAGTGCTAGGAAGGAGGTGGTGTTGAGCTGAAGATAAGATGGAAATACTAGGTGTTGCATTGGTGCTTGGGTTTTATCCCTACTTCTGCTCGAGCTTTCCCACATTGTTCTTGGTGAATCATATCTATCACTGTCAGTGGCTGCTGACATCTTTGTTTTCTGATTATTCTGCATGGAGACTGATTTGAGCAATTATAATAGTAATTTAATTCAAAGTTAATTATAGTTTGAACCCAGGAAGTGAAATTAAAATGTTCTTTGTTGGGTTTTATCTGCAAAACTACTACATACAACTGATGTAAGTGTATGTCTTGAGAGGATTTGAAGTCTGGATATGTTGGTCATTTATGCCTGTGTGACTTCACACCTTGTCAAGTGTTCATTCTTCCTTTGCAAAGGTGAAGGGTGCACCATGTTCCTTTTACAAGAGTGATTTTGTCTCTACAGGATATATAGAAATTACTCTTAAAATTGTTTTGTATTTTTGAAAATGGTGCTTCCCTTTAGACTAGCACGGTCCTTGGAGTGTGAATAAGAGGGGGTGTTTGTCCAATGGGTCAGTAATTTAGAGCAGATTACTTAGCATTGGGGTCTGCTATCTTAGTGCAAACTGTGTAGGTTGTAATCCTGCAGAGGGATAATTCCCTTCAGTTATGTAGGTCATATTCCAAGTGTGCAGCTTGTGAGTGATCTAAAAGCCTCTGCAGAAAAGTAAAGAATCCTGTTTTAAAACTACTGGGCAGTTCATGGTCTCTGATTTGCAACCTGTGTAGCAGAATTCTAGTTTCCTTGCTTAAAACTCATAGTGCAATGCTGTGGTGACTGGATGGTCTTCCTTGGTCTCATAAAAAATGAAAGGGACTTAGCACCTCTGTTAACCAGCCTCTGCCAGCATAACTTTGTAGGCCAGGAGTCCTACTCGAGAAGGTTCTGCCAATATGTCCAAGTTGTCTCTTTTGACAAAGCAAACTAAAGCAACAAAACCCATCTGCATTGGTAGCTCCATTTGCAGTGGTCTGTGAAGGAACAGTAAGAACAAGCAGAGGATGTGGTTCCAGCCAGCCAGGCCCCATCTTCACTGGCACAGCTATGGCAGCAGAACTAATGTGATGACTGAGTTCAGTGTATGTGGCAAATGCTGCCTATTAGAGACAGGGCTGTGCTTAAAAATCAGATTGTCACTTAGTTTTCTGTAGGGATAAGTACCAGGAAGACTATGAATCCCGAGGGATTCATGTGTTTTAGCTGATTTGGGACTCTCTGACAGTGACTGGCACTGTGATACTCATTACAGTGTTGTCAGTGAAACAATTCTTGACATGGAACTTTCTAGTTTCATGGAACAACCTTGTTTGGTGCTGACACTTTCTTAATAAGCACTTTGCTCGTTGTTTTCCCTCTTGCTTCACTGTCATGACAACATGTTTTAGGGCAAAATCCACTGATGATATCCATATCTGCAACTCTGACCTTCGCTGTACAGCTGAGCTCAGGGCATTTCCTCTGCCATCAGTGTTTCTTGATTCTGAAATATTGTCTGTTAGCATGACAATTTTGGGACCTAAGTTTTTATCAAAAAGGTTCTCTGCTGCACAGAAATTGCTCAGGAAGGTCTTTGTGAAGTACCAGAAAAATGGGTTTAGTGGAATGGATAAATATTTTCTTGAGCTGGCAGAGAGAATAAAAGAACCCTTGTAGTCTTTTGCTGCATTATCCTGACTCTCCAATTGTAAAAGCAAGTGATTCTATTTTGAAATTCAGTCAGAGCTTACTGAGGTGCACCATCAGTAGCAACAAGTCAAAACCCTGGTGAAAGATGTTGTACCAATGCCAATGTCTTTGGAGATTTTTGGAGAACTTACTTCATGTTTAGAGTTTTTTTTTAACAATGGATCTCGTCTTGGCTGTTAGTTTGGTACCTTGAATTCTAACTGGAACTCCAGTTCTTGTTTACTTGCTATCTACTAATGAAACCACAAGAGACTGATCATTCATCTTACAGAATAAGCAAAATGTGGGCATTGGATTAAATCCTTATAATGACTTTGGCAGGATAGTAGAGGAAAAGAATATGTGACTCTACAATTATGCCTCTGTATCTATCTATCTATCTATCTATCATCTATCTATCTATCATCTATCTATCTAATGCCACAGGACTTACTGAAACTTTTACAGGGAAGCTTATTTCTAGCATTAGCTAGCTATGGAGTTTTTTAATATTTTAAAGTTTCTTCAGTACTCTTTGATACAATTTCTAATCAATAATGTATTTCTTGCTCTGTCCTACTGCCATCTCCAAAGAGTAATTCAAATAATACAGCTCACTTGTAGGCATGTTCTCTGCTTCCTGCACAAACTGGGACAAAGATGCATTTCAACATTTTTCTAATATTTACTTTATAATATTTGCTTTACTTTTTTCTGTGTCTCTGTATGTGTTGGGCTAAGCAACTTTGATTGAAGCTGCCTTTTACTTTCTGAGAATTAGTGATCTATGTGTGTAGTTCTCTACAGTAATATGTTAGAGTCAACATTTGGTGAGCTGCAATTCAAATATTTTTTTTTAGTGAGTAGCATATAAAGAAGTAGAAATAGTGTTTCATTTTATGTGGGTTATATAGCAGATCCTCAGTAGTATGTCTTAGTGTGTCCTAGCAAGCATAAAAATGTGTCCTGCTTTTTGGAGAATAAACCCTGGAAACTCTTGCATATGGACATAGGTTTGTTTGACTTCACTGTGGTTGCTTACAGTGGCCAAGCTAAACATTTTCCTAAATATCTGCAGTGTCAACATTGTAGTTGCTGAAATGGCCCTTGGCTTGTGTTGGATTGGAGTGGGGCAGCAGGGGCCACAGCTGGATAGCAGTGAAGATTTGGGTAAAAAGAAATGTTGTGGACCTAGGGCCATCACATGGAACTGGGATCTCTGTAGATATGGTGGCAGCAGGGGTGGTATTAAGAACAAATGTGCCAGAGAAGTCCTGAGAACCACATGGTAATTTGAAAAGTGTGTCTGCTATGTTGGGCAGCAGTGCTGCCCAGTAGGTAGCAAACTAGCCTGCGATTAAGGAGGACTGGATGCTATTTTCAGGTCCACTAGCAGCTTGTGTGGTTGACCTTGACAAATTGTTTCACTGTGTACTTTGGGCTGTGGTCCTGTGTTTATTAACACTGCATTTGTGCAGTTCCAAATCACCTGGTAGCACATGCTCATCAATTAAGCCAGATCACATGATACTGTTTATGCTGGCTGTATTCTGGCTGCAGGACAGACACTACCTGATGGAGCTTAACTGTGCAAAATTAGAATTGGCAGTGTGGGTTACACTCTGTGTGTCATGCAGCTGTGGTGGTTTTGATCTCATAGGAGGCATCCTGAAACTGAATTTACCATCTCGCTCAACCACAATCTCAGTCATGTGGACAACATCTCATATCACTGTCTGTAAGAGAGCCTGTAAGAGATTTATATTTTTTTCTACCTAAAGAATTCAAAGCTATTTGAATTCAGTTTTTAATGATTTTATTTTAACACTGAAGATTGCAATTGGCTGTCTGAACTTTTTCTGAAATTCCAGAAGGTCACACATAGAGCAGCTAAAAGTCTCTGTGATTTGTATCCTTACTTTTCTAGGCAGTGTCTGCATTTCAGAGTCAATGTGAGTTAACTCTGTCTGGTTTAGCCAAGCCTAGAGAAAGAAGATAAAATTTTGAAATGTAATGAAACTAGTAGGTGTTGAGGTAAAATAGCCAGATTAAAAAACTATCTTAATCTCAAATACTGGATTTTTTTTTGGTAGATGAAATTTATTACTGGAAACACTGGTGTTGTAGTTTCAGTTGCTCAGTAGTGAAAATAGTATTTCAAATTAATCGTCTCATCTAGAAAGCTCCTGCTGACAGTCAAGGATTTAAATCCTTGGAGCCAGGGGGTGAAGGTTGAGTGTTAAATCCTGGATGATTCTCAGCAGCAGGAGTTTTGCTTTAAATTAGTTTCTGCTGGTAATTGAACACGCCCAAGTTGATCAGTGTCAGTGGGGAGGCAGTTTCTGGAATGCCATCCATAAAATGTCTCCCTCCAAAGGTTGAGTATTGTTTTAATTACTGTAATTGTTTCCAGAAGTTATATGTATATGTTGGATACTTTAAAATTCCTTCTCCAAAATTTTAAATGTTAAGTCACTCGTTTAAAAACATTTACTTTTTCTCCTAGTATTTTTTTAAACTGATCTTATCAATAAAAATACTCAGTTACCCAGATTTTCCCTCAGCAAAATTCTTAGCAGATTTATAATGAATCACAGATATGTTGCTTACAGCATTAACTAGATCACACTTTTTTTTGGTGGCTCCTACTTCCATGAATTTGTTTTCGTTAAAAAATTTCAGCTAAGAAGGAGTTAGTGATAGGAGCTGCAACTCTCATTCCTAGCTTCCTCATGACTTATATTATTTGGGGTTTTTTCTTGTTGAGCTGTTCATTCCTGGGTGTAAACAGGAGTGTGCATGCAACTTATTGCATGTCATTTAGAATAGACCAAAGTCATACAACTTTGTAGTATGGTTTCATAGTGCATGTTTTCACTTTTACAGAACTGTGTATTTAGAGCTTTTGTTAAAATGGAGAGCATTTCTTTGCTTTATTTTTTGATGTTGGGACTTAAGAGTAGCTTGGTGATATTTATTTCATTAAATTGAATAATGGGTTTCTCACAGTTTTTAACACGCGCTCAACCTGTGCTGCAAATGTCAAACTGTTTTTCTTTCTCCTATTCCACATTGCTCCTGTTGAGGGAAGCTAGTGCTGTGATTTCAAAGCAGCAGCATGACTTCTTTGTGCTTGTGATGTGCTGAAGTATGTAACTGCCCATTCTAGTGCCTACTGAAATTTAAAAAATAAGAAAGTCTGCCTAGTAGTATTGTATGCATTTTATTATCTTTCCAGTTTGAAGAAGAGGATTCAAAAAATACCTGAATCCTGCCAGAAATCAATACCAGATGTCACAGTATCTCCCAAATGTGGCCCCATTGTTGATAACCTACTGTGAGTTACAAACAGTGTGCTTGATAATAAGGGTTGGCAAGTTGAGCTAATTTCTGGGCTCTCATGTTTTTCATCTGAGCTATGTGCATAGCTTGAGCACACTGATTTCACCAGCTAAAGTATTTCTTTTGTCCTCAGACTTATGTGTTAACACTAACAATAAATGAAAAATATTATAAAAGACTTATTAAGCGTACATCAGATGCACTCCAGACTTCCTCATAAAGTGTAAAGTTCCCATGTGTACATGTACTCACATGTACCACACCTAATAAATCCTACAAAACCAGAGAAATTAAAAGCTCAGTGATGTTGCTACTCTTAACTGCTGGCACTCTTCAAATGTTAGTGCCTCGCTGCATTGCCGCTGCTTCTGTGTGAACAATTCACAGTGTTTGCTCAACTGGGTACTCATCCACTGTTCAAAGCTGTTATGATGCTGTTTTTTCTTCTGTTGTGTGGGGAGAAGATTGGATAGCGAGGGCTTGGATGCAGTGGTGAGTTTACAAGAGTTACTGGGAAGATGGCAACTCTGGTAAGGGAAAACATACAGGGTGTGGTTTTGTGGGGTGTGATAATTGTTGTAATACAAAGTGTGGGCTGTAAATGAAATGTTTCTCCATGGATATTTTTATGCTTAGGTGGAGGTGATCAAGGGATGCAGGTAAAGGCTGGGCTGCGCTAGAGGCAGTTTGGTCCAGTTCAGTAAAACTGTCTCTTGAAAGAGGGAGTTTCTGGAGAAGCTATTAACAACCCCACTGTATGCCCTTAGTCCTCACAAAACAACCCCACCTTTCCCCACTGCTCTCTGCTAAATTCCACTAACAATGAGCCATAGCCCTCACCACCACCTCCTGTCAATGGAATGCTGGTGTTCAGATTGGTGGGCAGCTTCTCTGCCTTTTCTTTTGCTTCCCCTCTTTCATGCTGTTTAGGCTTTGGAATCTCTTTCTTATCTTCTTTTGGTGTAACCCACAGTTGGCTGTTGTTGGTTGGTCACCTGCCCTTGGAGAAAACTCAGCACTGTTGCCTTTTCTCCCGCTGACAGCAGTGCTTTGTATCTCTTGGCAAATATAACCTGACAGAGCACGTGGAAGTATCATTGAACAGTATTTTAGGAGAATCTGGCCCATCAGTTATGTGTGTCTCTACCAGCCCTCTGTGGACTAATTCGACCTGAGTTTAGCAAGCCATCCTCCTCAATCAATCAGTTAGGTTGGTGCCTGGCCACCTTTGTCAGTCAGGCTTAGAAACAAATATCAGACAAATCCTATCAACCAGGTTTATGTGCACAGCACAGGTCACTGTAGTTGTAATGGTTGCTACAGTTCAGCCTGAGTTTACACTTGGCCATTTCCAAGCCCCACAAAACTCAGACCCAAACTCCTTCTGTTAGTCCCTTCTTATACTAGTTCTTTTCAGCAATTATTTACCTGGTAAATTTTTAATAGTGAGCGATTGTTTTATGGTAAGGGGAAAATCCAGCTAAAGCAAAAAGCACCTATACAGGATTACAGGTGTGGCTTATACTCAAGGAGAAACTGACAGTTAATTCAGGTAAGAGGTGACTATAATAGCAGTGTGTAGTCAGGGATGGAACAGAAGTGTTTGTTCACCATGTGTCACATCAAGAGCCATTTAATGAAATTGTCCAGCAGCAGGTTTTAAATCAACAAAAGGAAGTAACTTTTTACACAGTGAATAATTACATTGTGGAATTAGTTGCCACAGGATGTTATGGAGACCAAATCATTAATGAGTTCCAGAAGCTACTGGACAAATTAATAGAAGAAAAAATCCTTGACAGCTGTTAGATGCAAAGATTCAAATACAGTCACTGTCTTGGTAAATCCC
>NW_005054321.1:5898049-5911524 GCF_000277835.1 Geospiza fortis
ACTTGGTGGTCATTAGATTCCTACTCCAGCTTTGTACTTCTGCTGTTGTTAAAGGGAAGAGAATATGCTGGATGGGTCTTTGATGTGAAGTACCATATCTGAAAGAAAATAAACTGCATAGAAAACCCAGTCTCCACAAACACTAATGCACCCTGAAATTTATGTTAAATGGCTATGGAGCTTTAGATAAATTACATTTATTCTCTATTTCAAACCTATTTTGGAGTATTATTCTATCTAAAAACGACCTTCCACCTCCATAATTTTAATATTTGGAAGGTTTTCAGGATATCTAATAATTTATCTCTCTGTTCTTACTTATATATTTGATGATTTAAAAAATAAGTAAATGAACAGCTCCTGCTCTTGGCATTGTTACATAATTGAAAAATTCTTCATCTGAAAGCTCATTTCAAATCCATATAATGTAAAACCACATAAACCATTTAATAATTAGGTAGTAGCAGATAAAATCCAACTTGAAGTTTGCAGAGCTACACCCACTTGGACCAAAAAAGGGAGGAATCTTTGGCTAGATCCTTGTCTTGCAGTCAGTTTCTCCCTTAATGCCCAAAAAACCCCTTAATAACTTGTTCTAAATAACAAATCTTCTTGTAGTACTGATGGGAGGAGGTGAACTACAGCTCTGGGTGAGTACCTGCTAGGACCCCTTCTTGTAAACTTGATGAAATTTCAGCTGAAGTACCTGCTCTGGTCTCAACCACACCAAATGGGATAAAATGTTTTCCTGGATGGTTAAGTAAAATACAATGTAGGTTTTTAAACTATTTTGATGGATCATAATCTGAAAATTTTAAGATCAGTACTTGAGATTCCTGGATTGGTGAATATAAAAATGCCTTTTATATCCCTGTCAACAGTGTCATAAAATAGATATGTGATCCAACTGGGATATATAAATTTGGTCAACTAAGTTGTGATTGTGGGCTGCTTAGTACTGGAGATACTGGATAAGAGACAACAATGCATGTCTTGCTTCTTAAAAGAGAAAACATTAAGTTCATAGCACTGTCAGAAAATCCCTACAATTTTATGTGTGTTTTCATTACTTGAGGAAAGCTTGGCTCCACCATTTTTGTAACTCTTCTTCAAATAGTTTTTTTGCCTCTCTTAGCCTCATGTTTATGGGTATAAAAAAACCCAGCTTCTTCAGCTTCTGTCACTCATGAGCCCATGGCCCCTTCCCAGATTTGGGTTTCTCCAAATGCCTTTGGACCTGGGAAGTCTGATATGGGGAGCAGTATTTCAGCTATTGCCTAATCAATGCTTCCTAGAGGGGAAGAATAACTTCTGTTGTCCTGCTGGCCATGCTGCTCCAAATGTAGCCGAATCCAATTTGCTAATTAGCAGTGAAAATGTTTCCTGAAATTTCACTTGTTATTTACCATAGCAGAGCTGCTACAGAGCCAGTCAGTCCCTAACATCTACTGATGTGGTTATCCTGCCCCTAGAAAAGCTGTAGAACTCTTCTTGAGCTTGGCATTACCAGTTCTGATTTTCCTCAAGGTCCTTCTTGATTAAAGCTCTACTGCTTGATATGTCAAGTGCTGCTGGGTTAGTTATGCCTAGAAGATTGCTGAGAGTGCATTTGGTTTCATCATCCAGGCCTTTGGTGAGGATGTTGAACATACTCAGCTCTCCTGTTCAGCATTACAATACACCTCTTGGTACAGGCTGCCAGTTGGATGGCAAACTGGTGTTTGCTGTGAGCATTACCCTCTGAGCTGGCTGGCCCAGTAATTTTCAGTATACCCAACAGACCATTTGATTACATCCACCCCTCGCCCCACATCTGCATTTTAGGTCAGTTCATCACAGGAAACAATCATCAGTTTCATCAAGCATTAACTGCCCTTTGTGAGTCCGTGCTGATTGTGGCTGATTACCTTTTGTTACCATGTTTGGAGGTGGATTCCAGAAGGATGTGGTATGTAATCCTTCCAGGGGCTGAGGCTAGGCTAAGTGGCCTGTAGTTGCCTTTCTTATGTCTTTGCTAAAGCCAGGCACAGTGCTAGACTTTCTCCAGTTTTCAGGGGTCTGCCTTGATGATCATGTTTTTTTAGAGGTGAGAGGCAGGTCTAGTGACACATCAGCTGACTCTTTCAGCACTTTCAGATTGTGTGTCTGTCCTCATAGATTTGAATACATCAGATGCTCTAACTCATTCCTAACTTGTCCCTAAAATGTTTCTTCTCAAACCATCCTGGTACATCTGGAAATCTAGGAGTAATCTTTGCCTGTGAAGATGGAGGCAAAAATGTATTCAGTACCTCAGCCTTTTTCATCTGCAGAACCACTGGGTTATGTCCTCCATTCAGCAACACCCTCACATTCCCTCTGAATTTACACAACTCTGTCTTGCTACTATTTACATCCATCACTTGTTTTCATTCTGAATGTGTTTCATTTTCTCAGTGTTGTTCTTAAGTGCCAAAGTAATGGTTTTGTGCTCTTTTTTTTTATTTGCTGTATGCTGTCCTTTTGCCTTACAGTTCATTAAGAAACTCCTTGCTTAGTCAGTGAGTCTTCTACTGAAATGCCAGTCTTGTAAAATAGGGTTATTATTAGTTCCTCAGTTGGCAGTAAGTTTTCTGCAAAAATGTATCAGCTAAGAGATGGCACTTTTTGCTTCAACATCCCAGGAGCCATGTCCTGTACAATCCAAAGGCCATTTGCATAAAATCCTCAGTTCTATTTCTTCTCCTTATCTTCCCAGTCTTCTGGATCCTGAATACAATCAGTTTGTGGTCACTGCTCCCAGTCTGTGACCACATTTGCCACTTTTCTTCCATGTTTGTATACAGAGGTCACATAGGATATTACCTTTGTTTGTCCTCTCTAGCATTTGCATGAAAAAGTTATCACCCATCTGGTCTAGAAATACCCCGGATTGTTTGCACAATGCCATGTGGCTCTAATGAGGACCAAGTCTGGTAACTGGGTTGCTTTTGGTCATTGTTTGTATACAGCATTATCCAGTTCATCATCCCCTTGAACATGGCTCATGTTTCTTTTGCCTTTGCTTTTGACCGGAGTTTCCTGTCAGATAAGTCTCTGATTTCACACTGGACCTCAGCATAGACAAGGAGATGCTTTGTAAGAAAGTGCGACTGCCATTCTTCTCCATTTTCTTCATGAGTAGCCTCCATGACACTCTTCCAGTCATGGATTCTATCCCATTTAATCTTTATGATCCTGATGACATCAGAGCACTCTGACTGTGCATAGACTTCCAGTTCTTGTTTGTAGGCCAAGCTCTGTGTGTTGCTACCCAGACACCCAAGGTTAGCCTGTGCATGTCCTCCCTCCCAGCAGAAATGTGTAGCTTTCCCAAGTGCCCTTTTCCTACATAGACTTTATCCTTCCTTTCTTTACCTCTCGGCAAATGCCCTGTTGTTCAATGAATTTAGTTTAAAGTCATCCTCACTAGAACTGTAATCTTGTCACAGAACTATTTTTGTCAGGTGGCTTTAATATCTTCTTAACAGTCCATTTGCATTGAATGGGACATTGTAGTCAAAGAAACCAAAGTCTTGCTGCTGACAGTGGCTGTGCAGATATTCATCAGTCTGCTGGTTATATCTGCTGGCCAGACCTCTCTATGGACTGCAAGGGTTGAGGAGAGCACCGCTGGGATTTCTGCCATCTCGTATTTGCTCTAAGCTTTCTTCCATTTGAGCTGCTCAAGGTTTCCCTTGGCTGTGTTACTTCTCTCCCACAGGGGATAGCAGCAAGAGGTAGAATTTGGAGGCTGGGTGAATGTTGGCAATTTGTTTGCAGCATCAGTGGTCCAGGTCGTAGGCAAGCAGCAGACTCACATGGATAGTAGGGATGGATTCTTTTGCCTCACACGAGAAGCATCATAAGCCACTGACACCAGTGCTTTCTTTGGTACTTATACTAGTCCAAAGACTTTAGATACCCCCTCAGAATTTTATCCCTAAACACTCCAGCTGCTTCTGAAACTGTTAGCTAAACACAGCTGGAAAAGGAAGCAGAGCTGTATTCCTGTTACTTGAAGTCGTGAGCTTCCAGCTTCCAAACAATGCAAGATTTATCTGCTTCTTGGTCCTTCAGTCATACCTTTCTACCTGGAACCATAGAATAGAATCATAGAATCATTAAGGTTGGAAAATACCTTTAAGAACTTGGAGTCCAGTCATAAACCTCACACTGCTTACTCCACCCCTAACTCATATGTACCACATCTACATGTCTTCTAAATACCTTCAGGAACAGTGACTCAACCACTTCCCTGGGCAGCCTGTTCCAATGCTTGATAATGTTTTTGGAGAAGAAATTTTCCCTAATATCCAATCTAAACCTTCCTGGAGCAACTTCAGGCTGTTTTGTCTTCTCCTGTCCCTTGATACTTGGGAGAAGAGACCAACCCCCATCTGGCTACAACCTTGTTTCAGGGAGTTGTAGAGAGCAATAAGGTCCCCTCTGAGCCTCCTTTTCTCCAGGCTAAACAGCCCCAGCCCACCAGCAGCTTTGTTGCCCTTCTTTGGACATGCACCAGCACTTCACTGTTGACATTCATTTGCAAACTGACAGAGGGTACCCTTGATCCCCTCACCCAGAGCATAGATAAAGACATTAAATGGCCTCAACACCAAGTCCTGGAGAGCACCACTTGTGAGCAGCTGCCAGCTGTATTTAACTCCATTCACCACAAACCCATGTTGTCTGGGCCTGATCCCTTGGTAGTCCTGTTGCTATCAAGGGATCAGGCCCAGATGTGTTGGCACTCAAGATGCTCTGCTCTGTAACCTTCTCTGGCACTGAAGTTAGGCTGACAAGCCTGTACCTCCTCAGATCCTCTTTCTTGCTCTTCTTGTAGATGGGTGTTACATTGATTCCCTTCCAGTCAACTGACACCTCCCCACTGAGCCAAGACTGCTGATAAATGATGGAGAGTGGCTTGGTCAGCTCTTCCAGCAGCTCCCCCAGTACTCTTGGGTGGATCCCATCTGGCCCCATGGACTTGTGTGTGTCCAAGTTCTGTAGCAGGTCACTGACCAATTGCCCTTGGGTTATGGGGGCTTCATTGTGCTCGTTGTCCCTCTCTTACAGCTCAGGGGGCTGGGTCCTCTGAGAAAAAACAGTCTGATTATTGAAGACTGAAGCAAAGATGTTATTAAATATCTCTGCCTTTTCTTTATCCTTTGTCACCATGTCATGGTGATAGCCTCCAGCTGTGACATCACCCACAAGTCCTGTCTCTTCACAACAGCAGGTCCAGCAGATGCCTTCTTTGTTGGCTGCCTCACAGTTTTGTCAGGAAGTTCTCTTCCACACACTCTGGGAACCTCCTGGACTGTTCCTTCTCTTCTGTGTAGTATTTCTAGCAGACATCTGTAATTCTTACTCCAATGGAGCTTAAGTTTATACCTTGGAGAAATTTTTTTAAAGGTCCTACTGCTCTCCTGAGCAGCACCCCTGAAGTGAAGCCCACTGACTCCTCTTGGCTGCTCCTTGCTGAGCTGAGCAGTGATTCGACCTAAGCATTGCTCCATGGCTGCCCACTCTGGGAGGAGCACTGGACAGTTGAGCAGTCCAAGCTCTGGATGGCAGAATGTACCCTCACCACTTCATAGGAGTTGTCAAAGTACCAGGAAGACTGCAGCAGTGACCACTGGTGACGTGTGCTTTGTTCACCACTGTTTGGGAGCAGCTTCTCTTGGTGACATCTCTGGGATTTCTTTTCCACTCCATGCAATCCATCTGGCATATTAAGTGCATTGCTTCTGGTTTTGTGCCCCGATGGCAGGGCTCCTTGTTGGTAGTGTTCCCTAAGGAACACCATCTCCTCTAGATGAACAGGAAGCTGATGGAGGTTGACTCTGTCCCTGGTGAGACTCTCTCCTGGCAGGGAGCTCCCTGCTGCTGGTTAGTGGGTTCCTGCCCAGTTTGTTTGCCTTGGGATCACATCACACATTGCTTCTCTTACTCTGCTGTTCAAAACACAGGTTGGAAGATGGATGTGAGTTAGCTGTGCTGGTTCAGGTCAAGAATTAGAACTCCTAGGTTCAGGGTAGGCAAATTAGAGCAGTTTATCCAGGATTTAGTTTTATGTGCTTTTCACAACAACCATTCAGTAAAGTAAATATATGTTGTTATTTTGTTCTGCAAAGTATTTTTAATAAATCCTCAGTGCCTCTTTTATTGAATGACTAATACATTTTGGTACATCTGAATTACATCTATACTGAGTCATTTAGTTTTGTAATGGCATATTTAAATGTTTAAGTCTCTACAAAAATTAAATATTGTAAAAGACTAACATTTTATTCTAGGAGTTTGTGCCTGTATCACCACAAATGTCTGCTAAGGGGAAGAATTCCTGTGACCTGGACTTGATAACTAAAAGGATGCTGTATTGCAGAAACATTTTGGGAAAGCATACATGAGCCAGTGTGTCTTTGCACAGCCATTTTTTTTTAATCAGTTCTTCTTCTATTTGCTGTGTAATGTTGCATTTAACATTTCACAATAGGTGTTGCGGTCTTAGTTTTTCCTAACTCAGTGTTCACCCAACATTTCTAAAATTTTCCGTCATCTCAGACTATATTTACTTCACATTTTGAAACTCAGGCTTTGTTTATGGGGGAGGTTTTGCCAGTAGCAGAATTAAAATAGTTATATCAGTGTTCTCTGCAGTCTTGCTTTTCTCGTAAGTGTTTGTGTTCTTGTGTTTGTGTTCTTTGTGTTCTTTGGTTTTGGTTTTTTTTGGTAGGATTCTCCTTTTTTTTTTTATACTCACAGAGGACATGTAAGCTGAAATAAAAAGGATCTGCAAGTTTTATACTGGGATAACTGAAAAGTAAATGTACACATGCATTGCTTGTGTAGACCAGTTGAACAGCCTTCCTTGAATTACTTTGTCATGTGCACTACTTCTTGAAGTACTTTTTCCCTAGTCTTATGTTTTTCTCTGATCAGCTTACAGTGCCCTTATATTCCTTGAACAAATGCCTGTTTTGCCAGGCTCTCCTTATTTTGAAACACCTTGCAAGCTTTCACTTGTGCATCATTATGCTGGATTTGTAATCTGTGTTTCTCCTGATGTGTGGTTGATACCATGTCTTTGCTTTTGTGCCAGCTCCATCATTTACTCTGTGAGCTCTTTAGGGCAGAGAGCTGCTCATCACCTCATGTGCTTGCTGCAGTGCATACCATATTTTTAGACTCCAAAGAGTGATCATCAATCATTGTGAAACATCAATATCCTTTTATTCAGCTATCTATGAATACTGCTTGAGGCTTCTCATCGCCTTCTTCAGGCAAGGAATCAAAGTCAAGAACCACAGAAAAAGTTGGTTTTGTACTTGCACAACGGGGTTGTATGGTGAGAAAGGGTTTGAAAAAGAACACCTGCCACCACCAAACAAAAAACCCACCTAGTTTTCACCACTGAGAAAGAGAGCTGGGACTGTATAGGAGAAGAATGGGAGATATTTGTAGTGGTAATTCTGAAATGAAAATAACTTTCTGCTCTGTAAATATTTGTATGTAAAATACAGAGAGCAGGATTTTCAAAAGTGCTTACATGATGTAAGAAACAAAATGAGAAATTGAATCCACAGCTGAATGGTTAGGCAATAATCTGGGATGTGGGAGTCAGGTTCAAATACTTGCTGCAATTATCTTTTAATTAGTTATACAAAGTGGAACAACTTCAAACAGGAGAGATCGAGATGTCTTACCCCTGAATACCCAGTAGCCTATGGGCTAGGACAGCTAATATGGGATGAGCAGAGATTTGAAAATGGGTCACTCACCTTACTGATGACTGTTTTAACCACTGAGATATTAAATCTGATAGTATGTGGATTTCTCTCTTCATTGTTTATGAGGAAGGATTTGTCTGGCTTAAGCAACTGACTAAAAGAAAGGATTTGTGGAGGAGGCACCCATTGCCATTAGAGTAGAACTCCCTGTCTCTTAGACAGTCTGCTTGATAGCTGGCTTTTGTGATTCCTGTTTTTTGATACTGACTTTCTCCATCTATTTAATACAAGGTCTGAATGTCTAATTTAGGGAGGGGATTTCTTTGGATAGCCAGATCTCTAAAGCTTCAGACTACAGTTTGCATCTTTGCACAGACAACATAGTCTTTCTGTGCGTTTAGTTAGCCATCTGCAACAAAGTAGGGAGTTACAATAGTGCAACAGACCAAACAGAAGGATGCAAAGGAGTTTAAGCAAGGCTGACATATTAAATAGCAGACATAAAGACATTACATATTGTTAAAATTTATTTACTGCTAAAGGAGGAAACCATGCTAATATAGTAATTACATCATCTTGAGACTGATAATTATCTCTGCAGGATTTAATGAATCTGCATCCACTTGATTTGTCCTAATTCAGAGCCTTGTCATTCTCATCTGCAATCTCTCACCCAGATGGAGCATGGAAATCGACACAAGCGTTCCTAATATGCAAATAGAGATCTGCAGTTCCACTTCAAAGTGGCAGCTTCTGAAGTGGGAGTTTTAATTACTCCATTTTGAGTTAGTGACTCTGCAAAAGAGTGGTTTTTTTCCTTCTGCCAGTGAGTTGGGTGTTCTTTTTTTTTTCCCCAGATTTGTTACCCAGGTTTGCAGTAGGCATGTCTTATTCTGTCATGCAAACAATGAAATGGTTGACCAGTTAATGATGCATTTGTTTACTGATTGCAATCCATAACTTCCTCAGGGAGTTGTTTGTCCTGTTCTTCTTGGGTTCTTTTGCATGTAGTATTTTATATAACAAGATGAGATTCCTCATTGCTCGTCACAGGAATTATGTCATGAACTTGACGAACAAGGTCACATATCAACTGCCCTGTATTTTTCAGAGGTGAGCTGTGTCTCCTGTCAAAACTAAAATCCCTTGAACAAGAGGGTGGGCTGCTGAGGTTGGAGAAGAAGAGAAATTAATGAAGCAATAAATGTTATAATCACTCTATATGGCATGGCAGAAGACAAAAACTAAGGGGAATGGGATTATTCCACTGCACTGGTCACATCTCAAGTACTGTGTCCAGTTCTAGGTCTTGCAATTCAAGAAGGACATTGGGGTGCTGGAGCAAGTCCAGAGAAGGACCGGGGAGCTGGTGAAGGGTCTAGAGAGTAAGTCATATGAGGAGTGGCTGAAGGAGTTGGGAGTGTTAGCCTGGAGGAAAGGAGGCTGAGAGGGGACCTTACCACTCTCTACAACTCTCTGAAAGTAGGCTGTAGCCAGGTGGTGGTTGGCCTCTTCTCATAGGCAACCAAAGACATGGTTGCCCAGGTCCAAGACCAGGTCCAAACCATGGTTGCCCAGGTCCAAGAGGACATGGCCTCAAACTGTGCCAAGGGAGGTTCAGGTTGAATATTAGGAAGAATTTCTTCACTGGAAGGATGGTTAAGCCTTGGAACAGGCTGCACAGGGAGGTGGTGGATTCACCATCCCTGGAAGTGTTCAAGAAGCAACTGGATGTGGCACTTAGTGGCATGATCTAGTTTGACATGGTGATTGTCAGGAGTTGGACTTGATCTTGGAGGTCTTTTTCAACCTTAATGTTTCTGTGATGGCAATTGATAATAGTTATACTGCAGGCACTGACCAAAATATAAAGTGATTGGCTGAGATATAGCTGAAATTTCATCTGATTGCAAATAACTACTGGGTAGAATCAGATTAAGTATTTTACTGTGACATGTACTCATAAGGAAGATTCCTGTTGAAGTGTGAGATGCAATTACAAGGTTAATTACTTACTCTGAGTTATACTGTTCCACTTTGGATGGTGTGTTTTCACTTTATAATGAGGTGAACTTAAAGAGGTCACTGACAGTGAGGAAACTGTGCAGCAGAAGCACTCAGAGCAAAATAATCCTAGGTACCAGTGGGTGCACTTGGGAGGGAAAGCACTGCAAGACCCCGTGAGGAGGTTGGTGTAAACTGCTGTTCTTGTGAGACTGCTGACCCCTGTGTGCAGGGGAGGCAACCTGCATCTCTGTCTGCTCCCTAAATCCTTTGCCAGTGACTCAGCAGGTGTTCAGTGAGAATGTAATATATAAAAGGAATAATGGAGGCATCCCATAATTAGGGCTAGTAATAAGACAGGCATCAGTTTAGCATGTGATAGACAGTGAGTCAGAGAAATGAAGGAAAAGCAAGTTTGATAGGGTTATAAGAAGGAAAGTGCGGTACTAAAAACTGTGATGAATGGTGATGAGATGAGCGTCAAAAGAATCTAAAAAGGGAAAGCAAAGTTATATGAGAAAGAGGAAGAACGAGTTCAAAACCTAAATATAAGAAGGCTGTAAATTCAGGAAGATGTAGGGAGAAGTTCAAATGGCAGGAGAGGTGTTACTAAGAGAGTTGGCTAGCATAGGGCTTGTGCTAGCAGCCTGAAAGAACTTGGAGGACAAATGTGATAGCCTTGTAGAAACTGAGAAATAAGACAAAAAATCTATCTATTGAATTTTAAAATAACAGAAAGAAAATACCTGCAGGCACAGAGTGATAAATTTAGAAAAAAATTACTTTTTATGCTTTTAAATCTTATGGTAAATGACAGTTTCTAATCATGCAGCATAAAATTTCTGTGAGTATCAGGCAGCATAAGGAGAATGTTTTTGATAGTCAAAAAGGTACTGATTTTTTTTTCCAGTATTATGTCCAAACTTGTAGTGGTGTGGCTTCCTGTGTCAGTAAGTTCTTGGAGAGACAAATAAGATTTCTGCTCTTAACACCTTTTCTTGTCAGCCAGACCAATATTAAGAAAAGTGTATTTAAATTTAAGGCTAAGCTCTTTAATTTATTTTGCTTTTACAAACACCACTTTAACAGTGTATCTGAAGAGTACTCTACTTAGGAATTGTTCTGGTTCATGCTCCTGTTTTTCCTATTGCCCTGCAGACTCTCAGGCAGAACTGTTTCCTTCAGCCTTAGAACTGCAGATGAGGACTCTCTTTTTTTCCTGTTTCTTCTCACCCTGCTGTCACATTTTGAAGACATGAGTGAATTGCTATTGCAGTCACACAGTCTCATTTACAGAAATTCTTATTTTAAATATGAACTATTTAGAAATTAGAGTTGGATTTTAATTACTTCCAACAACAAAACAAGGGCTTGTGTGTAATGGGGGAGCCTATACATGCTAGAGAGCTGGAATATGATTTAATTTCTAGTCATAACTTTAAACCTGGATTGATAATTTGCATTTAGCTTTTTAAAAAGGCATTGCGTATGAATTGCAAGAGAGTTGCAAAACAATATCCCTGAATTTTTAAAAACTCTTCTTGTGTGCTTCCTCTTCCAGAGTCAGCTACCAGAGTTCATCCAGTCCACTTTACAGTTAGGTATTGTGATTGCTATTATTGTGCTTAATTGCAGTTTTTTACACTGCTCACAGTTTTTCAGGTTCCCTTTATTGTGGAGTATGAAGCAAGGTGGCTTTGAACCAAGATGCAGATACTAATGTAGTGACCTGTAACAAAAAAAGTGTTCAGGTTTTATCAAAGTTCTGAGGACCCAGTTTTGGAGGCTCAGTACAAAAGGGATGTGCTGGAATGAGGAAGTTGGGCTGAGTCATGCAGGACACACAGCTGGCACAGAAACAATCCGTTGTGAAAGCATTTGTTGGCGTCATAATAAAGGAAAATTATCTAAACCAGGATTTTGAAAAGGATTTAAGGATATATTCCGAAATGTATGTTAGGAGCTTTCCTCCAGTAGGCGGACCAGGAGAGAGAGAGAGTGTAAATGCATTTGTTTTGAAAATCAAACAGGTAGAGTGACAGAGACTGGCATCATCAGTTATCTGATGGCACGAATCAGCCTCTTGATACTGTGATAGATAACAGGAAAGGTGTGGATAGACTCTAAGAATTTTGGAAGGTCAATGGGAAAGATGCGTAGGGTGGTTATGTAAACAAGATTAATCCAGGCTGTCACACAGCACACCTCTTTGCAAAAGCTGGTAACTACAGAGGAACAGCAACATTATCTGGCATACTAGGAGCAAAGGCTAAGCTGAAATGCTCATTTTCTGATCCAGTTCTTTTTCTGAAGCTAAATTACAATACTGGACCTATAAGCAAAGAGGAGGGAGAAGAATTGTAGTTGAAAACATCCTTCTCTGTCTGCCTGCAGGGAACCTGTAAAAATTAGGGAAAGGGGATATCCTGTTATACCTATGTAGCAGAAAGGGTATGTTACCATTTCAGAGTGTGCAGTGCAAGGGAAATAATCACTCCATGTACTAGGAGGGCACATAGTGTTTGGCAAGACAAGGGAAGAGGTGCAAGCTGTCACCCAGAACTGGTAAATCAAGAAGGATAAGACTGGAAGTAAGGCCTGGGATTTAGTGGCTAATAACTCCATTGAGGGCTGTCCCAATAGGAAGCTGGATAAGTAAACATTGCTAATATGAATGGAAGAATGGTGGCATGTAGAAAGGCTCAAAGGAGAGAATTGTCTCCCCAGCATTTGCAATAAAGTGCAAAATAAAAGGCAATTTTGCCACCACCCACAGACTGGGACAAGTGAGGTATTTGTACCCACTGAGTATAAGTAAGGTTGGTATTCCCAGTTTATAAGGAAATTGCACTCATTGGGTGTTTTGCTTGTTTTGCTTAGTGCAGCACTGTGCTGTCACTGAATTCACTGCTCTGTGTTAAAGGTGGAACTCACTCTAATGGAATTATTGCCATCCTGATCTGTGTATTAATAAAGATATATTACTTTGATGGGTCTAGGCTTCAAGTTTCAACCAGGATTTGTATTTTTCAACTAACGTCAATTCAAATGAAGCATGAGTCTGTACTTAAGATATCTTCTTGCTGTTTCTTGAAAGTATAAAGGTTACATTTACTCCTGATGAAAAATGACAACATGACTCACATTGCTGTTTCGGAGACTATGAAGAAGAAATGCTGTCAGGGCTAAAGAACTTTTTGAGGACAAGAATTTCATCAGATGAATGAAAAAAAAACCCAAGAGGGGTAAAAATTGATGAAACTTGCCTGACTGTCACTGGAGGTACACCCAGAGAATATGGAAAACATCCCTCTGGAAAAATAACAGATTTCAACAATGGTTGCTGTATAAAGGTCTTTGAAGGATAAATCACACTTTGTATTTATACAGGAATAAGCTACACATCTGGCATAAATCAGTGTTTTGTTGGAGCTTCTGAAGATAAAGCTGAACTGCACTTGTTTTAGGATTTAGCCCTTTATTTCCATTCTGTAGAAAAAATAGGTTTTAGTGATCTTAGTCAAACAAGCAGAGGCATACAAGAGTAAACAGGTTGTTAATCTGAAATCACCTTAGGGCCTTCTTCTGCTCCCACTGAAATCAATGTCTAAATTCCCATCAGTTTGAGTGGGATATTAAAGAAAGAAAAATAGCTCTAATATCCATGTTAATGTATTTGCTAAATATGAGAATTAATCAGAAGCTTGGTAAACTGGT
>NW_005054321.1:5911718-5914523 GCF_000277835.1 Geospiza fortis
CTTGCCAAAACAGATGCACCATCTGCCTCACAGTTTCTAAAACACTGTTGAAACAAAGCAACATTTTTATAAGAATAAAATTGTAAGTTGGTTTTGCTGTTACATGCCTTCATCTGTGCTCAGGCAGAACTACTTAGCACAAAATGCTATGTATCTCTAGTGCACCAAAATTAATTTTCATATAAACTCTATTTATGGCAGAACTTTTTGGTATGAGGAGAAGAAGATAGCCTTGCTCCTTCACTATGTCTTGAACCATAATACTGTGTATGAATTGCAAGAGGATTGCAAAACAAGTATCCTTGAATTTTTAAAAACTCTTCTTGTGTGCTTCCTATTCTAGAGTCAGCTACCAGAATTCATCCAGTCCACTTTACAGTTAGGTATTGCTATTGCTACTATTGTGCTTAATTGCAGTTTTTTACACTGCTCACAGTTTTTCAAGTTTCCTTTATTGTGGAGAGTATGAAGCAAGGTGGCTTTGAACTAAGATGCAGATACTAATGCCAACTGTGTAGCTTATTTCCAAAGCAAAGTTTTTGCTTTGTCATATTCATACTTCGTATGTAGAATAAAACATACAGAAAACAAGATGAAGACAGACTTCTGTTTTGTTAAAGTCATTAAGAATATTTAGTGCAACCCTTACAGCAAATGACAGGCTTTCAGAAATGCTGAAAAGATTAAGGTGCTAAATATCCTTGATCTTTCTTCAGTTTGGTACCTAGCGAAAACCACACCTTTAATACTCACATTTACTGCTGGTTTTGTGAGCCATTTTTATGTTATTGGTAACAGGTAGTTTTAGTACTGGTATTTCAATAAAATCCCCTTTCGTTGCTTATTTTTACCCCTTTGCACTTTGAAAAGCATTGCACAAAGGGTCTTGGGGAGAAACAAAAGGGCGTTCACCATCTTCTCTCTGCCATAGTCAGTAACCGGGGTAAATACAAACGGGTGGATTTTTTCTGTTAAAATGTATGTGGAGTGTAGAGCATTTTGCTTGAGGTGAAACTTCTAATATATGGGAACCCCAAGAGATGCTGTTCAGGCTGTAAACTTTGCACGCACACAGGCAGTTTTGTTTCTTCACCTGGTGCTCATTTACATTAATGCCACCCATATATATATATGATTCCTTTCTAAACAGGAGACAGAAAGCAACCAGGGTGGCCCAAGTCCATTAATAGCCTTACTGAAATGACTGTCAGGAGTTGAGAGAGTTTGCTTGGAGGCACCCCAGTACCCCTGGAAGCAGTGTGTGCCTCTCACTGCTTACCTTCTTTTTAAGGGTTGAATGTGTGCAGCTGTGTTTAAAGTAGGGGAAGGAAACTGTGGAGGGTACAGGCAATTTTATTTTGGGGATACTCTGGCTACAACCACTTCGTTGATGTGCTGTTTTGGAACCACAGCAACCCTGCCTCACCTTCATACTGTTACTTTAGCATTATTTGGGATATTTGAATCCTGCTGACAGTGATTTTCTGTTGTGCTGGCCTGGTTTATTAAGGCAGTATGTGTCATAAGTGTGGGTCAGCCCTTACAAATCTGCCTCTCTTGGTATTTCACAATAGTCTGCAAAGGTGTTGCTCAACTGGAGTCCCAGCCCTGCAGCCATGATGTACAGAGGTGTTGAATCTCCTGAATCAGATGTGGGCCCTTAGGCAATCCTGGCTGCAGCTGAGCTCTGTTCATACTGCAGCTCCTGCTGCTCAATGATGATATACTTTTTGACTGTCCTTGCAGATGTTTCTAAGTGCAGTGTTTTATTTGTGCATCAGCAAATGATCTTATATTTGCTAAGGGTTTGTATCTAGCCATTGAAGAATAATAAATGACTGTTTAGGTTGAGCTGAAATTTTGCAGCCTGATTCAGTTACAGTGGTGACTCAGAGTTGGTTCTCACATGATTCACAAAGTGTATGGGTGACTCAACCCACAAATTTACTTAGCTCCCATGTTATTTTCCCTCTCAGTGAAAAAAAAATTGGTTATAATAAATAATCACAGCAAACTTTGACTTACCCTGAGGTAAAATAAATATGTGTGTTGAAAGGCTGCATATTTGTAATAATAAATTATTTAGTGAGGTAAGGATGAAATAATAGGATGTAGGAATTGTTAGACAAGAAAGAAAGGTGACATGCATTTCTGTTTGCTTTTGTTGCATAGCAGAGATAAATAAAGGAAGAATAGCTACTTTCTCTATGATATGAGATGCTCAGAGAGGCTGTTTTGACATTCTTACTATTATTTTCAGCCAATTCTTGGCATTTGTTCTCTGAAATAAGCAGATTTAGATATGTCCATGTCCGGTTCAGACATTTTGAAGTTATGTCAGTTCAGAAAATGTGAGGCTCCCAGGTTCTGAACTGGCTCTTGGTAGGATGTGGTAGGCTGGCACACCTGCTCTTGAAGGACCTGAAGTTGGCTGTCTGAAAAATTGATTGAGTTCCTTCACAAAATCAAATTCACAAAGGTAAGAAATTAGGTCCCAGCAGGAACTATAAGAAGTTTTTCCTCAAAAGATGTAGCTGCTATCAGTGTTTGATAACCAAATGCAGAGGCACATGGCTGTAGTGTAAATACAGTATAAATTAATCTGAGTTTGGAGTTAGGTGGAAACATCACCATATCCTTTTTTGTGCTGTCCCAAAAGAATATAAATATCTAAATAACTGCATACCTCTGAGCTTTATAGCACTGAGTGACTAATCACCCTCCCTTTCATAAATGAAACAACAAAGAATTTGGAAAATGAAGAAATTCTGCCCCGTCAGCTGACTTTTAAAAGTCTTTTAAAAG
>NW_005054321.1:5914537-5923267 GCF_000277835.1 Geospiza fortis
TCAATAATATCCATAAATTAAACTTCAAAAGTCCGTATTTTGCAGGAATTAAATTACAGGGAACAAAAAATGCATGGTTTGAAAGACTGGTGAGAGTTCAGAATTCTATGAAAAGAGTTCTTTTGTAGATTGTGTCACAGATCTGAGGAAACTGCAACATAGTTCAGGTATGGCAAGAAATTTCTGAGAAATAAAATGGATGGTACTGGCAAGCTTCCAAATACCAGGGACATAAAAGATAGCCCTGAGAAAGAGTACCTTGGAACAGTGACAGGATAAAAATATGCAGCTAAAGGACTTCTGTGCCTGAGAGAGAAGAGCAGAAAGGCTAAAAAATAACCGTGGTGTGTCACATGCTGAACCACTGCAATGCAAAGACCAGTGGAGCATTTCTGTGACAGGCAGAATGCTGTTCTTTTATCTCAAGGTTTGCCAAGCAGCCACAAGCTGTTTCGGGCCTCTTTATAGAGAGTGAACCAAATGCACATGTAAGTTTGAACTTTCCCTCAGCTAAAGGAGAAGGTAAAAGGATGGCTTTGTGCTCAAAGCACAGAACTGGGATTTATTTATTCTAGGTTCTGCCGCAGTCTCCTTGTGCAACCTTAGGCCAAGTTATTAATCTCCTAATGCCACAGCCTATCCATTTGTAAAATACATGGTACATGTCACAATGGGTGTTTGAGGCTAAATTCTTTAATGTTTGTGAAGTGTTTTGGGACTGGGCAGGACAATTATGAAATGCTGCAGTGCAGCATGCAGGGTTATGCTAATTAGTCCTTTTTAGACACTGATCCCTTGCTGTATGGAGACTAATACCGCAAACTGGTCCAATTTTAGTCTATGGTACCTTTGACCTTACTCGTTCTGAGATTGGTCTGGAACAGAATAATTTATTTTTGACTTGGTGGTTATGGTAATTGATGAAATAAAAATTCCCCAGACTGTCCCTTGGAATACTCTGCATTTACTCTTCCCTTAGGCTCTCTAAGCTGGCCTTTCAAAAAGCCTGATTTTTGGAGGCATAGTTTTAACAGTTTAGGCATAGAATAGACACACTCCATGGAAGAATTCATGAGAGGAAGGTGTATCCTTACAGACAGATACTGGCAGAAGACATGTCATGAAGTGGTTCATTCCATAAGCATTGCCTGTCAGACACAGAAACCCTTTTGCACGTATGGCTCTGACCCAGTGATGTGCTGTGAGGCCATGAGTAAATGGATCTTTTGATAGTTTAGCTATAGCTGTTTTCCTAAACAATTATGTGTTTAGTGTTTGCAAATGTGTTTTCTTATCAGGACTGCTGATAGATCATGTATGTATATGTATGTTATATATAACATATCTGTTTTCCTTGTTGCTGACCCCCATGTAAAAACTTGTGTGGTTCTTTGCTGGTATGGCACAGCAGATGCTTTTGCTTTTTCTGTTGCTGTAAACAAGATGTTGTGACTGATACTTCTTTCCACCATATGTCCTGAACACTCCCAGTTCATCGTTACATGTAATTTCCAGAATGCTTTGTAGGGTGTGTATGCCTCCACCCCATTTCAAAATCAATGTAGCTCTCAATGGATTGACTAATGGCTGCAAGGTGTTACTTAGCATGCTGGTTTTGGCTGACAGTGCTGCTAAACCAACAGTTATTTGCTTAACATGTCTTTCATGGTTCTCATGTGAAGTAACTTATTCTGAGGAATTGAACATGTCAGTGACTTCAGGTCTGCTGGCAAGCATTTATCTGACATGCTGCTGAGACCAAGAAGGAGCATGACCCCAACCTGGTGCCCTAAACACTGAAAATTTTGCCTTGTCCCTTTAGCCGTACCCTATGTTTGTATCGCCCTCAGACATTTTGTTATGCTGATCTCATCATTCCTATATCCATCAAGAATCTGTAGAGTAGGAGTGGGTGGGTGGCAAGAGCTAAAGAAAACTGTAATGAACCTGTAAAGGTGTTGTGCTGATGTAGTGTATAAGATGTTGTAATTCTGTCCCACTGTGAGGATCTAGGACTAATGGGACATTTTCTTTCATTTGTTTTAATTTATGTTGTTATGTAGACCATTCTCAACCCTCTTCTAACCCTCTCTTAGGCATAGGATATGCAGCACCAAAGAGAAATTGCTTGTGCAGAGCAAAATGTATTTGCTTGTTAGTATAGTGGGTGGACATGCCTTATTATTCACCTGTGATGTGTTGACCTTCCAGAAGGTCTACCTGGCATTTCAGTAATAGCATGTGTGTGGTACAGTACTGAGTGTGGTCAGGAATGGTGTCTCTACTAATCATTTTAATGAAAGCAATCATGTGGAAGTGAACAGAAACTGAATTTAAATTGTAAACATGAAAGAAGTTAAACTACAAGAAAGTGCATTCTTTGAGCATCTCTCACATCTGACTCTAGGTTTCTGTATGAGGTGGTTGTCTGATCCTTTGTCATATGTGCTGCATTGTTGGGCTGTCCCCATAATCTAGTTATGTGTTGCTATTGGGAATTCAGCTGGTGTGAATGACTTTTTTTTTTCTCTAGATAGCTGGTGGAATTGTTCATGTTGCCCTTAGCAAATAGCAGGCTACTCTTACTTTAATAGACCTATGGCAGCAAGCTGTGTGATTAGTTAGGTGCTGAGGGAGAGTTTTATGTAAGCATTCTCTTGAGGTTAGTGAGATGTCTTCATGCAAATTTTTGTAGCTCCACAGTGGCACAGACAAAGTTTATTTGTGTGCATACAACCATAAGAGTATCCTGAGCTAGAAGAGAGACACAAAGGCCATCGAGTCCAGCTCCTGGCCCTGCCCAGGATGCCCCAAGAATCCCACCATGTGTCTGAGGGCATTGTTCAAATGCTTCTTGAACTGTGACCACTTCCCTGGCAGCCTGTTCTGGTGCCTGGCCAGCCTCTGGGTGAAGAATCTTTTCCTAATACCCAACCTAAATCCCCCTGACACAGTTTTATGCTGTTCCTTTGGGTCCTGTTGCTGGCCACCAAGAAGCAGAGGTTGGTACTTGCCCCTCCACTTCCCCTCGTGAGGAGGCTGCAGACTGCAGTGAGGTTCTCCCTTTAGTCTCCTCTTCTCTGGGCTGACCTCATCCATTTCTCAAACAGCTCCTCCTCTAAGCTGTTTACCATCTTCATGGCCCCCCTTTGCGTGCTCACTGACAGATTTATCTTTCTTACATTGTGCTGCCCAAAACTGCACACAGCACTTGAGGTGAGGTAGCACCAGCACCGAGTGATGTAATGCACCCTCTCAAACATATATTCTTTTTGGTACCATAATGCTGTAAGTTACAGTTCCTGCCCTTTTTTTCTGCTCATATGTGTAAAGTCTTTTAATTCTGGAAGTTGGAGTTGAGAACCACTGTTTGAACTAACATTGACTGTGCCCTTCTTTTCACCTCTCAGTCTGAGGGTATGATTGAAGATGTTATGTTGATGCATATCTGCACTCAAATCTTCCATGAGTCAAGAAAAAGATAAAGAGATCCTGATGTAACTCTATCAATGTGTAATGTGGTCCCTGTGGAGAGGAAAAGATTATTGACATTGTCTTTACTGCTGATGGATGCCTGTGATGAATATCCACATAATTTATTTTACTCTTGGTGTCAGTCTCAGCAACTTCGAAGCACTTCAGGGTTATTTTTAGTATACACAGCTGGATCTTCTATATGTCTACAGTGCTCTCATTTGTCGTGAGGGCAGATCTTAGTGGTGGGTTGTTATTTGGACTATTCTTGTGTGTGTCTACATGTTACTTTTATGTTAAAGAGAGAATGTCGGTAAAATCAGCGTGATGTTGCAGAAAGGAATATGTTTGCACTACATGAGTCCAGATCAAAGCATTCTTTTATAATGTCTTGCATTTTAAATGAATTTTGATTTAGTAAGTACCTTTTTGTTCTTGCATACACTTGATAGCCAAGTTTCTTCTCCAGCTGAGTACTGAACAATGCTGGTTGGGGTTGCGATAGGTCTTTTTTGCAGCAGTGTGCTGTGATGCTGGCACAGGCAAACCATTTGAGTGTGAATGATTGTCCTCAGTGCACTGGGCACAGGATGCTCTGCTTTCCTTTGCTCCTTAGGTCAGGTTTCATGGGATAAGAACTCTACTTTCCTGCCTGGGTCATGCAGCAGTCTAAGCATCTCTGATAACATGCTGTTGGTCTCTCATAGTCACTGTGCTCCTTTGGTACCAAAGTGTTACTGAGTCTTTCCCTTTTACAGCTGGATGTTGTTGTGGGTGATCTTTTATCTCCAGGTGCCTTTGAAAACTTCATGCTATCACCTGGCAGTGCATGTTTTTTTCTTATTTTTCTTCTTGCCACAACTTGCGTCTGCTGAAAGTAAATGTTCCAAACTGGGTTTGCTCTTGGAAGAAGCAATAGTTCTATGGATTACTTTGCTTTGCTTAAGCAATAGTAAAATTTGGCTTTTTTTCATTTTATGTATCTGCTAAGTCCGTTTTTATGTGAACATTTATTTATTTGACTCCTGAAACAAAATATATTCTGTAGGATTTCCAAGGTCCCTGTAAACTTTTAAACCTGTAAATGATTTGATGAAGCGGACTGTTTTTCTTTTTCTCAGTAGGCTACTTTTTTTTTCTGTCTTTCACAATGAATAGTGTCATGGTCTGGTGAAGGGCAGAATTTAGTATGTGTGGTAGGGGAAGAGTGGCTCAGCAGAAATGGTGCTTACCGTCTTTTTTTTTCAGATTGTCATATTTTGACATGATTTTGGGATAGAAGTAGCTTTTTTTCTGGTTCAGAAAATGCTTAGCATTAAGGATTTGACAGATGTCCACCTTCTTTCTGACTTGGTGCTGTTGCTGATCCTCATTGCATAGCACAGTCCCTAACACAGCCCCTGAGCTAGTTCTTATGAAGAACTGTCAAAGTTACACTTCACTAGAATTTAATGTTGCCTTGAGAAACAGAGAACTCCAATTATTGATTCTAGGGGGTTCCCAAAGTGCTTTTTGCATTCTTAGAATATCTTAATATTGTCTATGTGATGACTTCCTTTTCTGGTATTTATTAAAATCATTCCAGATGTATTTGCTGTAAGTACTTTTCAAGAACCCGTGTTTTTGCCTGCTTGTGTGGCTTAATGCTTCTTGTTCACACAGCACAAATAAATTGAGGTGGTTTCCTTTCACATTAGCTGTACTGTTCTTGCTGGTGTTATCACACTAATCTTGCATGTAGATTATGGGCTTCTGTAAACCTGATTCCGAAGTGATGAGAGTGGAGGTTTTTGCAAAACTCTTAAAAGTTATTTTGGATTTCTGTTATCTTCTTGCTTTCTGGACAGAGTTGTATACTTTGGTTTCATTCTCATCTCATCAAGTGCTACACTGGTTCCTGTTAACATGTTTACCACCACCACTCACAGAGGTAAATTTGACTGCAAGGGTCAGTTTTCCCTTTTGCTACTGTGAGAAGTACCCAGAAAATAAGTTAATGACACTGAGAATCTAATATCTACGTTTCATACTTACTTTTGCTGAAATGAGTTACTTGGAGGTTATGGCTTCAGAGCAGGAAGCTTAACTGTAGTCAAAAGAAGCTGAGATTATGCTAATGAAGTTTTGCTTGATGTCTTCTGCTTTGTATTAAAATGTATCATAATGAATACATTCTATTTCTTCTTCCCTACAGGTAAAACAAGAAAAACCAGAAAATTTACCAGATTTAGAAAACTTGGCGCAAGAAAAATTCCTTGAAATGGAGAGCATGACCAGTGACTCAGATTTACAAAGGAATGAAAAATATATGCATTTTAAGGATCAACTTAAGGAGATGAAAAAACAATGTAAGTCTGATTTTTTAAAAATGATTCTTTGAATGCTAAGCAGTAAAATCTGAGTAACTGCCCTGAAATACAGAACTCTCACTTATGGCTCAAACTGATGTGAGTATTCTTAAAAACTTACTTAAATTGATATCTGTGTAGAAAAAAAACAGTGTAGTTACCTTGATAGTTTTATTTAGACTCCTGCAGCTCCTGCTGTGTTTGAACACAAATATCATGAAAACCACTTTTTTTTTGTAAGGTGGGCTTTTTCATTTGAAGACCTTTTGCATTTATTTTCTTAACTGATAGGATCTCCTAAAAGGATTAGGTAAGCTGTTTTCATTTGTCACTTAAACAAATTGCTCCTGTTTCACAACATAGGATGTGTTGCAACACTAAGAAGACCTTTGCTTTAATGGTAGAACTGTATTGTTGGAAAATGCTTACTGTACGTGTTCTCAGGTTTACAGCTTCTGTGCACGCACTGTCTAACACTGCAGATTACTAAAATCCATTTTTTCCAAATTAACAGAATTTTTCAAGTGTTAGAATTTTAAGTTATTTGTGCTTAAATTACCAAAAAGTTGAAGAGTAAACAGTTTGGTTATTTATGCAACACAACAAAACTGTCTACTTTTATTGCCCCGCACATATAGCAGTCATTAAAATATTACTCTGATTACTGGTGCTGGGAAAGTTCATGGGCTCTGACACTGTTTGTGTTGCTCTTCCCTAATCATGATTATGTTCTGAAATCATATTATTCTGCTTGCTGTCCCTTGACCCCTTGACCCCTGTACCTATTCCCTCTCATCTTACAATTTGATTTCAACATAAACTGGTATCTCAGGAACTTCAGGAGTCATAGATTAATGATTTATACTATTGGAAGTGATATTCTGGGTGCTCTCCTTTAGCTCTCCTTGAATTCTGGTTTTTTTTTTTGAAGCCCTATCCAAAACCCAAAGGAACCAGTGGAAAGAATTTTCCCACTGGACTTTGGATTGCTTCCCTATAGAGATTTATAGGACGTGCTTGACAAGGTGAATTTCAGATCTGGTATCTCAAGACTCCCTAGGATTAGAGCTTGAAGGCTTAATATATTTGTTTCCCATCTTCATGCATTTTAGCACTGATCTCTGAGTTTAATAAAGCTCTTGGCACTACTCTAAGAATGAACATATCAAGTTAAGACCACAAGACAGTGTAATTTTCACTCCCTACGTAACCATAAAATTACTACTGCCCCACCATTATGTTGTAATTTCTAATTTCCAGGTGTTTGTAACTGAGAAGATAAAAATCTTGATAACTGACTTTGGATTTACTTTCTACCTTGTAATTGCCTGAGGAAGGGGTGTATGCTCTAGTGATACATTCAGTTCAGGCTGTGGGATTAAGTTCTTACTGGCCGACCTGTTGAAAAAGACCCCAAATTAAATAAACACAATAGAAAATATTCTTAAAAAAATATGAGGACATCATTCTGCTACTGCTGCCTGAAATCCAGATTTGTCTTATTAAATGCTTCACTTGCAATACCAGCTGAGCTGAAGATTAATAAAATCTGTAAAAGATATTACTAGTTTCCATAAGTTGGTGATTTTCCTTAAAACATCCTACATTTACATGTGGTTTTGGTGGGGTTGTTTTGTAAGAAGAAATTAAGGTCATCCTGTTAAATTTTCAGCATTCATGCTTAAGCCAGGTTATCTGTGTATTCTTTACCTTCTCCTGTATGAGTTGTGTTTTCAAAAGCATGAGTCCTACAATTCTGGCCTCATCTCAACAGCACAATATAATGTGTCTGCAGATTTTGGGACACATTTGAAAACTGCTGGATGTGAGTTACATGTATGAATAACTTCATCAACAACTACTGGTTATAATTTTGTTTTCAACTATTAGCCTTGCCAGGTGCAATGTAGTTCACCTGGCTTTTTTTCGAGAACACATACACCATTGAGGTTCAGTTTTTAGCTTTTTTCTGGAATTTGATTTTATTGCTCAGTTAGATAAAACATAAAAACTTCTGCCAGGTTTTCTCAGAGGGGGTTTCCTGTTTTGTTTAGTTTTAATTTTTTGTTTGTTTGTTTGGATTTTGGTTTTTTTTTGTTGTTTCAATTTTTTCTCTCTCAAAAGAGAAGACAGGGTAGATACTAAAATGATTTGCTTTCTAGGACAAGTTACCATTAATGATTATGTATCTTTTATGCAAAGCTTGACATCTGTATTCTAGAACAGCTGAACAAGGAAATAATATATTCTTGCATTGTTTTGCTATTTAGAAATTAACTGAGATTTGACAGAAAAAAACTTTCTCAACACAGTTTTTAGGTATGGTGCAAAGTGTGAAGCACTTAAATACAACCTCATATTAACAGAAAATTAAGCTAATATATTTTCTCTTTTGATATTTGCTGCCACCATGATGAAAGGAAGGTGCAGGGTTGTTCCCTGTCCCCTGACAGGTGACACGCAGTGCCATAGGTTGCTCTAATACTCAGGGAGGAGAATGGTGCTTGTCTTCCCTGGGCAGTTCTGTGGGAAGGAGACCTTCTTAGCTTTGAACTTCAGCAGCAGCCAAGGTGCAGAAATGAAATTGGGCAAGTACATCTCTGTGGCAGTAAGGATGAGATCATGCCTCAGAGCAGTTTCTGTTCTGCTCATCGTTCAGACAGTTTTCAGACATTTTCTCTCAATCTGTGAGCCTTTATTATGCAGCTACTTTAGCTGGGGTTTATGAAGTGGTGAAAAATCTTCACCTCTGATATGTGTCAAAACACTGTCAGACAGATTTTATGTGAACAGCAAGTGATTTTTCTGAAGTCTGTTTTCAGAACTATCTTAGTTTCCTAAATTCCCACTTCTTATTTTTAATGGAAAACAGTTTCATTTTTCTACTCAAACCTTCTTAGACTGTAAG
>NW_005054321.1:5923300-5946574 GCF_000277835.1 Geospiza fortis
TTATTGTACCCCCAAGTGGCTACGTTATTTTTTCCAAATAACTGAGTACTTGGAGGAGTTTTCACTAAATTTGGTAATACCAGAAAGTTCAAAATTACTGCATGTGTGGTAAGGAAATTTTGTGTCTTTAACACTACATGACCGATGCTGTCCTTAGACATAAGGGTCCCAGATCTGCAAAGTGCTTAGTGATCTCCTTTTGATTAAGTGAAGTGCTTAAGCAAGTCGCATAAATTAAATTTTATGAGTAGATCCTTTGAAATGAGTGAGATTGCTGGCATGTTTCACTTCCTTATTGGAGCATGACCACAGTACAGAGCCTTGCAGGAGTGAGCTTATAGGAACTAAACCATGCAGAAATTGTAACTTTGCATTTTGTGTCTTCTGTAAGTTTAAAATCCCACCTTCTGTTTGAAGCTGTATTACTGAGTCTTTTTATTTCATGCCAGAATATATATACACATATATTTATGCACATACATATACACATATCAAAGGCACCTATCTTCTGGCAGAAAGTATGAGAAATTTTGTCTTCACAGAATGAAACTAAGACCTGTCTTTATTCTCCATGTATCAGTTTAAATGTATGATACTCTGTATGGAGAGCTGATCAAAAGGTATAATCTCTACTCCTGTGACCCTAGCTGCCACTAGTGTATTTGCTGAAGGTTATTTAGTGTCACGTTTGGTGCACAAAGGATGACAGATTTCATAGCCCTTTTGTAGCAGCTGATAACGTGCACTTTGGAATCCTTGATAACTGCAGGTTCTGCAAACACACAACAGATGCATGCTTCAGTAGTGATTTTGTGGAAAATGATAAGATTTGAATGAATGACAATATTGCTGGTTATGCCAAACAGTTTGTGAATGACAATATTGCTGGTTATGCCAAACAGTTTAAGGACTGGATTTGGCAAATGTAGGAAAGATTTTTTTTTTTTTATGGGGGACAAATGCTTTTGAGACTCAATAGTAGTTTAGGCAAGTTTTTGTCACAGGAAACCGGTCACTGTAATTTAGTTTGGAAAGTAGCTACACTGCAGTTGTAAGGATCTTTCTTGCATTTTCCATTGAAGAAAAAAAAGTCTCTGATCTTTAAAAGGAAAAAGTATGTATCATTTTGCTAGTATGGATTTATAGTCATTATCAATAAGCAAATATTTTGAAAGGAGAAGATTTTAAATTTACTTCAAGTAGATGCCATATGCCCTGTTGATACGTGTATTTTAAGTTATGCATATGCTGAGAAATAATGGTGTGAAAAAATGTTTTTTTAGATACAGTTTGGGATAGAAAAAATGTCACTATGAAAGAAATTATCTTTAAATTTTTAAAACAATCTATCACAGATTCCAGCAAAGACTAAGGTCTTTGATTTGCTTTTAGTAGGATAAGAAAACAAGCTGCAGCAAGATACTGTGTATTACATTGCTTGATGAGTTTCGTCCAGTTAATCCTCACAACATCACATTGAGGTAGGCAAGTTAATTTTACTTCTTGCCACACAGCAGTGGTGAAATTTGAGGAAATAGTTGAAATTACTTGTATGGACTCACATAAGTGATTTGCAGATCTGGGTTTCTCTTCAGCTGTAGTTTACTTCTTAGTTGGCCGATTTTTGTCCCTATACTTATTTCTGATGGCAGAGAATCAGCTGAAAAGTCATGTTAGTGTATTTTTCCTTATATTTTCAATGTAAAAAAAATATTTTAAAATCCCCTTAACTGACTAATTATGAGAAAACAACTTCAGCACAAGAGCTGAAAATTCCAGCTGAAGGTGGGATTGGTGTTATGACAGTTCAGTGATGTGTGTGGGATATGCACTTTTCATTTACGTAAAATCCCTTACAGACAGCCCCTTGGCTAGTAAAGAAATGAAAGAAGATCCAGCACTTGGGAAGGTCATTTGAAGTTTAGGAGTCTTTGGTTTAGGTCTTTGCTTTGTTACCTTCTTGTTGTCTTAGATCAAGTCATTTAGTTTCCGAACAGATCACTGGGAGATAGGTCCCTAAAAACTTTGTGGGTCTGGACCTTACACCCAAGTCTGGAATTAATTTCTGGGTGTATTGTGTTTGTGTGCAAGAAAAGACCTGGACTAGCTCATATCCTGCCGCTCTGGGCTGGTGGCCTGTGGAGCAAAGCAGCCATGTCCAACTGAGTGCAAAACATTCAATTGCCCTGCTTCTCTAGTGGCACTAAAGCATCATTATTATGTTTTTGTCATTTTTTGAGTTCAAAGAACTGTAGATAATAACCTAAGTGTGTTTTAGTGTGCCAGAGTAATGTTTTCAAGGCATGATGCTGAGGGGGAAAACTGCAGCCCCAGAGCAGTAAAGTAAGTATGTCAAGAGCCAATTCTGTGAGTGAGAGCTGACTTGTGGGTAGGGCATAAGGACTGTCCTGAGAAGAGAAACTTGGCATGGCTTTTCCTTTTGGGACTGTCCTGTCTGGGTGTTTCCTGGAAAGAACTAGTTGATTTGCTCAGGAGTGGGCAAAGCCCACTTGTAGTTTTGAAGGATTAAGAGATGAGGGTCTGATAATGGAACTAGTCAAAGCTACTCTATTTCACAGTTTTTGGAAAGATCAGCTAGAGAAATAAACTAGATAAATGGGATGCTCACATAATATAGCAATGGGACCTGTAATAGTACCCAAGAACAATATCCAGAGTGCAAAATTACCATCAAAGCTACTATCCTTGCTAGTTTGTGAAGACCAGAATGAATGAAACCATCAGAAGTTTCCTTCTGCAATCTGGATGACTTTTCCAGGATAAAAATTAATGGATTTTTTTTTTCTGAAAATGCAGAAACTTGCTTTAACAAGAACTATGTTAGTGGATTAATGAAGAACATCAATTGCCAATAGACCTGGTGAAGGTTTTTTGATGAAATTATTGCCTTTCTAATGCAATTGATTGAAATAAGAAGTTTCTTGCTTTGGCATTTAGAGCTCTGACATGTAATTCAGAGTTAAAATGAAAGAGGAATCAACCCACCCCTCCAACAACTCTTCTCCATTATGAGTAACCTGGAGTATAAGAGACCTGAGTTTCAGTCTTGGTGATTTAAAATCAGAACTTGACTGACTCTGCGCCTACTAAGTGATTGATCTGTAACTCTGGAATCAGTCTCCCTCTCTCTCTGTCCACAGTGTATTTAACTATATATCAAAATGGCAACAACTGCAGAAGGAAATACTGAGAGACACTGACTTTTTAGTCCTATCGTAAAGCACTCAGCTCAGAGATGACATATCTAAATCAGAAAGAGCATCTGATGTAGGTCTTTCGTGTTATAAATATCTGCCCTTCTAATCAGCAGATGCTTAAGGATAAGATCTTCTTATCTCTTTCTGTGTCTGCCATCTAATCTATACATATATTTTTTAAAGAGCTACATTTGATTCCATTGCAAAAGTCTTTTCAAGATGTAATTCTTGGTTCTATATCAGCCTGGCTTTCAGGTCAGCACCAAGTCTATAAAATTTAGAAAGGAAATAGAGTGTTACATGGAAATAATTTTTTATTGTTATTATACACTTAGGGATAATACTTAGGTTAATTTATTGTTACTGCTATGGGATAATTCTCTCTTAACTGAGCACATTGATGGCTACCAGCATGGCATTTTTACTGTTCATATGAATATATAGGTCAGGAAGGGAGCTCATAGATGCTGCTTCTATTCCCTTGATGTTGCATTTAATCACAATATCAAATAAAATGCCATCTTGAAATATATTAATTTTTTCTTTGTTGTTTCTCTTGGAAGGATGATGAAAAACTTAGAACTTTGCTCAGATGGTGAGAAATTTTCAAGCAAAATAAGTCTGTGGCCAAGTTTTTGCTCATTGTTCTTGTTCCAGCACTGTACTCTGGCTTATAAAGATGCTCTCCCTCAATGGAGTTTAGTTTGATTCAGTCAGTTTCTGTCTTTCTTGACTCTATGGTAATCCAGTTATGCAACATGGAAACTTACAAAATCTCATGTTTTGTGACCATGCTTGAACATATCAGAAATGTTTTATAAATTTTAGATGAGTGAGAAGCATGGGGATAGTACTAAACCTTGACTGTATCTAAAATTCAGAAATGTTAAATAGATGTGTTATACTCAATCGGAAATTTGTCTTCTGGTAATAAATCACCTGTGATTTCACTTAGAGTTTTCATTCACTTCTTTCCTGGTGTAGTAATACATACTATTTTGCAAATCTGAGCAGTGAAAATACAAGGACTGCCTCTGTCAGCTAAGTACAGTTTTACTTCCCATTATATCTGTTGCCCACTATTCAGAAAGGTTTAAAAGTCAGATGATACAGGTATTTCAATCCTTTGCCATGAGCTTACAGTTTAAATTTTAAGTGTGATCACAAGAAACCAGGTGAAGAACAGGTGAAATCCAAGGAGAAAAAAAATCAAAGAAAGAAGAAAGGGAAAACGTCTCAGCATTAAATTTTTTTAATGAGATGCTCTCATTTTGAAGTTAGTATATTGAGGAGGAAGGAGAAAATTAAAGCTTAGTGGAGCTTTAAAATTAGAGAACTTTGTTTTATTTACTCATTTTTTTTCCTGTTACTTGAATATTTAACTGGAGGGACAGCAGCTTTTTTCACTCTTTCTATATGTTAATTTCAGTCATTTGTATGGTGGGATTTTGTGCCATCAGTATGCACAAGGATCAGTGGAAATTCTAATTCAAGTAGAACTCTACTACTCCAAGTAATGAATTTGTATTGACTGCTGGGACAAAACACATTTGAGGAGAAACAGGCAACTAGTTCTGGGATAATGCTGACTAAATAATAATCCATCAGTGCATATCACACTGCATGGTAACTTCAGAATACTCCACTTCAGAGAAGGTAAAACTCTTGGTGCTTTTGTGGGTTCTGAAACTATTTGCCATGTGGCTCTTTGGTGTGTCCTTCAGAAGTGTGGCAGGTTGAGGTAGACCTTGCTTTGGTAAGTGCCAGTGTAGGTCTGAAATCAGTGGAATTTTGCTTTTCCCTGATCTATTCTTGCAACATATAATAACATACAAAATAGTAGTATACAGCAAGAATAATAAACATATCAGATGTTCATGTGCATTGGCTCCTTACTGTAATTTTTGATATCCATATTATTTCATTTCCCTCTTAAATTCACAGTAGAGCTTGGTTTCTTTCCAACTTGAATTTTATGCCATTAATATACTGGAGATCATCTTCACACTCCCCCAGATCTGTTAGATCTTGAGCTGAAATGGAGGAATAAAGCTAGAGAAGCACTAAAGGACTGCAACACCCATCTTTTAGGTCTGTGGACCTCAGACTGGATGCTGGAACCTCGAGTTACGTGTCTTGGCTCCTAGGAGGAGAGCTAGGCACACCTGCTTGAACAGCTTTGTTCAGTGACAAATCTGTTTGTCAGCACAGAGTGCTTTACATCTGTATGTCAATCACAGTATTGCATAAGTTGACTAAAAATGTGCCAACTTTGAAGTAACACAAAGGTAATGAATCTCTTTTACTGTGACTCTGAGCACCTGTGCTTGTATTATGTAGCTGGAGAGGAAATGGACCATGGCTCTAATCTGTAGATTTAGAATTTCAGGCTCTCAAAAGATTACTGATGTTATCAGGGAGCTGAAGTGCTAATTCTGTGTACTGTTTCTCCGGGTGACCTAAGAGATGTTGCTTTCAATCTCCATTAGCACAAAGTCAAAGAAATCAAACACTTTTGTTGGCATTAACACTTAAACAGGTTTGGACCATTCAGATATTTTGTCACAACTGAGGAGTGGTTTAGGTTGTCACCTTTCAGCAGTTATTAGCTCTGATTTCAGACATAGCATCTGACTTTACAAGTGTGGATAGGTTTATCGTGTCATATCATCTCAAATGTGGATGTAGATTTGTGTTACCAGACTTGCAGTGAATGATTTTAGGATTAAAGACAAGTTGCTTAACAGGTATTCCAACAGGCACTAAAAATACCTGTTGAGGGAGAGAAGCAGTTAATGGAGTGAGGGTGAGAGTGCTTATGGTTTATACCATAGCCTTGTGACTACAGCAGTTTCCCAGGAAGAAATGCCAATAAATTCACAAATAAGCACCTTAAAAAAGCCCTTATGAGGAAGATGACATGTTTGACTCCTCTCTGGATCCTCCCCTGACCGCATTACTGGAGACTGGACGATACCAGGAAAACATTGCTGTTGGCTTTCCCTGCCTCATGCCCTCTGTAGCAATTTTCATTACTCATCATCAGAGGCTGCTGGATGGGATGGAGGTTACATCTGACATCACATGATTGCTCATAGGCTTTTCAGCAACCCCTTGGCTGCAGGCAGGTGTGCAGAGGGCACTCTGCAGTCCTTCAGTTGTAGCAAAATGCCAGCATGGTTTTGGAAGTGGAAGGGGCTGGGGAGGACTGGAAGAGAGTGCATGACTGTGTGCTCCCAATAGTTAACTTGCAGCAAGAAATGGAAAGAAATCTGAGTTCTGTACATCTCCATCATCACATTCTCTGCTTCCACCTGAATGGAGCTGGGCCTCCTTTCAAGAGCCAGGGCTTGCAGGACAAACAATGTATTCTTAGATCTTTGGGCTGGGGCAGCTCTGGACAAGTACGGAACTCAGATCTTCAGATCCCTGGAGAACCTGGGAGAGACTTACTGGAGATAGATACCTTCAGGGTTAAGAGACCATGGAACAGATTTTTTCATCATTTTGGACTTTAGTAGTTTGCTTCAGTTCTTTGGATCTGGCTCACCCTCTCTCGCTTCCTATTTGAAAGTTGAAGGGTCAGTCCAAGCTTAGTGAAATCAAAAGAGGTTTTTGCAGGAAGGCTGTTCATCAGGATCTGTCTGAGCTCCCAGTATAAACTAAGTGGCTCGTTTATAGTCAGATAGGAAAACATGCAGAAAAACAATCCTTGCTTATTGCCGGATGGAAGACTTCATACAGAAAAGCTAAAGAGTTTCCTTCGAGGGAAAAAATGTAAAAGCTTTCTGATTGCTTTATCAGCTTCTACAATAAAAATAGTAATTACAGCTATTTAAGACTAATGAATAAATCACTGTATTAAAATGGGAACAAAAAAGTTTAACTAGCAATCATATGTAGTCATTTGGCAGCTCTGTTATTAGTGTGGGCAAAGTAAGCTATTCACCTAACCTTTGCTGCAGCATCCATTGCTTTGGGTTTTTTGTGGGTCTTTTTTTTTTTCCTACAATGCAGATTGAATTCTTCTTTTCTGATCCCCAGAAGAATTTTGTTTTGATGTCTATATCTGTTTTGTCATATGTCTACATTAGTTGGGCTCATATTCAGAATTCCACAAATACCCGCTCACCTAAGAAGACATGGCTGTGTAGATTTCTGCACTGAAATCATGTCTACATATGGGCTTTGTCATATCACAGCTATGTCATGAAAAGATATTTTCCAGCTCTGTCATACTCTGTCATCACCACTTCTCTCATTTTACCCAACTGCTCCCCAGCCTCAGTCAATATCCTTCCTCCTTTTTCTGGAGCTGCTTTCCCTTTTCAGGTGATGCCACAATCTCCTGCCTCCCTTCAGTCCTCCTCTTTGGCTTTAGCTTTGCCAGCTCCTTCTTAGAAGTGTCACAGAACATTTTACCCTTGGTGGATGTACTTAGATTCACTAGTGAGGCCTTCCTGCCAGTCTTGTTGTGCCCTGAAGAAAATACTTCATTATCATGCTTCCAGCTCAGCAGTGTACACAGCACAAGCTGTAATTTATGGCTATTGACCACTAACATAACAGTGGTGTGCTAGCTATGGCTTTACATTTTTGTTAGAGTTGGAAAAACTAGTAGCTGTGTGAGTCATGAAAGCCAGTGTAGCAAAAATCAGTTGTAAATGAAAGAGGAACATTTCCATATTCTTAATTTGGCTTAATTCCTGTGCCTAATGGCTGTGTATATACCATAAACATTGTGAAGGAGCAACCATGGAAACACTTGTTTTCTTGCATTGCTAAATTTACTCAGGGTTGAATATTAACACAGCGCCTGGCATTACTTTAAAAGCAAAAATAGCTAAAGCGTGACTCACTATGAGTCATTTACTGCTAGTCCTGCTATACTGCCTAGAGCTTGACATTGAACAAGTTGGCAGCCTGCATTGCTGCATTTTTTTCTAGGAACTTTGAACACATTTCATTCTTGTGAATTCTCTTGTGCAACAATATTGAACACAGCAGTGTGTTTATTTTTCTTCCAAAGTCGAATTAATCAGAAAACGGTGAAACAAAGAGTATTTTTCTTGGAGATTCTGGAAGAGATGGATTCTGAGAATTATTTTTTTAGCTGCAATAATGAAATCATTGCAAGGATGTTAAAAGCTAATTACATTTTATTCAGATTATGTAAGATATATATATTAAAATACCTGTATTGTTGTTATTGATTTGCATTGTCAGCAAATGTATATGTAGAATCAGAAAGCCAAGCCTGTAGGTTGAGAATGTCTTCTCTTGAATTGGCAAGGATTTTGTTGTGGGAGGGCAGGCAGCTCTGAAGGGGCCGACAAAATGAGGCAACTGTGTTCCTATTGGCCTCTGTGTGTAAAAGGCACACCCTAAATATGGTGCTGGGGGTCTGACAGTGAGTAGCCTGTTGGCTGGCTGTGGGAATGCCTGAAAAGATCAGCTGATTTCAGTCAGATGGGAAGGGGTAATGAGAGAGGGCTGAAACCAAAAGCAACTTGCTGAAGTAACCATGTGATGAGATCCTGAAATGGCAGAGCCAAATATCACTTTCATTCTGCTAGAATTTTGGTTCCACCTAAATGTTATTTCTAACTAAAAGCCACTTCTTAAAACAGTAGATAAGGAAATTCTTTAATATTTTCCATTTTCTTTCTACTTAAAAATATTGCTATGATAATTGAAGAAAAATCTTATGCTACCAGCATGCAACCTTCTGCATGTGATCAGAGAAGGTACCAAAAATCAAATGAAAATATTCATAATGTAAGTTCACCTACAATTGTAAAATCCCACACCCCTTGGTATGGAGAAGAAGCTTCCTATGTATCTCTTCCTTTTACTACAGATTATGGAAATAGAGACTGTAAATTACATTCATCTGTATATTTAATAATATGTGCTGTGCAGGATCTTTGTAAGCTAAAGCATTTTCTCTGTCTAATCTCTTAGAACATCAACTTCAAAAATTTCTCTTGAAGTGGTTTCCCTATTAAAAAATCTCATTATGATGACTCAAGAGAGAAATAAGAATGATTAATTAAGCTTAACAGTGACATCCTAAGCATTGTCCTGATATGCACTCTTCTCATTTCAACATGAATTTATGATCACTGCACTGAAGATTTCTCTTTAAAATTTAAAATTGTTCAGGAAATTTAACTAAATAAGTTTAAAGTATTTTTCTTTGTTTTCCTGACTAATAATCATACTAAAAATGATACCATGTTAATTTTCCTAAACCTAGAATAAAAAATGATTATGTTATATCAAACAGTATAAAGTGGGAAAGGATTTTGGTTTATTTTTGTGGTAACTCTGACAGTGACCCCCAAATCCCTGTTATTAAAATGTTTTCAGTAATTACTCATGGTATATGCTCTTTAGCAATCTCTTCATAGCTACTGAATAGGCTGTGCCTCGGCCCCACCTCCAGGCATGTTAGGCAGAATATAGACATGAGAATATATGATGGGAGTAAGACTGTGCCTTTTAAAAGACAGCTCTGTGTAGGAGGTTTTTCTGCTCAGAGGATCATCAGAAAGATTGGAGCTGCCTAAGGCACGATATCTCTTGGGCATCTCTGTACATGCTGTGTAAGTAATGTCTCTATTAAGCTATAGCAAATTATTCCCCTCCCTGTGCAGTGTTTCCATGTACATGTTCACACACTGACAGAGCAAGGCAGTGGAGTCTCTAGGGCAGATCAAAAGACCATGTGCTGAGTCCTAGATTGACACATGGAAGCGGAGTCTAGAACTTAATGAGACCTTTTTTACAAAGTATTCACTTTTTTTCCCACACATGCATACGAAATACTCTGTTGAAGTGAAACCAACATCCTGTTATGTGTGCATCCTAAAATGACAGGTGAAAACTCTCAGTTCTCAAATCACTTGCAGTTCCAGTTATGAATCCAAGATGATTTTCTTTAATATTTTCACATAGAGCAAACAGAACACATTATAGGAAGCTGTAAATCATGCAGAGTGCTGAGAGAATTCATACCTACTTAACCACTGTAGGCTGTGAGGATGAAGATCTTACTGCATTCTTTCCCTGAGTCTTGAAGTGTGCTTGAGGTGCAGTGTTGGCACCATGGTGTCTGTGAATTGTCAACAGAAAAGTGTCAGGAATTTTGGACTAACAAATTAGGTTCTGTGGATATATCCAGGTCCTGCACTGCTTTCAACAGCAGAGTAGAGGCTTTTTCCCCCCCACCCTTCAAATTGATTTTATCAGGTACATCTAACCTGAGGAACTCTTTCATATGTAATGAATGTATAGGATGCTGAGGGTGTAATTCCTTATTCCCATGGAGTTATGAATAATATAGTTATTACTAAACAAATTTGCCATTAAATTACTTGCACAGCATGAGCTACAGATGGCCAGAAAAAACTGTGCTTTGTCTGTTGCACCATTTTTATGTGACTCTGCCCTATTAGAACCAACCTTTCTGACTAAGGTTGTCCTGTGAGCCTTTAATCTTAAAAATAGCCTTTTTTGCTACAGTTTGTCTGAAGTTGATTCACAAGCATAGTCATACAGGATCCAGTGGCATCACTGAACTATTAATCACTGTCACCTTTTGTAAAGAGTCTGAATGTTAAAATGCTCATTTCTAAACAGCTGCCAAGTGCTTTCCTTTTCCAAAAGCCATTAGTCTAGCAGATTTCATTGCCTCTGTTTTTTGTTTCTTACACACTTAAAATCTATGGCAAGCATTTTATACTTCTTGTAGCAGGTATATCTGTGATGTGTTAGAGGACAAATTTGCCCTGAGATTAACTTCAGATCCAAAACGACAAACAGATCTTTGCAAATGAAGAGATTTTCCAAGTCATGAGAGTCCTTCGTCAAGTCACCAAAGGTGATGGGAGTACAGACAAAGGTTTTTCACTAAACAAGTTAAAAACTCCTCCTTTAAGGCATAACTAGCTTGTGTATTTCAGATTGTGCTATTTGAGGAAATTAAGATACTGAAGGTTAACTTGCTGCATCAACACTGCATATTGCAAAGCTAATTTCCTAAATCCATGTTTAGAAACCTAGATTTTCCTAAATCCGCATTTAGGAATAAGTCTGGAGTCATATTTTTAGTTTATATATAAACTTGGAGTATCTCTTTAGCTCCCTCATTGAGAAATTTGATTAACATCTTTATTATGTGTTCCTCTGTAGGATGGGGAAGGTCTGCACCTCAGGATGAGTGTCTACAGACATGTGCAGACATATTGAGTTCCTCTGCATGCCTTGTCTCTACATCTAGTCAGGCCAGTGCCATGCAAATGTGGCTATACAAATTCTGAATCAGCACTAGTCTCCATCAGTTTAACCAAGGGAATGGGCAGAGGAGCTCTGTTTACACCCACCTGTGAAGATGTGCCCTGAGATTCACCAGAATTCCAGAGAACTGAGATTGTAATTAGAACAATGTGCTCATACTTCTGCTTATATAGATGTCTCAACGTGTGGGATAATTTGCTTTTGCTGCTTGTTCCTCCTGAGCAGAGGTGAAGCCTCTGCTTGAGACATCAGCATGATTAATATTCCACTGAATATCCAGCTCAGCATCATGATTGTATTTTTTTAGGTGGGTAAAATTAGGTCGCAAGAACAGAGAAGCTTTTAATACGCTGTGAGCCCATTGACATATCTCCTTTTTAAAGAGAAACACAAAAAAAGAGAAAACATTTTGTATGTAGGATGGATGAAACTTATTCTAAAATTTCTTGAATAGTGGTATTTAGTGAAAAAGATCATGTTTGGAGTTTGGGTATTGTTTTAGACCTTAGTAAAATACTACAGAATGTGAATCAGTTGATGGTTATCTGTGATGAGCAGGTAAACAAAAGATGTATTTCCCAATGGGGTTTTCATATGAGGGTGACAAACCCCGTTGCACAACAATGGTCACATTCCAAAGCTGCAACCAGGTTCTGGAGGGCTTAATTTCACAACTGCTTACTGTGTCCTATTGCATTACCGTGACCTTTCAATAAAAAGGGAGATTGCCAGCTTGTTTTTTTGTTGTTGTTGTTTTTTTTTTTAGCTTAAAAACTCAATGACTGTATAATGCACTACCCTATTTTTACATATCAAATTTGTCCTTGACATTTTAAATTATGTCCTCTAGAAAAACATCCAGAAGCTTTTGTGTTTTCTACCTTTTTATTAATATCTAATGTGCAGATCTACTTAAGGCTTGCGTTTATGTTGGCAACCCAGCTAATTGTAAAAAAATAATTCTGATATTGAGTGACTGACATTAAGGTATGTTTTCCTGTAGCAACTTATATATCATCCATCTGACATAGCAACACAACAAAATTATTTGTTGTTTAGTAGATAAGGGGCTCTTTTTTCAAGGTGAACTCATGAAACCTCATTTCTAAAAATTGTATAACTGCAAGGATAGCTACAAAACAAAAATAAAATCATGTAAACATGACATGATATGATATGAGAAGGATATAAACATCTAAACAGTATTTAGTTCTTGGCTGTTAGAAATTTTTTTATGCTTATGACATTCCCTAAATAGTGACTCTGCTACAAGTACACTTGTACCTCATATTGTGAAACAGTCATGTAATCTTCAAAATGACTTCAGTAAAAAATTACTCTAAAGCTGATAAATGAAGACAGTATTCTACAGCCTGAAGAGAGCAGGCTGACAAGGCCAGACCTGCAATGAAAAATATTTTACCATTGATCCTGGGATGGCAAGGAAGAGAGAAGCCCAACAGGCACTGGCCATAACCAGGAAAGAGCAGCTGGTTGGATGGTTACTTACAGCAGCTGGGTCTTAGATGATCTGTGTCTGTGATGTTGGGAACGTCACATTTAGACTGAGCAGGCATCAATTTAATAGGCTACAGAATCTCGAGTTTGAGTCAATGGCTGTTCAAGGTAACAAAGGAACTATTAAGCCCATTCTCAGCTACAGACTTGCCCATTTTCCACCTTGTGTATGTTGGGTGTGCTCAGGTGCACTCTGGGAGGATGCTCTCAATGAGGAAATCTTGAGGCTGCTATCCTGACCCCAAGCTGTCAATCATGTGGTCTGATCTGAATAGTTTCAAGGAAGACTTGAGCATCTCTAACAACCACAACTCACCAGCAGATCTCATAACCTCGGCTATGTGTAATCATGATTTGGATGCTTTGAGCCTGAGCCACAGCTGTGCTGGCAGCTGGCAGTGTGGTACCAGATGTAACACCCAGAATATTTTGTTTTGAGTAGCTGTTCACTTAACACTGTAGACAGAGCCCAGGATTACCCCTAAATTCAGTGAGCATAAAATGAATATACCTTCAAATTGGTCTGTGTTGTTCATATCAATAGATGTCTTCAGAAGAGTCCATGCCTCTGCTGAGATTCCTAGCAGAGAGAAAAGGTCACTTCCGTAGTGAGAATCTCGCCCCCCCACCCCACTGTTTCCACACCAAAAGGAAGCTTTCCATGGTGCCAGAGAGTCTGAAAGCACTGTAAGCAATTAGCAAGAGCTTGAAAATTCCATTGCAAGAAGCAGGACTGCTCAGGAGTGGAGACACTTGGGATTTTTCAGCCTGATTAGCTGCAGTGACAGTGAGGTGATGTGTGCTAATTACAGCTCCTTAACCTCCTTAGATGCAGTTGCATAAAAGCCCAGAACAGCTCCATGATGAAATGTAAGGCACTGCAGCATTCCCTGGCTCCTCTGCCTTGGTAGTCTCTGACCATCTCTACAAACCATTGGCCTGCCTGGATGAGGCACAGACAGGTGTGTCTGTGAGCCAACCTGCCAGTGGTTGTGGTGCAGAAATGGGAAAGTTTCTCATTAGGATGTGTGGCTGAGTAATAGAACCTCTGATATTATCTCTGTGGGTCAGTCAGCCTTTGAGAGTGGATCATGAAAGCTGTGGTCAGTGTTCAGGCACTGCCTTGTAGTGCAGGTCTGACCCAAGTATGAGGAATAGAAAAAAGATTTTTGTGTAAAATGACATTTCAGTTTTACCAGATGTATCTTCTATTCTGGTGTGGGTTTTGTGCTGTCTTCATTATAACAAGAAATAACAGCATTATAACAGGCAACATAATGAATTCTGATCATTCAGTGCTCCTTGGAGAGGGGAGATCAGCATGGTATTTAAATTAACTCATTGTAAATACAAAAGTCTCATTATATATAATGACTGTCACATTTTTCCAGGAATTATAATGAAAAGATGTTTTCAACTGTTTTTCAATATGTTTTTTCCAGGTGGTTCATGGAACAGATTGTTTACAGTTTAAAATAGAAAGGCAGTCATTAGACAAAAAATTGTTTAAGATACTGTCTTTAAAATAAACAACCAAAGTCTTGAACAAAAGGGCTAACTTGAAATAATGTTTTCTGTCCTGCTCTTTTTCTAGAAATCTCTCTTTAAGTTGATGATACTGTAATCCAAACACATAACGTTCCTGTAGAAATTAATTAATAAACAATAATTAAATAATAAGGAATGTTTCATATATCGAACACTAAAATTTAATCTGGAAAACCTTGCTTATTGCATGGACTAAAGCTTAGGAGACAGTACAGGAAATATGTGCCACAGCAAGCATTTCAAACCATCATAACATATGCCAAGATTTTATGCTGGTCAACACTGAAGTAAATGTCATCCCTACTCTACAGTGATCCTCCAAAAGTTCCACATATGCTTGGCTTAATATTTGGTTTCAAATTATTTCAGGTAAAAATTAATATTTAAGTTAAACCTGGTGACTTAAACATGGCAAAGAAATGTTAACACTTTTTTTTTTCTGAGAAATTGCATCTTCCATCTGGTTAGTCATTGTGTGTGTGCGTTCTTTTGTAACCACTGACAATGTCATTTCCCCAAATCCTGGTGTAACTCTTGACATTGACAGTCTTTTTTACTTCTCAGTTACCTTTTCTTCAAAAGTAGAACTGGAAGCTATTTGATTGCTCTTCCTCCAGAATCTAGCAAAGTACAGTATTCTGCTGAGGTTTTCAGAATAAATGTAGAAATGGCTTTCTTTTCTTGGATAAGATACATGAATTTTACATTCAGAAATAAGTATTTTAAGCACACATCAAAGGAAATACCAATGTATTTGAAAAGCTGTTAGAAGTGTTAGGAGTTACATGAATTAAGTTTGAGTGTACTATCAAGTAATTCAAAGTCTGTCCAGAAACACTGAAGAATGCAAAATACATGAGCTAAGCATGTACCCACATCTACTGTAGGACTTGACCCAGCACCATGATTCTTTAAACTTGCATTTATGGTCTTTTATAGTTACCAGTAAGACCAGTCTAAGCAGGAATTTTCCCTCTTTCCTGAAATTTTTCAAATGTGTATGTTGAATGCTGTGTATACATCCACTTCTGTAGCTGTGTCTGCCACTTCTGCTGAGTGTTGTGCCAATCCCCCAAACCTGGGGATTCACTTTCTTCCAGCGCCCGTATCTCACTTCCCTGCTTTACAATCCTGTGGTCTTTCCTCTTCTGGTCAATGGCTGATGAATGTGTTCTGAAGTTTTGCTCTCACAGTGGTAGTGCCTTCTACCCAGACCCCAGCTTGACATCTTCATAGAAGATCCTTTCCTTGAGAAACAGTCTGGAACCAGAGCCCTCTCTGTACATTCAGTCTTGTTTGACCTTGCAGGGGAGCTGGATGTCCAGTGCCCTGTGGTGTGTCCCCAGGTCCTGGGAGGGTCATGCCTCAGCCTGGAGTTACGCTGAGAAATCCCTAATGACAAGTCTTGTAACTGTACTCCTAAATCCTGCCTGCTGTTGAAGTAGGAACAGGAACTGTGCTCCAGGTGATTTCTGCTAATTCTGCTGATAATCCAGCAAGAGGAAGGCTCTTCTGTATGAAGCCTACAGTAATAGCTGCTTGATGTGCAGTCTAGTTTGTGTAATAGTAAATAAATCTAACTGTTTTGATAGTGTATTGTGACTGTATGTGTTTAGGAAAAAAACGCCATAATTTTTAGGATCAAAATATCTGCTTTAAAAGTTAGGAAAGTAAAACAAAAAAAAAGCCTTTGCTGCTTTTTTATTAATATTGTATTCTTGGTTTACTTTGGTGAACTAATTTGCAAGGAAATAGCTTTTGTATTAATCTTGTTGCTCACCACCCCTTGTGATTTTTTAAACTTGTTTTTGATTAATCTGTATTCTGATGAGTATTAGCATGACAAGGCTGCCCAGCACAAGGCACATGTACTAGCACAGTTCCTTTTGTTTTTCAGGGCCTTAGACATGCTTAGTTTCCCTTAATTTTAATTTCCTTAATTTCCATTATTTTCAATTGTTGTCATTATTTTTCTGCTTTCAGTTTTACTCAGCTATTTTTCATCCTTGATCAGTATTTTTGTTTTGGGATGCTGCAAATGCAGGCACACAGCTGTGACACCTATGAATTTCCCCCAGATTTTGTCTTAAGTACAGCAAATCTGCAGCTGTCAGTACCTATTGTAGAGCTGTGGTTATCTGTAGGGTAATGGTTTCAGTCATATTTTGCAGCCACTCGGGGTGTCCACTCATAATGTGAACAAGTAGTGTGACTCTCTTTTTAAGAGCTGGCTTATCCATACAGAATTTTGCAATACTGAGGCCGCAAGTTCAGTGAGCTGTAATTTTCAGAAACTGAAAATTACTTACATTTCCAGAAAGAATGGAGCATGTAATTGTGGAAAACAGTGCATTTACAGAAAATTTACAGAACATGGAAAGTACTATTTTTGCATTTTATATTCAGTAGATATGTTGCAATGCTATAGCTGTTTTTGCTAAACTTCAATTCCATGGCTATTTACTGCATAGTTCCTGCTCACATAGTAGAATGATTTATTTATCAGAATGAATTGAAAACAAAATTCCAAGTTCTTCACTTAAGAATGGAGGGCACTAATCTAGATGCATTAAATAATTTTTGACTCTACATGTTCAGAAGGTTTGAAGGTGAATTGTATATGACCATTTTATTTCAGCTGTTTAAAACAGCAATTGCTACAGTAGGTGAAAGTAGCAATTGATGAAAGGAGGTCATGTATTCTGATTTCCTGTTCGAAGAGAGACAGACATACTGTTTTAGAAGAAAGGATAGAAACTCAAGCAGGGATCGTTATTTCTAAGGAAGAAAAATCCTATTGACTTCCTCATTTAGAGAGGTTCACGTATACCCTAAAAAAAAATACAGTTTTAGTTCTTCTAAATCACACAATAAAGACATCTTCGTTTCTCTGCAGATGATCTCAGTGTGTTCTAAGAAGTAAAAAGCAACTGCTCAGTGCCAAGAAATTGAGGTTTTACCTTTTTAACTAAGATAGTGTAGCTGGAAATAGCAGTTCCCAGCTCACTGTAAATGAGAAGTAAAACCAGTCAGCTTAAACCACCATGAAGGTGACTTGTAAAGAATGTTCTTACTGTGTGAGCAAAACCTTAAAAAAACAAGCAGAATATACCTTTGTGGTGATTTAGCCCTTTCTGTCTATGACCTGTTACCTCACTAGGACCTTGACACTTGGGCATCTCCATGGACATCTTTATTTAATTTGTCTTATGACACCTTACTAGGCACAGGAGAAGTTTCAAGACATAGGAGAAGGTCTCCTCCAAGTGTCTCTTCAAAACTGCTCTGCTGCACTGCATAGAAAGAACTCTAATCTAATTATGGGTGGGCAGATGGCACATTGGGATTGCTTTCCTCACTGGCTGCAAATCCTGTGCATCCTATTATTTGTTACCCTGTCCTTGCCACCATCCCCAGACCAACCCACTTGTTTATCTCCTCTGCCTGGTTTGTTCTGCCCTTTAGGTTGATTGCTTTGGAGCAGAGATTGTTGTTTTACATAACACAGGAGTTTTCTGACCAGGCTGGCATTCAGGTGGTACTACAATATAGATATTATGTTATGGTAGTACTTCTGCAGAGGTGGAACAAGTGTTATATATAAAAAGAGCCTAATTCTTTTCCAAGGTGCACCACATGGTAATATTTTGTGTGTTTAACTATGAGCAGAAGCTTATATAGATCTAAATAGAGCTACTTTGGCAGACTTCCTGTGACAAGAGCCAGCATTCTATGAATGTAGTTTAATCAATGAACTGTATGTAAACCACTGAAATTTATTCAGTCTAAACAAATCCAGAGTCTTTCATGACAAACGTTTAATCCTTCAGGATTGCATAACTGAGGGATTTAGTGATTAGTTAGCTTTGAAAATAGGTCGGGGAAAACATCTACATTTGGTTAAAAGCTAATCAGGCAAGGAAATAAGTAAAATAGTGAAAAAAACTTTAGAAGAAGTCTTTTGCAAAGTAAATTTTATGTAATGGTAGAAGAATGTTTTCTATTTATCAAGAGATGCAAGGCCTTGTCCCCCTTTTCATTTACACTCATAGAATTCAAGGGAAGCTCCATTAATCCAGTGATGCAAATGTGTGCAGAGTTAGGAGTTGTGTATTTTGTTTCTCTGTGTCTAATGCTTTGGAATAACTTCACAAAATTTTATGAAAACTTCAAAAATACTATAAAGAGATAAGATTTGTAAGCATGAACACTATTAAAGGTTGCAGTCAAAATAGGGTTGTAATCCTAGAAGTGAGGTTATGAAAGAAAAGTTTAGGAATCACTCCAGTGAGGCTGTTGACCTGAATCTGATAATCTCCTCAGCCGCTGAAGTCTGAATTCCTTCTTTCAGCTACATTCAACTTTCCTTCCTGACTTCACCTCTTCTGCCCACTGAATGGGCTTTCTGCATCCTAGGGCTGTCTGGCAGCATGGTATGGCTTGTATTGGCAGAGGTTATCCAGTCCTATCACCTGGGTTCATAAGGATTTTGTTCTGTCACGTTACTGGAGAAACAAGCTTCAGTATCACCTACAAGCTGGTGCTCCAAGTTTAATCAAGGTCTGTGTGATGCATGGAGAAAGAGATGCTGTCTCTGAGATGCACTGTGTAAGTCTGTGTAACTTCGTGCACTTACATGTTCTAAGAAGCAAAAAACATCAAAATATTTTGAGAACTGCATCACAGCTCACAGCAAAAAATGTGCTCCCATGCCCAGGGAGTGTGGACTGGATTTTTTGACCTCGTGAAGTTTCTGTGTAATACACTGAATACTTAGCGCTTTAATACCAGCAAAGCTAAAATCCATTGCAGCACGAGATCTGCACAGTCTTGTAGTCAAATGAACAAGTTGAACAATATTAAAAGAAAACAAAAAAGTTTTATTGGCTACAGGAAGTGTCTCCATCTCCAGCATACCCTGGACTAAAACAATGAATGTTTTCAATCACTATATAGAATTGATGTAAAATAAGTTGGTCCTATAATTCCTATGTATACAATTCTTGCATTACAATTCTTCCTTTCTCTAACAAAACACATTTGCCATGAGTACGGACTGTGAGGATTAGTTTAGGCTACTAACAGCATGTATTATTGGTTATTTGTTCAAGGCTTTTTAGCTTTCTAAAATTTCATTGTTACAAGGTGATATGGATATAATTAACCCAGTTGTCTCTTTTAAACAAGTTATCCTTGCAACAGATACAATGTTTTAATTTCTATCTGACATAGTTTTAGTAAGTGACAGTGCAGGCAGTGATGGCCAGATGGTGGTTTTGTTACAGAGACAGTGAAAAGCATGCTAAAGGTTAGTTTAAATTGAGCATTCAAACTTAGGTAAATTAATAATGAAGCTTCTTACCGGGCTGGAAAAATTAGAAAGGAGGAAAAAATTATCCAGGAATGCATGAGTCATTAACATGTGATCCAAAATTCAGCACTTAGAGTCCCTTTTAGACTATTACAAGTATTCTTTACTGTAATAATGTAGAATTGATTTCCTCTTTGTTCTTTGCTGTTTTGAAATCTTACTTTATAATTGATTATTTTCTATGTTGGGCCTTCTCACTTACCTGATTCCTCTGTTAACCATCTGATTACATGCTTTTTAATGCATTTTGTTTCTTGTCTTAATACAATACATTGGATTCTGATGCAGCTGAGAAGCAGGAAGATAAATGGCACGGAGTTTTGAGTCCCAGTTCTAAGCTCAGTTCTGAGCTGCACAGGTGCCATGAGACTTTTGGAGGGCAATAGGAGCAGCAAAAATCAGTGAAATGTGAAGATGGCCTGTGCCAGTCATCCCCTCTGTGAGCTGTGCTGCTTCTTCAGGGAGCAGTGGTGGTGTTTTGACTGGCAAAGTTTAAAGAACATTGTGGAATCTGCAGAGATCTAAACTTGATAGAAACCAGTGCAACTTTTTGTAGGGCATATAACAGAAATGAAGTTTCTTTGGGTTGTAAATTCCACCTCTCTTGTCCTTGTGCTTGACAGATAGGGTGAAAACAGCCAAAAATACGATTTTTGTTTGCTGAACTGATTAAAATAGAAGATTTCTTATGTATTGAAAATTGTGAAAATACTTGCTGGGAAAAAATGGACAAGTTGTTGCTCTGAAATGCAACACAATCCCCCAGTATTGACTTGAACTGTGATGTTCTTGTTTATGCAAACATTATGAAACTATCAGGAATTGCACTTTCAGCTTCAGGAACCCTAAGACTGCTCTAACACAACCTCTCCTTGTGAGACCTCCTTTGTGCCTCTCTGGGCTGCCATATTCCCACTCTTGGAACACCTACAGTCTGTTGTTGGGACAGTCAGAGAAACTATAAAGGCAACAGAGCCTCTCCTATGTAACATGTCTTTGAATCTTGTGGACCTTGCTGTGGCCAGATTTCCTGCCTCTGTAGCTGAAAATTTGGAGCACCTTGAGCACCTACAATGAGATTGTTCTGTGTTTGAGAAGTTCCTTTCCCCTCCAGGAACTCATCAAAAAATCAGAAACATACTGGTGACATGAAAAAAAGGTGTATGAATACACAAGGTGTTTTTATTAAACATATGAAATTGGTCAACATTATATTTTTCATTTTAGAATTTGTGGCTAGCTTTAGCTGATAATCAGTTACTCATGAATTTAAGACAGAAATCTATTTAAAGCCACATCTGGTTTGTGGGACTATCTGCAGCATCCTATGTAAGATGGCAGGAGTTACATGAAATTTCAGAGTACCAGAGAAGCAGAGAAATGCCTTTTAATACAAATATCTAAAAGACATTAATTTTCTAATATTGGGGATTTCATTTCAATGTCTATGCTCAAATGTTGAATTTGGAAAATTCCAAATAGATAGCCATTCTGTGGTATCCCTACTTGTCTTTATTATCTGGGGTTTGCCAGTCAAAACTAGTATTTTCTCAAGACCTTTTAAACTGGGATTAATTACAGGCATTAGATTTAGTCATGAATCTACTGGTGTAACTGTAGACATAAAAATGTGGAAAACATAGGATATTTATTAGTTCAGGACACTTTTTGCAGAAGCCAGTTGTGGAATCTATAGCATAATACAGACTGGGCTCCCTTACAGGGGCATTCAGTCAGAGCAAAGGAATTTGTTTCAATCAGCAGTAATATATGCTTTTGATGTTAGGTTTCATGTTCACTTGTTTGTGACCCAAATTTTGGTTTTAGCTTTCAGTTACTGTAGAATTCACTGCATCACCTAATGTGATGCAGCGAACTCTACAGTAGATCCACTAATGAGGGGAAAAGAGAGAACAGCCCAGCCTTCTTGATACTTTACAGTCTAAAGACAAACAAATCAACACAAATGTGTTTGATACAAAAAAGAAAATGTCTGTGCTAAAAATCAGCAACATGAACTGCAGTCCAGAAGCCAAGCTATACCTGTAATTGTTTCCCTGTTAACTTGAGTAAATACCTGTCTTTTGTTATCCTCTGACAAACATGGGAACACAAGTACAATGACAGATCACTCATACCTAAATGCTGTTCAAAACATAATAGTCATTTTACAGTCAACTTTTTATATTTGTTGCGTCACAAAGATTTATTGAAGAGATAAAAGTGATTATGGAAAACACTGTCCAGTAACTATGGCAACAGTTATTTGTTCTCACAATAATTAGCTTAGCATTTGGTTGCACAATAGTTTCACAATACCTCCTTGGTTCGTTCATTAAATAAAATTAGCTTTTGTTTGAACTTTCATCATTTGTTATTTTAAGATTAGTCTAAGTTCAAAAGAATTGAAAAATACATTTTCAAGCTGCTATTGTACAGGAATAATTTATGCTACAAGTGAATTTGTTAACGTCATTATGTAGTAGCACTGAATGTGTTAGTTCTGGATGTGTTTTATTGGTTTAACTGAAAATTACTTAATATATATATACAGGTGTGCACACAGTGTCAGTGTGGAAGAGTGCATGAATGAATGTCAGTATAAGCACACACATAATGTGGACTTAAAAGGCAGTTATTGGAGTTAGAAGGCAATTAAGAAAGCTGCAATCTTAAAAAGTGTCTGAATTCAATTATTGTTTTATCCATTCCTTCTTCTCCCTCACATAAGCAATCAGATAGCCTTTAAGTTACAATCACAGTTTACTTTCTCCTCTCAATTCTGGTTCAGTATTTCATATTGTCTTTGTTCTTGGCTAAATGGTCAGTCCCTTTTATTTACTGCTCTTACAGGTATTGCTTAGCCTGTGAGTTCTTAAATACCAAGATTTTATTTTGCTAAGATATAAACATAGAGAACAAAAGTCCCACTTGTTGTTTACTACAGACTAATTAAACTCTGTTCCTAATGCAGAGTTAGTATTTCTGTTGTGCTTTTTTATGATCCTCATTATTACAGCATCTGCGAGCATTAATGAATTTGTTTTTACATTATCCATATGAGAGGATTATTATTATTCCCACTTGACAGATGGGAAACTGAAATTCAGAGAGATTAACATAAATGTTTTGGGTAGCTTTTGAGCAACCTAGGACATGGTATCAGAGCTGTTACGTGGCACACAGTTCCCACTGACTTCAGGGTTTATGCAAAGCAGACTGCAGTCTTGCGTCAGGTTTCATAGGTCATCTCAAATCACACCTTTTCTAAATTTAGAATAAGGAAACTCCCTTCCTAATTTCCCTTTTCCTTTCCCT
>NW_005054321.1:5946596-5977183 GCF_000277835.1 Geospiza fortis
GCTTTTCCCAATCTTCCCCTTTCCTCCTCAAGGCTTCCATCTTATCCCGCTTTGATAAGAAAGTTTCTTTCTTCACATAGTCCACTTAGCTTAGGTAGGGGAATGATGATATTCCTTTCTTCTCTCTGGACTCATGCCTAGTCTAGATTACATCTTAATATTACTAAACCTAGAAGCAAATGTGTTGGCTTTTCAGAAAGTTAATTTTGAGTAAAATGGACAGACCTTATAGGGAAGACAAAAATTTATTCACTACACTTGGGCTCAACTTCAGGTCCCTGGTTCAGCGCAAATGGGCAATGGAGCTGTCCAAAGAACAAGTTGTCTGAATTATGAGGTAAAATTGCATAATTTTCCTTGGCTCTGTGATTTTGGTTCCTGGATGTACTTTTTTGACTGAAATTCAATCAGTTTCAGTCCAAGTTGATACCATTTAGGAAAACTGTAAGCCCTATTTTACTGTATTACTGAAAATGCTATTTCTGATGAAACTGTTGAATGTGATCTGTTTGTGCGTATGTTTGAGAACAAAGTACCATCAATTTAATTTATTTGATACTAGCCTTGGCAGATGGCTTTACGTGGGGACATGAAAGAAATTTATGTATTTTTCTTTAGTAATTAATATTTTTAATTGAAGTGCTACTATTTTGTTGCACAGTAGAGTGTTTTAGGTTTTTCCTTACAGGGGCAACAGAAAAGAGTCAATAAAACCTGAGCATCTGCAGGCAAAGTTTGGGGCTGGTACAGCATCCAGTTGTGATGACCAGTGATGATGCTCTTGTAGCACTTTGGAAAGATTAGAGCTTAGAATTTATCCGTATTTTAACAGTAGAGAATGTTACAGTTAGTCTTTTTCCAGAGAACAGTGATCTTCTCTCAGTTCTTGAAGCAGAAAAAGGCACAGGTAGTGACATTTTTTTTGACAAGCAGAAGTCTACGTCCACCCTGTAAGACAGCCTGACAAACTAGTAAATCTAGTTGATGTTATGGACAAAATAATGAAGAGAGTATTAAGGGAAATCCAAGATATTGGCATCTTTTAAACAGTTTCTCTTTTTTTGGGAGGGCTGGTCCATAGATCTTCATCCTGCTAATATAGGTGTGATTTATCTTTTGCTAATGCAGTAGTTAACAATTTCAAATGCAGGCTTCACACACGAAAGGTGTTGGCCCTTCAAGAACAAGTCTAAGCCTCAAAAGGATGTTTGCTTAAACTCTACAGTGTCACAGATCACACACTGAAAACCACTGGCATACAGCCTGCTGATGAATGGAGTCTTATCTTGGAAATCCTTGAAGAAAGAAATGTTAGTTTAAAATATTTTTTAAGTAGCATGGATGCACAAAGCACCACAGTAGTGAATAGCATTTCAGGACTGGTGTTATAAATGGTACTAAACTACAAATGTAACTTTCAGAATTGAAAAATTCACAAGTGTTTTACACAGTCTGATCATATATATCTACATAAAAAGCCATTCTATTTAATTGTCCAGGTTGGTATTTTGAGATTTTTAAAGGAACGTTACATTCTGTACTTGCTAATTGCCTACATTTTGACTGTGAACTTCCCAGGTGTGCAGACATCTATTGTTCAAAATACTTGCCTTTGCAATAGCTCTCTATTTGCTGTAGCAAAATACACTCAAAGCTTGCTCTTGAAAAAATGCTTTTGTTCATGATAGTTTTGTATTCATAATGATACATATTCATAGGAATAAAGAGTATTCACTCCCTCAGGGACTGTTTGGGTTTGAATCTTAAATGCTGCAGTTCTGGCAAACAAGGGGTATCAGGGGAGAGATAATGCTGGAATGGCTTGAGAAGGAATGGACTGGAAAGGGTAAAGGGAATGTGGTCAAAGCTGCATGTGTGGGAACCCTTTCTTATCATAAATTAGAACAGTCTGATTTGCTGCAGCTACATCTGTATGGAAGCTCTAAATTTCTCAGAGAGGCTGATTTCAAAAGATAAGCAATCATGGATGTATCTCTACATCAAAGAATTTTGCATTTGGTCCATGCTATTTTATCCTCTTAACAATCTCAGAAGAAAATATCTGGGCAAAGGCATATTGTGGTTGGAACATTTCAATTGGTGTTCTGCTCTGGGTATGGAAGTAAGTCGTGAAAACTATTAAACAACAACAACATCTATTTTTGATTTATAAACTCACACAATGTCAGATTTTTTAAAATATGCATGCCCAGTCTGGTTCTTCTTTTTTTGGTTTTTTTTTTCGCAATTGCATTTCAATTTTTTGTCCTTTTGGATTGGCTTCTTTTGAGTTGTATTAAAACAACGCTAGCATGTATTAAAAGTGTGGTCAGCAGAATAGGAAGAACAATAAGGGTATAATGTGTTCATGATATGGATTATTTGTTCTCAAAAATCACTTTTAAAGTTAGTTATGAATTTGGGCATCTGGAAGATTTTAATTTCCGCTTCTTGAGTTTTAAGGAAGTTTGTAATTTTGTTGTCTTCTCTTTCTAAGAAGAAATAGATATAGTACAAAGTTCCCCAAAATGTGGCATTCCAGTAATTATTGTTTCTGTAGACCCCAGCCAAGTGTTTGGTTTAACAAAAGCTTTTTCTCTAGGAGATGTTTTTATCCCTTAATGACTGTAGAAATTTTGAATGTTGGCTATAGCTCAGAATGTCCTGAACATGTGATCCTGAATGTTCTTCCAGAGACTAGGCAGGTGGTGTAGCTGGAAGAGACTGGAGATTTTTAGATGTGAACACCTTTTTGAAAATTAAACCCAAACCCCCAAAACTGCTTTCCTATAATTTAAGGGTAAATCACAAATTTTTAAAAAATCACAAAAACAAACACCAAGTTATCAGTTAGATTATTTAAAATGAGATTTTGCTTTCTGTTCCTTAGCCTCTAATTCATAGCAGAGCTGTAAAATCAAATCTGTTTCTCTGAATTTTGAAAAGAAGAAAAAGTCTTAAATGTGGTGCCTAATGTACATAGTTCTTATAGATTAATTAACAGTGTCAGGTCTCTGCTCCAAGCAGCTTACAGTACAAATGCTTTAAGGAATGTGATGTGCAAGAGAAAATGCACATTGTTTGTTAATTCTGGAATTTTTACTTTAGTGCATTTATGTAGGATTAGCTATGGATTCTGTATCCATACAATACAGTGTGCATTTTCAGTCTCTTCTTACAGCACTGTGAATAAGCCTCTTATTTGAAGGAAAAGTGCTTAATTGAATTGTATATAAGCTGAATCTTTCTTCTGTTGTGTTTCCTTTGATTAGGAATTGCTCTGGGAGAACATGAGCAAAACTTTCAGGTAAAGCACAATACACAGTTGGGTGCTACCTGAATACTGATAAACCTGGAAAGTAACGAATAATAAACTCACTTACTTTCTTCCAGCTACACAAAGTGATCCAGAAATATTTCATCTTATTAAACATGCTTGTGAGAAATGTTACCTGTCTGTAATCAAACTTGCTCTGCAATGTAGACTCTGGATGGCAAGATAAGAAAGTGTTCAACATCAAAATCTCTGTTCTCTACACTTTGGCTTGTGAGTCTCATAATTGTTAACACAACAGAAACTGGAGCATAAGCAAATTCCTGATATAAACAGCAAAACTGAATGTCCACCTATTGTGTAATCAAGGAAATATTTTTATTGCCCTATAAAAGTGGAGTTTGATAGGTAAAACACGGCACTAAATGTGCACAGCTTGATGTGCCAGTGACCTAGGCTGTCGATAGCCTTACGTCAGTCCCTGTCCTGTCCTGTTAAGTCTCCTCTTGCCTCTGCGTTTGGTGCCTCATGAAAGGGAGTGTGGACTTGTAGAGCTAAACAGAACTGAGATATGTGCAAAGTTCTGGAAGGGCATTATGAACCCCAAAACACACTTCAGCAGAGCTGTTGCTTACTCTTGATTTCATCATCATTTTTTTCCTAAGCCTGCTGTTTTTCTGTGGTGAAATTACATATTTATTCCAGCCATTGCCAGCTGAAAATGGCGTCACATTATACCAAGTGCATCTGTGAAATAATCTCCTGACAGCTGCCTTGTCTGTTCCTAGAATCATGTTTCTTGAGCAGAAAGTGGTAGAACACTCAAAATGATCCAAAGCAGCTTCTCACTTAGTAGCAGCTGCAGAAACATGAAGGAAACACAAAGAGGTCAGACTGAAAAAAGGTCATCAAGATAGGGGAAGTAGAGAGTTTATTATTCGGTTATTAAAAATGTAAATAAATGTAGCAACATAGAAGCTGCTGCAATGTTTAACTACCAAGAGGAAAACTAAACAGAAATGCTGGGATCCTGCTGCAGAGTTGATGAATGTTCCAAGTATTACCCAAGAGAAAAATGTTTTAAAGCCTGGCAGTTAATTTCCTGGCAGATGAATTACAGGCACTATTAAATGGAGAGTATTGCTTTTGACTTCAGAAATTCTAAGATTTTTTCCATTTGGAGAAAAAGAGTAAAGAATAGTTTGAATTTGCCTGTCAAGGACATTTGGAAAGGCTGTAGGCCAAGTTTGGCTTTGCTGTGTATTTTGTACTAGGTGCTTGGTCTGCTTTAATTTCTTTGCTCTCAGATTTAGGTTGCCTCATCATCGCGTTTCTGCTGAATGGCAAAAAGAAAGTTTGATTATGGTTTATTGCTTTGGTGACTGAGGAACATGGCTGATATGTTGGAGGCTCTTCTTCTTGCTCTTCGTGCACTTCTGAGAAAAGCTTAGCAGGTGCTGGCAGACAGCTGTATGTCATCATCAACTGTTTTGAAATGTGGCAGTCCTTAAGGCCATATTCTGTCTCACAGGTAGTTTATTATGATGCTTTGTAGAGCCATCACTTCAGAATTTAGAAAGCAGGCTCATCAGTATGCTGGTGAAATACAGACGTGTCTCTCTTTACACAGAAGAACCTGTAAGTTCAGCATCTCCCATGGAGTAATACTTGGGTGATATTGCCAACTGGCTGTCTTAAAGCTGCCTTATTTTCAACCCTGGAAAAACTAAAGTGCTGCTGCTGAGTGAAGGTCTTTGATAGAGGGAAGCTTATTCATTGTCTCCCTGTTTATTTAATAACTATGTGTTCACAGGTAACAAAGCCAAGCTAAGAATCCCAGTTTTTAGAACCTTGCCCTGTTGACAGAAAATCCTCTGTTAGATTGCCAGGGTGTATATTTTCTCACTACCCAATTTGTATTCTTTGGTTTATTTTTCTGGTAGTAGAATAGCAGCATGCACCTTATGCATCAGAGCTCTGATGGACAGATAGACGTTCCTGTTGCCTGTAATTTGTTGATTGACCAACACAGCTGCTCTCCAGTTTCTGTGCACCTTTATGGATGTGGCTTGGGTTTAGATTCCTTATACTAACTCTTACCAGAGGAACAGGTCAGCTCTGGGGTTGCACCATCTCTTAATAATGAAATGGATTCTGGCAGCCTGTTTCCTTGGAGTTCTTCATGCTGGTATCATTTCCCTCACATCAGGGTATCTAATACATGAAACTTCCATTAGCTCCAGCTGTAGGCACATGTTCTTGTGGTACCTGACCTCTAGCAGTCTGTTGCCACGTCTCCTTGAATCATTGTCTCTTATTACAATTTTAGTGTACTGAGACAGTTAGCTTGGAAGGATGCAGTTGACAATGTCATCATGAAACAAGAGGCTTAAGTCTTGAAAAGCCTTAAAATAAGGGGTTTTGGTGCTTGTCAACAAGCTTGCTGTATTAATGTTTCTTGAAAATGTTTGGGTGCTCTTTAATTTGCAGTCTTGCAGCCTTAAATCTCCATCTGTTCAGCAGATTGTTGAACACCATACATGGTGATTTGTTCCATTTTATGTTACTGAACTTTTTAACAAGCACATTTTATTTTTGAGCAGAACATGAAAGTTCCAAACTCTGGGAACTTCAAGGAATGTCTTCTCAAAAACTTTTGCTGTCATCAAACCTAAGACCTGTTTTAAACTATTTATTAGAATAGATTGTAAATAAATTGAGCAAATGAGAACTGCTCTCACCAATGGGAGAGTTCATAAAGAGAAAACTTTTTTTCATATCTAGTGAGATAACTTGATGCTGAAAAAATGTCTCTTAGCTTCACATCTCTGTGACATGCTAGGATTCAACTGCACTGTAGATTCTTAGTGAGGCAATGTGAAATAGCTGCTAAAAATAAGTAGAATGTGACTCAATTCTGCCTTGAGCTTCACATCTTGTAGTGAAGTGTTGATCCAACTGAATTTGATTAGTATTTTCCAAATAATTACATGTGTACAACTTTATTTTTCTCTTAAAGTTTCTATCAGTAATTATTTCCTATAAATAGCCATGACAAGCAAGCTGTTGGAACACAGTATGTTTTTGATTACATGCCTGCTGGAAAGGAGAGTTTAAATAGGAGCAGCAGGAAGCAGCAGTAAATCAAATGCATAAAACTTAATGACAGCAATATTTTGGCAGAAAATCTTTGACTCTGTTTCAAATGTAGAAATGTTTCTTCTTTCTATTAATTTTTTAAAGGAAGGGTAGGTTCCTATACCCTTGCTGGTAGTCTTTTTTCCATCCTAATAGAGTCACTAAGGTTTTAGTTCTTCTGGAATCTTCCTAGTGCAGCAGTGTGTGTCAGAGAAACTGTGACTGCTGAGACACTGGGACTGTTTATTTTAAAGACAAGTACAGCTTTGGGATTGAAATATATTTCTCTAGGTCTCTTTTCCTCCTCTCTATTTGAGTTACCACACACAGCCAGTACGGTCTAGGATTTCTATACTGTGGATATTAATTGGAATATGTGAGCTGCTTCAGAAGGAATGCTGTTTTATAGTAATGCCTATTTTGTGGATGGATACTGGAGACCCAGAAAAAGAAGACATACTTAAAAAAAAAAAATGGAGGGCCTTAATTGTCAGGAGTTTCATGGGAAGTTAGGCATATCATTCTCTTTGTGGATGTTAATTATAGTGATTTGTACAGTAGCTTCCAGAAAGTGTGTCTGAACAGAGTCAGAATCCACTTCTCCTCTGTCACAGGCTAATACCTTTTCTTTCAAATCATCCTTTTTTTTAACCATAGTGTTTCTTTATTTCCCCTGTTCGACAGTTCTTTTACACTCCTTAAAGCAGAACATAAACTTTAAGAGTACTTGTTGCACAGTAACTTTGGCCTGAAGGAGCCCCAGTAAAATGCCTGCTGACCAGGAGTAAAGTTGTGCAAGGGAAACTTAGCGCTAATGAACAGAGACAGTTTCCAGAATTAGGGTGCCAGAACCCATAAAGCTTTCAGAAAGCCTTAAAAGTATTTCTGTTCAGGTGGTAAATAGGTTAACATTGCTGAACTTTTTAAGCATGAGAATAATTTCAATAGAGTACTATTGAACTATAGAATTAGTTTGGTCTCCTGACCTGTGATACAAAATCTGAAATTGTTGTGGTTAATAAAGTCTTTATCAGATTTGGAAAAATTAAGCTCCTTTCTATGCCACACTAGAAGCATTTGATTTCAAAGAGCAATTAAACATGTACCAGGAGAGGATAAATTAAGCAGAAATAAGTAACACATTTTGTTATGAAAGAGAGTCAATTTGAGGTGACTTGGGGGTCCATTAAAAAAAAAACACATTGCACAATAACTTATTGAGTAAATAAAAAATTAAAAAAAATGTATATACTTGATCTAGAGTAGAAAAACTGTGAGCTGTAGTAAGCATACCATAGATCACTTCAAGTTGGCACAGACAAGTTTAGGGGTAATGCCTACAGAAAAGAGAACTTCAAGTCTGCAGAGGTGTGATTAAACTCAAAGCCTCCTGTCTGCCCACAGGACATCTGGGAAGTGTCAGCTGGGTCCTACAGCCTGGCACAAGCACAAGGAGTGCAGTAAGGGGCTTCTCCTTGGCAGCCAGCAGCCTCTTCTTCCAAAGGATGTGGTACAGAAAATCAAGGCATTGCAGAAGGAGAAATTAAGTTCTTTTCTGCCAGAAATTTTCCTACTTAAGTCAGTATAAAATACACTTCAAAACAGTCAGCTCATGCGGTCAAGTAGATGTTACAGTCAGATGGTTTTGTTGTTTTGCACTTGTGTTCTTTAGAATAACTCTGTGGAGGAGAGCTCTGGGCCTCCCAAGAACTGATCCCAGCAATACACTAGGGTCCTTGGATAAAGCTGTCTCCATTGCAGGCTCATTCTCCCAAGCTCCTTAGAAGCAGAAATAATTTCAGCCTAGACCTCTCCAGGAAGATGTTTTGTAACTAACAAAGGGACAAGAACGGCCCAAAATAATGAGCGCTTTCTTTTCTGGATCCCCCAAATCAGGCTCATCACGGTCCAGCAAGAGGAAAAGGATCATATTAAAAATGAATAGAGAAAGCTGAGAGATTATATACAAATTATGAATTCTCACCATGAATGCTGTATTCCTCTGGAGAGATTTTATCTTCAAAGAGAAGGCAGTTAGAGTTCAGAGACAGGCAGGAAAAACTATTAAAAGCACAAAAATACTTTCCCATATGAAGAAATCTCGACTGGAAATGAAAAGACAGAAGAAAGGCTTGTAAAGTGATAAATCATGCCAAGAAAACAAATTAGGGAGCACAGTCTTCTTGTTTTGGATAGAGATATGCTCTACAGTATTCAAATTGACTCTGTTTAAACCTGCAGAGTGGAGCACTCTCTTTATCCTAAATGCAGAAACTTAGGGTAATAAAATGTTGAACCCAAAAATTGAAGTATGTCTTTTGAATGCTTCCTCAAATAAACTCCAAAAAACTTTATAAGTAGCTTCCTGAAATAGTTACATTAGGAAACAAAAGATATTCTGAAAACCCAGAAACCAAACCTTTTTAGAAATTCAAAGACCAAATAGGAGGAAGTCATGTGAGAAAGGTTGATTTAAGAGTGAAATGGTTTTAGTCCTAGGTCTGTGATGCTAAATAGCCAGGCATTCAGACTGAAGGGGTTCATCATAAGCATGTGAAAGGGAGAATCTTATAAATATTTCTAATAAGTACTCAAAAAGTAACATCTGAATCATTCAGGCTGCTTTTGAAAAGATATCTATGTTTTTAAAATTTGATCTCATTCAGAAAGAATTATTGCAGGACAGTGATGCAAGGGAATCCCTCAGGAGTGTAGTGAACATCAGAACTATTTTGAGAGAAGAAAGCATTCTGCTGTAGTGATTAGAGAAAAAGTAGCTGCATTTCTAGTGCCTAAAGAAGGCCAATGGCTCCAGCAGAGAGTGTGCATGCACTCTCACATGCAGGGCTCAGTTTAGTCACAGGGTAATGATCAGGCCAGGCTCAGCGATGACTTCTGCATTGCTCACAGAAAAAGGAGGTGGAAAGTGTGCAGCTGGAGCACGGTTGCAAAAGTGTTCAATGTCCTCTAGTACACAGAGTAACAGGTTCAGATGACATGCTGAGTCACAAGTTTTACAGGAAATCAGTAAGGAAATAAATGAACCTTTAACTGACATTTGTAGATGTTTGCTGCAATAAGAGAACAGGAGGGTTATGGAGGGAAAAACAGTGCTATTCTTTTTAAAAGCTGGATGCAACATACCTTAAAAGGGAAAATAATTCAATATCTTGATTTCTTCTCAGAAATCTCTGAATGCTGCATGTGTTTGTGCCATAGCAGTGCTGTGACCAATGTCAGTAGCACTGAGTTCTGCACTGTTCATGTGCCTATTTGTATTTCCAGTTGTAGAAACTATGGCCCCCTACCTGTATTTTGCTGTCAGCATATTTAGGCAGATTAGTATTGTTTGGACGGATTTCTTGTGTGATTGCTTTGTTGTTCTTATTACATACATTTTCAAGTTCCTCCCCACCCACCAATCTGTTCCCATTGCTGTGCTATTCATATTTATGTATGCATTCACAGTTTTCACAGGAATAAATTCTATCCATCTTAATTAAGATGCTTATCCCATCAGACTGGGTGCTGCACAAATGTTTTGTAAGAAATAATCCCCACTCAGAATAAACTAAGTCTAGATACAGAACAGTGAGAAATTCAGTTATGTTCCTAATTTCTGTGAAGCACAAACCCAAATGTTATACTTGATAATGCCCAGATCTTCTAAGTCCCAGCCTACTCCTTTGCAAGAAGATTGATGCTTGTTTCAAAACACTAATTGGGAATAATATTTACAGCCTCTACAAATTTATATTTGGGTTGGTTTTATTTTCTTTTGTTTTTTTTTTTTCATTATTATTACTTTGCAGTAGTTGAAGGAGGAGAGTGTGTTATAAAGGGGCTTTTTTTTGGTTTTGTAAGTAATTTTTATTACACACTTGGAGTGTTATTTTGAAGTCATATTCTTAAAAGAAGGTGGAAAATAGTGAATGGAAGATCCAAATCTAAATTAAATAAGCAAAGGTATACTGTAGAAATTGTAAGGCAGAACACTAAGCGTCACAGAAATAATTTCTCAATTGAAGTCAGCTTTATAGATTGGAGAGTTTATATTAAAATAGAGAAGCAAAGCATAATCAAATGCTATTTACTCATTTTTAGCGGAAGTTTCTTTAAGCATGCTTTATTTCATAAGTACTTGGAAGTGACGTTTCACATCCTTTCCGAGTCTTTTGTAATACCAGCTCTCTTTGATATGCTTAAATATCCAGCAGTCCCTTTTTCTAGCAGCAATTTTGTTATTTTATGATTCAGAAAGTATTAGCACTATAGAATATATCTTCATGCAAAAAGATCATCTTCTGTGAGGATGTAGTGGGTGGCAACAGTGCAGGTTCCTGCTCCTCTATTCCCTCTGGCACCTTTGTCCATCACTGTTGCCACTGTGGGCCCACACACAGCTGGGTTTTTTTGGATCAGAACCAGCAATAAGCCCCAGTGCTTGGTTATTTTCTTTCACTGCTATTACTTGTAGTTTTATTGTAAAGTAATACCTGTAGTATTACTTTAGGTTGTACATACAACGAATTAAATATGTTGAGTATATTTTTGAGTTTCTTTAGAAGCTGGAAACAGGAAAAAAATGTAGTAAAATTAGTTCCTTATCAGCAGGTTCACTGAGAACACAAAGTGAAGGATGAATGAGCATTCAGGAGTGCATTGCTTTTAGTGTTCCTCTTTACCTCATGTTGAATTTCCTCACTCTAATCTGGTATTTGTCAGCATATGTACAGAAGATAACTTCTTTGGTAGTCATGTAATACCAAAGCCAGTAGTCACTGTCATGGGTCTTTGTCCCCAGACTGGTGAGTGTGCTGGTGGCTCTATGGGCACCATATGTACAAGATAACTGGCTTTTACTTAATTACTACTGCATATATACCTTGGTTTTAATCACTAGGTCTTCATGTGTTTTACCAACAAAGGCATCTCAAATGATGAAATTCAGACACTGGAAGGGAAAATTATTTTTGAAGGTCACCTCACCAGTCAGTGCAGCATCTGGAAGAGCCTAGGAGGAAATGGGTCTTTGTGTAATTCTGGTTTTGGTGTCTGTAGTGAATGAGACACTGAGCCACACACTGAGTGAGTCACAATGATAGAATGAAATGTTAGACTGATCTATTTATTGCTCTGCAGCCTTCTTGTGCTGACAATAACACAGGCTATGCTGTATTTTTTTTTTAAGCATGAAACTGTATAATTAAAGGACTGTTTCATAATGCACATGACAGGTTATCTTCAGGAGAAAATGATGTTATCAAAATATTCATGTGCTCCACTGTAGTTGTTCAGAAGATACAAGAAAATAAATTCAAAATTTGTAAAACCAATATGAAAACTTAATTTAGTTTCAAGTACAAAAGTCAAATGCACTTGGTTTTTAAAAGCAAAACCATAAATTATGTATATTAGAAACTCACTAGCTTTCCTTCTTTTCATAAGTTCCTGGAGAATTTATGGACAAGCACTAATCTCCTAAATTTAGATTCTGCAAAAAAAAGTGCAGAAATCAGTGAGTTTCTTTTTCATAGTGTTAATGTAGTCTAATGAAATTGTGTTTTATTCTTTTAAAATGTCTGTGCAGGAAATAGGCAAAAAATACAAGATACTTACACAAGAGCAACACAAATATATTTCTCTTAAAAGATAAATAAGATATGCAAAATAAGAGGAATAAGCTAAAATAAGGCAGAAAATAAGCCTAGAAGTTAAATTATTGCCTTAATAAAAAAAGAAAAAACTAAGCTTCCATAGAAGCTTTTAATATGAAAAAAGCCAAAACAAAACAAAACCTGAGAGGATAGTTTGAAAACAACTGATGCATGAAGTTATGTCTAAGGCAACTAGAACACCAAAACTATTAAATAGCTCTTAAGCCATGCTCCTAGGAGATGATAGCCTTGTCAGAGTTAGATAGCTCTTCCATTCATCTGTTCAAAATGATTGTGAAATATTTGGATGGTAATGGGAACGCAGGACTGGAGGACTCTCATGTAGTGAATACAGGGTAGCTATTTTTAAACTTTATTTGATGTTTTACATCACTAAATTTTAGATGAGTAGTCATTAAAATCTTAGGAAGAAGTAGTTGAGTTTGTATACAGTTCTCTTTGGAGCAACTAAATAGATTTCTCTTGCTGCCCAAGAGTTTTATGATATGTACAAATACTGTTAAGAAAGAAATTATGTACGTTATAAAGTTATCCTGTTAAAAATATTTTTGATATAACATGTCCTACTCTCTTCTTTAGGTTTCAAGAGTTATAAAAATTTAACGCAAAAAAACCCAGTATAATTAATCATAATACAGAAAATAGTTTATGTTGGCTACTTGGGTAGATAATGTCTTTCTAAGTGAACATACAGGGGCACTTAAGACTGGGAGCAAATTTTGATGAATACTTTTTTAACTGCATGTGTTTAATACAAAGGAAATCATTCAAGTAGTGTCAAGGAATATTCTAGCACGATGTTTCAGAAGAGTATTGCATAATTCAAGCACTTCAAGGTGGAAGTATTTAATCATACTTGCTGTTATGAAATATTTTGTTATTCAAGGCAAAACTATAGATATGAATAAGTATGAATGGGATTATATTTAGATATGGATAATCAACTTAAAAGATTTTTAGTTTAATAATAGCTTGAAGAAGGACATTTATTTACTTCGACATGAGGTCAAAAGGGTGCATTCTAAGTTCTAGAGAAACCAAATACACATTTACATAGTTCAACATTTTTAATGTTCATGTTTTTTCATTTTGCTTTCAATAAAATTATCAACCATTTATATTACAGTAAAGTAATTTTTTATATTACAGGAAAGTAGAAAATAAATTATTTTCTACTTGGGAATATTTTTTATTAAAGAGTATGTAAGCAGCTCATAGAACTAAATTTGTCACAGTTTTCATCTAATTTCTGGTTTTTCTCATGAGAGAAAAAAGTGATCGATTGTGTAATGTTCTGCCTGGAGTTTTGTATTTTATACTTACAAGTGTTACTTCTCTTTTTCAATGCCCATTTCTTCTCATACAAATGATAGGAATTATAAACTTACCTGTCTGTATAAAGTGGCTGAAATGAGTTTATTGCCTGCTGACACCAGCTATATGCTCAGGATGCAACCTGATGAAGTCTTGCCTTTGCAGTTCATATGGTCATCAGAAATCAAAATAAAAACACATCCTTATGTCATAACATTATACCTTGTAATTGGTACATCTTGTGCAATTCCTTCAGTGGGGATTTCCTTTCTTTCCTGTAAACTGAAATTTTTGTAAGCAGTGTTTAGACACATTCTTTTGTAAAACCGATCTTATCAGGAGTATGCAGAGCTTCCCATTTTTCTACAGGGGTTAAGAAGTGCTCACCACAAATGGTATGAGTATTTCAACTGAAAAATGAGATATTTTAAAAATGAGGGGAATTTTTTAGTCTTAATGTTTTAATTTTTTTAAATGGAACAAAAGCTATTGTATTTTCATGAAGACTGTATACTAAGTAGCATATGTGGACTTAGACAACTCTCTCTTAGGGATGTAAGGAATCCCTTGTTGGTTTATTATCCATTATTGCAATGGCTAATAAACAGGCTTGAGTATTTTGTAAGTTTTACTGGTGTTAGAAAATGATTCATTGAAATGTCACAGAAATAGCCTTATAAAACTTAAGAAATATGTCTCATTGTTATGCCTTACTCCTCCCTTCTTTTCCACCTACCAACCTTCTGCTAGCCCACTACCCCACTTCATCTGTATTGTCAAGCCAGAACAAGACAAAACTTGTGTACAAGACTTGAAAGAGGAAGATTTTAGAACTTAAACTTAAGAAACAGAAGAACTGGTATTGTTTTTAATTTGGTGGTTGTTGTTGTTGTGTGGTTTTGTTGGATTTTGTGGGGTTTTTATTGATTTTGATCTCAGATATAATAAGATTAGAATCGGTTGAGAAAAAAATAATCCATCTTTTCACTCTGACTCAGAATGAAAACTAGCAAACTTGACTTATTTTCATGCAGGAGGGGGGCGAGGGTGGTATGTGTGTGTGAAAAGAAATGCCAGAAATGTTTGAATAGTTGTATTCCATTCCAAGCAATAAAGCAGAATGGTGCAGGTGGGTCTCCTTCATCTTTTGAGAAGATACCTGCAAACCCACTGGAGAAGTGGGGTCAAGAACTGTCAAAGAAATTTCTTTTCAATATGTTACTACAAGCAATTTAATTCACGCGGAACCATCCAGAAAAGATTGAAAGGATAAATTTGTATAGAGCCTGCATGTTATCAGCTGATGTGGAACATTTGGATATAAGGTGTTCCCTGCAACTAAGACTAAGAAATAACAGCAAAACAAGAGTTTGTGGTTGTTTTCTGACTAGCCATTAATAAGAGATTTTCCCAGTGCTGAGGTTCTGGAGTTTCAAGTTTCATTTCAGACTTAGGGAAAACATAATATATTTGTAGAAAATCTTCTCTTGCAGCCTTGGGTATTTCTTCCTGCTACTCTTTTCCAGATTTTCCTGATGTTCTGCTGCCCAGACTGTTCTTGTGCCTGTCACTCCCACCTATTCTGCAACCCAACTGCTACAGTATTTTTCATCTTACCATCCTAATTCTTGCCCAATTCATCTGCCATGTGCCACTTGACTTGTTACCCAAATCTGCTTCCCTTCCCCTTTCTTCTCCTATGCCTGGTTCTCTGTTTTTGTTCACTCACAGTCTCTGCAAACCCAGTTCTAAGCTACAAGTTTCAGCATTTTTAGTCTCTCCACATAAAGCACTTTCCCCCTCTCCTTCACTGTTTTAGTGGCCTTTTTCTGTATCTTTTGTAACTCTGCTTTGTCTTTGAGTTCCAAAAACCAGAACTGCACATAGTACCCTAACTAGGGGACACCAGTGATTGATGTCCAGGCAGGAAGGTCCCAGTGCCATGTTCTAATGCCACTGCCAGAGATGCACATCAGCTTCTTGGCTTCCTTGTCCTGTGCATTGAGCTGCCTCAGGACTGGCAGCTCCAGCATCTCTTTTCTAATTTGTAACTATGAGGTCTGAGTTAGGCACTGTGCAGATGGTTTAGATTATTTTTCTCTAGATTAATCACTGTACATTTGTCTGCATTGAAGCTCTTCTGCCACCTTTTTGGCCACTTACTTTTGTGAAGTCTTAATGTAGTTCCTCATTATCAGGACAACACTTGGCTCCCTGAGTTTAATGGAATCTTCATGCTTGGAGATGTCACCACCTTCTCATTTCTCTGTGTCATTACTGAAAATATTGACTTAAATTGGTTCCAACAAAGATCCCCAGAAGGGATCATGGACCCTACTGCTGATTCTTTCCCAGTTTTCAGTACATTAAAGCATCTTTTCCTAATCCTGCGCAATTTTTTTTTTAATAATCTTTGAAGTGGAACCTCCTACACCTCAGTTCCTGCTTGTGAGGAAATTCTTGGAAATATTGACTTCCAAAGTAATAATAATTTAGTAAGATATGAGTATTTTTTTTTATTATTCTTGCTAAGCATTTATCATGTCCAGTTTTGAGTGGAAATGCCGAGTGTCAAACCCATGGCATGATGTTGTTTCATTGCCAAATGTCTGCTATTGGATATTTTTAAAATCATTATTTACAACACAATTTTGCTAACTTTGTAATTCTTGCTGTGTGTCTTGGCATAATTTAATCTCAGAATAGACTTGTATCATGTTTGCTGGATTTGGTATCAAAACATACATACCAGTCAGGCAGCTGGCTCAGAAAATTCCTGTCTGGATCCCTGCAATTTCACAGTATTGTATCTTCTGAAAATTACTCTAATACTCTAATTACTCTATTACTCTAATACTGCCCATGATTTCTTCTGGTAAGTTCATACTATGAATCTGCTGGGAATAAAAGATTAATGGTATAACATTTTGGAATCGTAATTTGGGAAGAAAGGAAGCTAATTCACATTGCTAGTGTGGAGTTTAATTAATTCAGATGAAGCATCATTCTTGAAAATTATTCTGGTCTAAGGAAGGTCCAGGAATCCTTACAAAGTCATATGTTACTTCTATAGTTTTAGAAGGGCAGAGAGTTTAGAGGGGCAGAGTATTAGAGGGTCTTTGTATCTGCTGGAACTGTAGAAAAGTGGCCTTTCACCACTGAGGAGGACAAATGAATTCACTTTTCTTGTCCTGCATTTAAAATTCTTCACGTATCTACCAGGTAAAATACAAAGTGATTCTTCACCCCTCCCATTTTCTCACTCTGAACATAATTCTCTGATATGATTTATGGTGGGAATAACCAAAGGATCTAATCACAGCTGTACGGAAACTGAGACTTGTTTAAAGCAGGTCTTAACTTCTGTTTGGCCTCTTCTGGCAGGCCTCCACAAATGGCAGAGAAGTTGTTCTATGGCCTTACTGAGCTTTGCCAGGAACCACTGGCAGGATGCAGAGAGCAAATCCTCTGAGAGAAAATCATTAAGAGCAAACAATGCTAATTTGTGTTGTGAACAAAAATATTTAAAAGCTAGGAAGAAGTTCAAACATTTTTAACTGTGCTTTTAGAAATATGGCAGGAATACTTAACTTTCTTTGTAATTTTCCCTTGGACTTCAGGAATGATCTTGAGCCATCTGAGTAATTTGTGTTAATATGCAAGAGGCGTGCCAAAAATATGTAGGTAACTGTAACTGTTTACTTTTAAAGATTTTGTTGTCATTAACACAAGTCTGCAGAACGAGGATGTGCAAATAATTGCATTAATATGTAAAATTTGTTGGAACATTTTGTGTGAAGACAGGAAAATAACGTATGGCTAGATACTTTTGAGCTTGTGGATAACTAATGTTCTAATCTGAGAGCCAGCTTTACCATAAGGTTTCATTCAATGCATGAGGTAACCAGCAATATCATTTCTTAGAAGAGATGCTGATTGACTCTTACAGCATTTACTGGCACAAACTGACCCCGTGTTTAGTCATGGGTGTAGGTGTCCTGATTTCTTAACACAGAGGCACAAGTGAAAGAAATCCTGCATAAGAGCATCCTGTGAATTGAGGACATTTTTGTTCAGGCGCCTAAAAGTCAGTTTGCAAGTGATGTGTTAGACAAGTTACAAGCTGTTGCTCTTTTTTTCTTTAGGTTTTCTATTGATACGCTTTATCTTCTGACTCTTGTGAGTTTACATTTGAGAGCTGCTTGTTGAATAGTGATGTAAAACAGGTATTCCCTCACTAAACTCACAGTTCAACAAAGCAAAACAAATGATTCTGTGACTTCCTTAGAAGTAAGGGTCATCCTTGTAAAGGCATCCTCATTTATTAGCATCACCAGGTTTCAGAATAGCCCTTCAGGTTCAGGCAGACAATGTGATTTCTCAAAGTCATGTTTGGTGTTGAATTCTAGAGAGTTAAATAGTTTTCTTTCTTATTCCTCATTTTGTAGCCTATTGTGCAAATCTGAGTTGTACATTCTGGCCTAAAAATTTTATTTCAGCCTTTTCTATGTCCTTCTCACTGCTGAAATATGTGAAAGGGGGAGAATCATAGAATGGTTTGGGTTGGAAGAGGTCTTAAAGGCCATCTAGTTTCAACTTCACTGCTGTGGGCAGGGACACCTTCCACTAGACCAGGTGCTCAAAGCCAGATCCAACTTGAAAAGGAGCATCCACAACTTCTCTGGGCAACCTGTTTCTGTGACTCATCAACCCCATGTTAAGCATTTCTTCATAACATCTGATCTAAACCTACCTTCTTGCATTTTAAAGCCTTTGTGCCTTGTCCTGTCATTCCATGCTGTTGTAAAAATTCCCTCTCCAGCTCTTTTGTAGCCCCTTTAGTACTGGAAGGTGCTATAAAGTCACCCTTTACCCTTTTCTTCTCCAGGCTGAAGAACATTAAGTCTCTCAGCTTGTCTTCATGAGAGAGTTGTTCCAGCCTTCTGAGCATCTTTGTGACCTCCTCTGGACTTGCTGCAGCAGTTCCATGTCCTTCCTGTCTCAGGGGCCCCAGAGCTGGCACAGCACTCCCAGTGGGGTCTCACAAGGGCAGAGCAGAGGGGCAGAATCACCTCCCTCCACCTGATGCCTCTGGGGTTTTTGTTACACCCCAGAACGTGTTTGGTTTTCTGGGCTGCAAGTGCACTTTTGCAGGGTCATGTTGAGCTTCACATCAACCAACACCCCCAAGTCTTTCCCAACAGGGCTGCTCTTAACCCACTCTCCACCCAGCTTGTATATATTGAATACATGACCAGGTGGAAAGAGGGAGGGTAGAAAAGCAAAGATGTGTATAAACTGCAGATACTAGTTGAAGCTGTGACTGGTTGAAGTCACTCACTGACAAAAGTCTAGTGACAGAATAAAATATATGTATTGTCTCTATGACACAAAAATGTTAAATCAACAGAATTCTGTAAATATATGTGAAAATTTTATGTTGTTTTTTTCTTTTCAGGCTGCCTCTAAAGAAACTACCATTGCTTGCATAAAAATGAAATAATCTAAAATGAGATGGTGATTCAAGTTTTACTTAAATGACATATCTTTTGAATGTATAAAACACAGATAAACTGAAAAAAAAAAATTTTAATAAGTATGTTTCAGCATTTATAGCTGCAGAAAGGAGAAAATGTTGTTTGAATGAATTGGTCAACATGGTATAGTTCAGCTGTATTTTTTCCACAGTTAGTTTCTAAGCAAGTGTAGGTTTTGAAGCTCTTATTTTTTCCCCATGTTAATATTTTTTTCATTGTAATGAGCAGACAAGTCTACACTTCAAAGGAGATTGGCATAGAATACACAAATCTGTGCTAAAAGATTAGTGGTTGTGGTGTGCAGCCAGGTATTGGCACTGGTACTGCTTTCAAGGTACTGCGGAACTGCATTAGACAGCATGTGACTGGAAAAAACCCAGGAAGCAAAGGAAAAAGCTTAAAACTCTACCCCTCCCAGCTGAATGCCCTGCTCTTGGAGCTGCAAAGTCATTCTCAAGGTTTTTGGCTCTTGTTTTCAATCCATTGCTTCAGCTGCACAGTGGTCCTGCTTCTGCAGATGTCAGAGTGCCTCTTTCCTTAGTAGGGCTGCAAACTATCCAAGAGTAGCTGAACTTTTCTCCTACTTCTTAGTTACTAAGAAAAGGAAAGACTGCTGCTATTGCTTTCTCTTCCTGGCATATTTTGAAAGAAACAATATTGTCTCTTGGTATTTTGAAAGAAAGAGTTTTGGACTCTAAAAAAGCCTTAGAACTCTAAAGCTCTGATGGTAGGAGGTTTTTGCAGAAAAAAAGCACCAAACTCCAAATATGAGAGATCAAAGGTGCTGTTATCAACATGTGCTCTGTGAATCTTTAGCAGTTTCAAAGTCCCTACAAACAGTTGTAGATCCCTTTGCTTAGCTGACTTTCCTGAGGCACTGTGTAAGACTTTCCAGCACCTGACTTGGTGCTCTCTCTGCCAACACAGTGGCTGGGCACCCTTGCTGGAATCACCCACAGAAGAATCTCTTTCAGTTTTACATAGCAGGTACTCAAGCAAGGCAATAATAAAAACGTGAATAAAATACCAAAACTGATAAAAACATGCCATAATGTGGGTTAGTTTATGTGTCCTTGTAGTACCAGTTCTGAGACAGAGCTTACTTTGGCCACAGGATTTGGTTATCTCACTCCATCCTGATGATCGCTGTGCATTTTCAATTAGCAAGTTGGACTACTATAATAATATAATACATTCTAATATAAGAACCTTCCTGACCATCCTATACTAAAATTTCTTTATCAGCTCTCCCAGCCCTCATTTGCATGCTGGGAAAGGGAATCACATTGTAATTTGTGTCCTAAAAGAGAAAACCTCAGAAAACCCTCAGAAAACGATCCAATCCTTGTAAACTGGACTGCGTGGCTGACTGGTGTGCCACTGCAACAAATAGTAATTAGAGGCATGCTCGAAGCAAGGCTTTCATAAAACTGAATGAAAAGTATGATTCATTTCCCAGGAAGACTGACCCACCCATCAGCCATTGACATGTCTGTTGTCCTCTTTTGCTTCTTCTTTTTCTTAAGTTTCAAAGGGAAATAACATGTCTGAAATAGGAGACCTGCCTGAACATATTCCTCTTCTATATTTAAATCAATTTGTAAAATAATGTTTTGATTATAAGGTTTCCTAATTTCTCAAGTGTTAATAACTCTATGCATTTTCACCCATCTACGTGTGTACTAATGACAAGTAGTGCTCAGTGGATTAAATCTTCTGTTGGCCTCTGATAAGAAAGTTTCCATCATTTCCAATCATACTGAATATATGTTTCTAATATAGTTAAGTACTCTATCTCAAAAAAATTTACATATAACATTAAAAAGCTGTGTATTATCTCAAGACAGTTAAGTACTTTTGTAAAGAAGTTTGTAATGTACTGCTAACTTAAGATTTCAGTTGAAGACTTGCTTTTACAATAGTATAATCCTTAACCCACTTTAAACATTCAAATATCCAATAACTAAATCTTTATGATGTTGCATATGAGAAAAGATGCCTGTGGCTACCTATGCCAGACATGTTTGCAGGATTAAAGTGAGAGTGCAGGCGGGTGGTGCTGATGCTACTGGTTTATACCAGTTTTTTTACCCTTTTTTCAGGGTTTTAGATTAGTGTGAGCAGGGTTCTAATTAAATAATTTCAAATAAAATTTCCCCTGCATCTTCAAAAGCATTGTATTCTTTGTCTGGGTGTTACTTAAATTCTAAATTTTGTATGATCAACCGACTAGAAATATTTTCTCAAGATTTTGGCCATGACAGCAGTACCTGTAAAGAGGGATTTCCATCCTTCAGTGAGTTTAGGGACAACAAGATGTCTGTGAAACACAATTAGCAAGACTGCTGGTACTGCCCTCATGGAGCTCATTTCATAGTCAGGATTGTAATATAGAGTCAAATTCCCTAGTTCAAAACTAAACCAAAATGGAAAGAACCCTCTCCATTTGTGATTCTCTTGGAGGAGGAGGAGGAAGTATTTCATAAGGCCCTTGGAAATTCATGCTTGTCAAAAGTAAAAAGAGGTAAAAGACATGTACATTCTTAGATCTATTGCTAGGTCAGTATGCAGACAGCAGAATGCATAACTTATATGGCATATATAACAGTGTATATGGTCAACCCCAATATCTGAAATGCAGCCTCAGTTTACCAAATCCAGCCAATCAAAATAAACAAATAGTCAAAGATGTATTCCTGTTTCCAGAGTGAACTTTACTCTTGTGGAGACCTGATTAATGGGCTTTGGAGACCTGTAATGAGGGAGAGCTTAATTATTCAGATTTATCAGCTTGCAAAGGTTTTGGATGATCCCACATAAGCCTGTTCATTCAGCATTCCAGAATCTGCAACCTGCGTGTTCAGCAGTGGTCGTGGTTTGTTTAAGCATGCAATTTAACCCTAAATGCCAAGATTTTCAGTAATATTTTCCATTAACTGAAGAGACCCCCTCTTCTAGACAATTGAGCTTATTTGAGAAGTTCCACTTTATATACTGCATGAGTTATTATTAATTCTGTATATAGTGCCAAAACAGCACTGCCTGTTTACTATATAAAGATGAGTTCCCTCCCCCAGAATCTTGCAATCCACCATAAGTGAGAGGAGACAATGAGAAAGCCATACTAGAAGAGGAGGGTGTGGAGTAAAACAAGAGACAGATAAGATGGCAAAAAAGAACCTGACAGATAGGCAGGAGCAGGCTCTGGCAGCATTTGCCTGTGAGGACCTATCGACTGCAGCCACACCTGGCTGTGCTGGTGCTCCAAGGCATCACCCACTTCCCCTCTCCTGGGGCACCACTGCCAATTTTGGTTCCCAGCCTCACTTGTTTACTCCAGAGTGTCCCTTTGCTTTCTCTCGTGCCACCCCTTCATGAGACACTCTCCAGCAGAAAAGGAGCCCTGTAAAATAAATTTGCCTTCCCTCAAACTCCCCCTTCAATGACTTCTGTTGTAGAAACAGTAGTAATCCCTGAACCAGCACTAAGCTAACCCTATTAATATTTTTGCTGATCAAAATAAACTAAAAATGTTCCATAAGTAAAAGCTGTATGCCCAGCTAATCTGTAGAAACAAACATGCTGCTTGTACACAATCACTCTCACTCCACCATCTGTTTGCTTCCCATAACTATTGCTTTGTCTTTAGTGAAGTGTTTCTTGGCTTCCCTAGATAAAGTTGGTTTTAAACTTGCACAACTTTGCAGCTGGACACATAAACTTGTAGCAGTGAAAATTACGAAGAAGAAAAGTAGAAGGTGCTTTTGACAGAGAAGTAAGATTCTGTTCTAAACCTAAGTGAAACATATCCCAAAGGATACAGCAGATTTGAAAATAGCACTAAAGAGGTACAAGAATGAAGGTTGGAAAGAAGAAAGACATTTTTCTTCTTTTGACAGAAATCTGGGAATAATGTACCCAGCAGCTCTTCTTTTATGAAATCTCCAGCCATCAGAATGAGCCATAGTTTCCATTTCTATCCACTGAGTAGCTTTCTGTTTGAGGAAAACTGAGCAAAATTTATTAGCTTTTATCAGTCAGATTCCCAGTAAATGCAGAGTCACTTGTGATCACAGAGAGCATATTAAGGTTAGAGAGTTAAGGAAATATCCTGCTCCTCCTTTTGAAGAGCTCTTCTGGCAGATCAACCTCTATAGTCTTTTGCAGAAAAGTAGGCTGAAGCTTTCAATGAAAAAAATAAGAACAGAAATACTAAGCTGTTATTCTGTCTTTGACAAAATAATTCCACATGTAGGATCCAGCTAAATGTGTTGGACTAAAATGAGCTGTTACAAACTTGTCTTGTTTTCTACCTTTGTGATAATTTTATATATTTCATTGTTCTTGAGATGGCTGCAGTAGTTCTCCAGCAAAGTCTTGTCAGGGAAGGTGCTTAGAGACCTATGGATGATGCCAAAGCCAGGGAAAATATGGACAATCTAGATGTTCCAGAAAGCACTTGTGGACTGCTGCAGTGCATCTTAGGTGTTCCACAGGAACAGCAGGAGAGGTACTGAAGCAACCACATATACATGCAAAGTAAATAGTTTGCTCTGCCACTGCATTAGCAAGGAAACCACTTCAAACAACTCTCTCTACCTAGGGAAAAATGTAGTAATAATAAGCAATAGCAGAAGTCTCCACTCCTTGCCCCAGAGGTTGTCTACTAATCCTTAGGAGCCTTTGCACTCTGCAGGCTTCCTTTTTCTATCCTCATTTGTCACTGCAAAAATATTTGTATGGGTCACAGGCATACTGCAATTTGAAAAAAAAAAATATTAGAGAAAAAATGTTCACCAGTGAATCCCTCTATATATGTAAACAACAAACAATGGATGTTCTCTGAGGAAAACAGAAACTTGTTAAAGAAGCTAGAAATCCTTCCTGCTTGTGAGTTGCTGGAAGCCCATTGTGCTGATGCTTCTGAAAGGGAACTGAATGCACTTGTGAGGGTTTTCTTTTCTTTCATTTCAAAAGCATTCTCTGGTTTGAGATCTCCCCATAGCTAATTAAAACAAGAACACAGGGCGACATTAGTTATGCACCAGAGTGGGAGTCAGAAGATGTGAGTTCAGTTCCCAGCCCTGCCACTGACTTCCTGGGTGACCTTGGGTAAGCCTCTTGATGTTGATTTTCAAAAGACCTCTGGGGCCAAATTTTCATATTGAAGTTTGGTTTTCAAAGGAGCTCAGTATCTAGTGATTTCCATGATGTTGATTATGGCCAGAATTTCAAGCAAGCTCAGCAAGAAATAGGCTGAGCTCATTTGAAAATCAGGCTCTTAATCTTTTTCTGCCTCAGTTTCCCATCTCTGACAGTGCTGGTGAAATATTTCCCTTGTCTGTCCTGATTTTTTAGACTGTAGCTCTGCAATGCCAGAATTGTCTTTTCATGAATGTGTATAGTGTAGTGTCCTGTACAATCTTGTTTAATCTGTATTATGGTTTTTAGGCATTACTGTAGTGATTGTTACACCAGTGTTCTCTTCTAGCAAAGAAGGAAACTGTAATCAGAAGAAAGCCTAATTATTGTGTTGCTTCTTGGATCTGGGTGAAGATCTATGCTGATTTCTTTAGTTTACCTGGGAGGCTGTCATGTTGAAAACATCAAAAGCTGTATTTAAGATCAGGATATTAGGTGAGCTGACTTCTCTCGTCCAGCAGGGACAGTGCATCTATCAGAACAGCTGGTTAGGTCGGTTTGGCATGATTTGATTTGTCAATAAACTTATTGACTGTCTCCTACTACCTTGTTATCCTTTAGCTGCTTACAGTCCAATTGTTCAATAATTTGCTGAAGAAAATTTTCAGGCACTGAGTGGTGTGAATTTCCATACACCTTCCTGCCTCTCTGGTTAATAATGTGATTCTGTTTGTAGTTCCTACTGCACCAGCTCTGTTTGCACTTTTCCCACACTGCTTTCATGCTCTTGCAACATCTCAGAGCAACATAACATTCTCTGTTGGCAAAGGCATAGAGTGCTTCTTCACTTCATAAGTGCTGTTTGCTTCCTGGGACCCACTACAACCCATTCCTGAAATTCCAGATCAGCATTGTCAGTGATAATCGAGCTCCTGGTTTCAAGCTCTGTGCTGTACAAGCCAGAGGCCAAATGTAGTAACCCAGGAATGTGTGATTGCAAAGACTGTCACATCCCAAGGTACTCTGCTTACTGCTAAATGACTGCCCTTTCCACATACCTGTGGGTGTCACTAATACGGTGACTCTTCCCTGCTAGGTTTGTCATATATGGGTGGCCAGCATGTCAAGCAGCTGAAAGTTTGGAAGTGATCATTTCCTATGTTTACAAAAACAGCATGCACTTGCTGCTGTTTTCCAGATTCCCCTGTACTCCCTGGCTAGAAATAGTTATTATTCAAGTATGTGCCCTCTGAAGAGTCTTTTTGATACTCTGTATTTTCCTTTACATGAAATGGGATGCTGTACATTGATTAGCTCTGCAATGAAAAATCTAGCAGGACACCTCTAGGAAGTGTATGATCTTGGCTGTTTTTCAGTAAAAGCTGAGTGTGTTTTGTTATGGGGAGAGTTTAACTGTGCCATTTGTCTGTGACTAGAATTTTCTATTGTTCCATTTTTTAAAGGAGAGACTCCCTTTTTGGTCTTTACTAAAAGTGCCTTTCATTTTCTTGATCTAACAAATAATGTTCTAAATTGTGCTACGTGTTCTAGTGTTGGCATGCATGCCATGCCAAGGTGGTATTTGATTTCAAAGAACTGTTATCTGCCAGGACTGGTATCTGTAAATAAAACCTTGGAATCAGGGAAATACTATACATGGTTTGGGTTTAAGAGACCTTTAGAGATCATTTAGTTCCAACCCCTCTCCCATGGACATACTCTGCACAATCATGCATGGGGCTTTCACAGTTTCTTCTGTTCCAGTGTGTCACCACACTCACAGTAAAGAATGTCTTCCTCACACCCAATCTAATCTGTCCTCTTGCAATTTAAAAGCTCTGCTCCTTGTCCTGTTGCCGCAGGCCCTGGTAAAAGTCTCTCTCCAACTTTCTTCTGATCTCCCTTAATATATTGATTTAGTCATTAAAAGTTTTCCATTCTTCCCAGTTACTGAACCCAGCTCCCCCATATTATTACTAGCTCTATCCAAATGTATAGAAAAGGAGGAATCTTAAACTACCTTTACACACCAGAAAGTGCCAGTAACACTGAGCTAACCTAAATTTTGGGTTGTAAGGCTACAATCTGCTTGATTGCTGATGTGAAAGAAGCACTGACAAAAAGGTGATTCCTTGGAGTAGCTCTTTTGTATTCAGTTTTGGTCTCCTTCTGTAATTAGTGCAGTTTGATTGTTTCACTTATATTAAACTGTTTATTTTGAGATATAAACCCTCAATCTTCCTCAGCATCATGTAAGGATTCTATGTGTTTCTGCAAGGGCTGAAGTGCCAACCAAATAGTGCAAAAAAAAATTAATAGTTCTTAAGAGGTAAAACTATAATGTTATTCCATTCCGGTAATAAGACTAAAATAATGAGTGTAATGTTAACTCCTTTGCTAGAAAGATGAAGACTGTGCAGGATGCCCTGTGATTTAGCTATGTGCTTGTTATGCCTATTACGCAGCACCAGTGACACTGCAACTGCTGTCCCATCAATTCAACATTAGATTCCCTTGTTTTGCTTGTTCTGCTCTGCCATTCTTGTTTCTGCCACTGTGTGCATCTATACTGAGGCTGTTCAAGTCCTTTCTCTGTCCCAATTCACTCCCCTGTTAAAGCTGATCTGGAGAAGAAAGTGTAGGCATAGAGGGACCTTGAGGGTTTAAAAGATTGTGCCTAGTGTTGGACCTTAGTTAAGCCCCTCACAGTCATCCCAGCATGTTTGCCACAAAGCACAGGCATTTCCAGATTGTCTGTTCTGTTATCTGCACCATGCAGAATGTCAAGGTGAAGTCAGAAGTGCACGTTTTGTGATACAAATGACAGTGAGAGAATGATAAGAGTTTTCTGATGCATGTAGCATTAAAGAAGGTGCACTCTGCCAGTTACACTCCTTGGCACATGAGAATCTGCAGAAAGGGATTTAAAATAAATATCAATCAGACTTAAAATTAACTACTAATTACCATCAGAAGCTACTAGGCTTCTGCAGTTATAATCCATGAGTATTTATAGCTCAGGGCTCTAGCATTAGACTTTTTTCTACTGACTGCCACTCAAGAAGCCTAATCTTACATCACAGGACAGGTTGAGAAAAATCATCTCAAACCAGTGCCAGCATTATGTTTGGCTGCACAAGGCCACCATGACATTGTTTTGGAGGATGCTCTATGTGCTGGGATTAGGAACATTTTTTGTTTCTTTTAGGGAACATTTTACTGAGGGTTATTACAGTAAGATCTGCTAATGCAGAATGTCTTTGTACACACACAGGTAATATGTCACCCTGCTTTAATCTAAATTGAAACCATGCAGTTTTATGATGGAGCAATGGCCAATTGCTGTAAGTCCCTCTTAAAACCCCTCTAAACAACAACTCAGTTTTATTTCTTATTTTGTTTTGATATCAATTATTATTTCTTCTTTTTCTTTCACATAGCTTGGCAAAGATGTATTATTTTATAAATATGACTTACTAGAAAATTACCATGTGTTCTCCAGTGCAAATGTTGGTGTTCTTAGAATAAACAACCAGATATTGTGCAATTACTAGAACATACTGGATTTTTTCTGTGTTTTTTGCTTTTAGTGTGGAACTGATGCATTCACTAAGAATGTATTTGGAAATCGTGTAGCCTTAGTTCTCAGGGGTAAGACAGTGTGGTCTAATGGGAAAGACAATGGGTGCTGGTGGTTCTGGATGTGTTCCTACCCTGTGCCTCAGTTTTCCACCTGTGGAATGGTCACAATCGTATAATTGACCTCTTTCTGGAGTGCTTTGTGTTCAAGAGAAGCAGAATGGTGTTAGTACTTCTACAAATGATTTGCTGCTTAAGAAAAATTCTTCTTCTAAGGAGATTGTCAGGACTGTGGGCTGGTAACCAAGGCAGGAGCAGAGCAGGAGATGCAGCCCCAAGCAAGTACCCAGCCAGTGTCTGAAGCAGTGCCAGGCTATCCCAGACATCTTCCAGGCAGTGCAAAGCTGCAGAATTCAGAACAACTGTAGTGGTGAAATTTATATACAAAATACAGAAAAAAAAATTCTATTAAAAGACTTAGGAAATTAACACAACTTCTTTTTTTATTCCTCCTAATAATAAAGCTCAAAAGGTTATGTGGATATATGTAGTGCTTCACTGCACATTGAATAAAATTAAGTAAACTCATTCTGAATGGAGGTAAGAATATTAGAAAGCATTGTAAAGTATTGAAATGCATCACTAAGAAGAAAGTTGCAAATGCTGTCTTCATTAAGACTAATTTTAAAACAAAATATAGCACCTAAAAGTTTCATTCAAGTGCTTCAACATTTATGGGGTGGAAAAAAGGGTATTTTGTTCCCACCATTTTGTTTTCACATTTTCTTATTTGTACTCATGTCTTTATTCACGAATAATATTTTACATCAGTCTTCTGGTAAAGAGAAGCCCATCTGTTCTCCTTTCTTTGGGTGAAAGGGGTAGTGGAGCTGGTTTTCTCTATTATAAATCTGCACATTCTCAAAGGTGACAGATTGCTCTTTCTCTGCAGTTTCAGAGCTGCTGAGCCTGTGTCATTCTTGCCAATCACAAAATCAACAGGTTAGTCTTCAGGGATTAGAGCTTCATCCCTCTCATAGCTTATAAATATTCCTACCTGTGCCCCCAACACGTGACAAACTCCATGTGTCTGTACTCACAACTCCTGGCACCAGGGCACATTACTCTAAGGTGTTTTCAGAGAGCTGTTTAGAATAGGAAAACAGAGAAGTCTTTGTCAAAAAGTCTTGTGAGGAGAATGTGAAGAGACAGATTGAAATGGCAATCTGAGTGATAATTTTCTAGGGGTATGATCATTTGGTGTAGCTGGGGGGTTTTCTGCTCCCTGGTTCCATAACAGCCTGTTGGATGGACTGCAGGGACCACTGCTACCTGGTCTGCTTGCCCCATCACTGCTCTTTGTGTTTTCTCTCTGTTATCCTGGAACAGTTCTGTTCAGGAGCATATTCTAGCAGAAGCTTGTTCCACATGAAAATCGCTCACCAGTTCACCTTTTTAGAAGTGGATGTCTACAAGAACGCACAAATGACATACTGAGATAGGCAAAGTGACTCCCAGCCACAGGGGTTACAAGATATATGATGTTACCTTTTGTTGACAGTTGATGATTTCATGATTTCTGCTTGTAGAGAATACTTGCAATGGACTCTTCTGAGAAAATATGAGTTAAATTTACAGAGTAGGCCATCCAGGGACTGCTAGGGACTTCTACAAAAATGGATGGGCCTCCCCTCTGCTGTTGATACCAACAGCTGTCCTCTCATTACTCCAGCCCAGGATTAACAGTGCCTTCCTCAAGTCCAGTGTGGAAGTGGATTAGGCTAAACAGCCAAAAGGCACTCCTAGTGCAGAATAGGAGTGTCCACACACTGAGTTAGTGCCAAGTAGTTAATGCATTCTGTATTCACACCCTCGCTTATTTTGCAACAACTTCCCTGTGTAGGCAGGCCCTACATGTTCATGTCATTTGATGGTTAGCATTGCATCAGTGACATTCCAGATTCTGACCACAATGTTAGTAATGGAAAGTGGTTCATCTTCTAACAAAATGGTAGGCTTTTTTTTTTCCTGGTTGCATCTTTTGCAACTTTTTCTTTCATGTGCCTGGAGTGAATTTCTTCATTTTTTAAATGTATGTGATATTCTTCTCATCTCTGATACATGAAATTATGCTTTCTAAGCATGGCAATTACCTTTATAAATTGTACTGCATGAAGCAGTGATTGCTCAGCCTTTTTTCTTCTGAAGAGCAGGAGAAAGCCAAGTAATAAAAATGTATTTACAATTTAGTAGTTTGTGTCTGATATATTTTTTCCTCATAAGATATTCCAGTTTTCATGTTTCGCTCATACTGTGGCATCCTTCATGCTTGTGCTCCATTGTCACATGCCTGGCCTGCATTCATGTAGACCTAGAGTTTCCTGTTATTTAAGCAGTGTTTATCAGTTTGGTTTATTTTCAGCAAGTCTCTGGTACTTAACCTGCTTCTTAAGTTTACATGTCACCGTGGGCAATGGTAGTTAAGATGGAAAAATATGACCACCTTAGGTTTTCCAGAACAGTAGCTCCTCTGAGCTTACTGATGAGCCTTCATGACATCTTTTTAGGTAATCTTCATGTCCCCCAGCAGCTTCTTCAGGCTGAGTCCAAGCAGCAGCAATGAGGAAACTGCAGTTTAAAATGTCATCCGAGGACTTTGAAGTGTGGATTTCTCATGTTTTTTTGCAATAACAGGAGGAGCAAGAAAGCTGCCTCTCTGTTTGCCTACCAAATTGTTTGAGTTGTGTGGTTTATAATCAAAGATATCCTTTCTGTTCCACAGACACAGTTCCCACTGAATTTCAGTGGGAACAGTCTGAATTTCCCAAAATCTAAAGGCAAAATTGGTCTCTTCTCACTTTGATTAGTGTGTGAGTTGGAGATTTCACAGGGTTTTCTGGAGTTCTTGATGTTTTTTCTTTCCCT
>NW_005054321.1:5977193-5995555 GCF_000277835.1 Geospiza fortis
TTAAACAGCAAATTGTATCTAGCTGCAAGTGTCTTTAAATCTCCTTCACATACATTATTTCTATAAGAGTTGTCCAATAACATTTCCATCAAATCACAGCTTCTCTTCATTTAAAGGCCATTCTGGAAAACTGGCATCAAGCAGCTCTACCCAGCAGTGAATGGGTAAAATGGGAACAGTATTTCCATTTAGAATAGTGTATTTTAAAACACCTTAAGACTGTAGCTTAGTGGGACAAAGTACTGTAAAATATACAAGTGCTCTGAATTTGATGGCATTAAAGGAGTTTTTAGAGGACTGATGTTTAGTGCAAGACACGATCCTTTCCTTCTTCACTATTACATAAAGGAACTAAAAATTTGCTAATACATTAATCTAATTTGTATTTCATACTCCAGGAAAATAAGAATGGCTTATATTTACAGGATTGTAATTTTATTATGGATTGACCAAATGCACCTCTGTGTACTTTTTACACAGGTATCTGTCAAACAGGGCACACAAAGCATTTGGCAGTAAATTACCAGCAAGTTGCTTGGCCTGGGCAGGAGCAAGTAAATTTGCAATTGCAATCTGGAGCAACATGTTAGAGGCCACCTTCCTTAGATCAACTTTGTATTGCAACACCAGCAAGTAATCAAATTGTAATGTACTTCAATGCAAAGCCTAGTTTGGCTTGGTTGGCAAATTAAACTATCACATGCCTCTGGCAAAAAGCACAAAGCCTTTGAACTGTTTGACTGCAGCTGTAGCTTGCACACCTTATTTTCCCTCTTAAAAATCAAATTAAACTGTAACCTGCAGCCTCTGTAGTAATTTTCCAGGAAAATTAAACTGTTGCTAACCTTTCTAGCAAAGATAACTGTCTCTAATCAAGCTGAAAGGTCCAGGACGAAATTCCCCTCTCCGAGTTTAGACAAATTCATTGAAGGAAAACTCCAGGGCTTATTAAGTATGAAGATACTACCTCTGACTCAGGAAGTCCTTGGCCACAAATTGCTAGAGACTGGAGAGTTTGCCAGAAAGGTATTACTCTCTGCTTCCCCTCTTCTTTCACTCCTACAGCATTTACTGCAGATCCATCCCTAGGGAAGGACCCTGGACAGTTTTGGTCTGCTTCTCTGGACTGAAGGCTAACCCAAATTCAGAGCAGTGATGGGCATGCTGACCCACTTTCAGGCATTATCTGCTGTTCTCAGCAGAGTCAGGTCCTTCCTTTAGGCTTGGCCCTGGCCTTTCCTCAGCCCAGATGTCTTCTGACTCCTAGAGCACAACTCTTGGATGTGACAATGTCCTTCACATCCCCCACCTTTCATTATTTTCTGTGGCCTGCTGGCAGGAACACTTGGCATCTGACTTGTCCTCATAACATTCATGTTTTTCTTGGAGCTCTCAGAGATAGGATTTTTCCCAGCCTGGATGAGTTGCTGTTATTTCTATGGAGTCAGCAGTACAATAGACCCTCTTGGGAGCCAAGACCTTGTCTGTCTGGTGGCTCAGGCTTACAAAGACTCAATCCCACATGCTTAACGTTACCCTTTGATTCTCAGGATTAGTGTCTGACTGTGGCAGGTGAGAAGGCAGAACAGCCCAGCACAAAAGGAAATAAGTCAATTGAGTTTACATTGCAACTCACTGAGAACCAGGTTAGAGAAACAGAAATTGGGGAGAGGGCATTGCTGACGCTGGGAGCAGTGAGCAGGCAGCAGTCTCTTGGTCATAGAAATAACAATGACAGTGGAGAGGATTTTTCCTCTCATGTTTTTTTAACATATATATTATCTATGCTTAGTATAATTCACAATCCAGCAGTTAATGTCTCTGCACTGTGATTTTCCTATTTTTAAAAGTTGGCTTAAAAGTTCTCAGTCTCTCTCAGCCGAGTAAGTAAAAACTGAGCAAAGGCGTGTTAGTCACAATATCATCAAGAGATGAAAGTGATAGAGATATAAATTAATACCAGCTTTTAATTAAAATTGAATAAGTAAAAAAAAGTTGGCAGTTGCAAAATTCATTATGATGTGTTACCAAAAATAGTTACCTTTATAAGAATGCAGTTTTATTACAACAGCTGTAAACATCATTGCTGAGATAGCAAGATAGAAAATGTGTTACTAATACTCATAACATGTTTCAGTTGGCTGGAATGGAAAACTAGAAACTGTTAAGGCACTTAATATGTGATCTCTCAGACTACCAAAATAGATGTATGCACTTCTGTTACTTAAGGCAACATTGAATTTTGGGAACAATAACTTAGTGTTTTCTGCATCTGGTTTTAATTTTCAAGGAAAACTCAATTTTATAAAAATATAACCTGACTTAGCTGAAGTATGTATGATCCAGTGTTTTTATTTCTTTCTGTAGAATAGTCAGACTTGCAATTTAGATCCTCCAAATGTTCATACATTTCATTTGGTAAAAGAAATCCCTTTGACCTTAATGAAAACATCTTCCAATATGAGGCTACAGATATAGATCTACAGTTTAGAGCATCTTTCTGATCAGCTTAGGATGTGTGTGTGTGTGTCTTGTGTAATGTCTGCAAAATTTACTGTCACTGAAAAAAGTGATTTTCCTTTCTTCTCCTGTAATGTAGAACATCAAGCAATAGCAACAAATCTGTGGGTGGTTTATCTGATTTATGGTAATTTGCTATTGACATGCTTGAGGTATTACTTGCATCATCCCAGTCTTGCATATTTGTTTTTAAAAATATTAGCTGCTTATGAAAAGGAAATATTTTAAATAATGATTCATTTGGGCTGTGATCACCTCTTGAAGCCAGGGCCCCACTCTGATAGGCTGTATACAAAATCTTTGCAAATGAGGTGCAACCTGAAGTGTTTAAGATAAGATTGCAGCAAGAGGACACTTTGAATCCAAGAAGATTAATATACCCCACCTACAAGGATTAGGTCTCAACTCATGAAATTTCAACCATTAAACATGAGGCATCTGAATCACCTCCAAAGCCAGTATGGGAACAAGGTATCCCAGCCTGGGATAATTTGCTGTTTCCAAAGTTGCCACTTGCCAATAACTCAAATATTGCTTAGCCTTGCTGTCTTAGTGGGATTTCAACCATTGCTTGGTATTTCAAAAGCTTTATTTAAAAAACTCCTTTTTCCCAAAGTTGTGCAAAAATTGTGCTTTCTTCAAATACTATGTGCTTATGATAGAATAAACCATACATATGAGCAATTTAAGAATTATATGTCGGGGAGTTTTTTTCTGAAAACTGGTGACTAACACAAGTGCATTTCTGGGGTCCATACCATTGCAGCTTTGGTATTTATAGTTAAATTGTGCCCACTTTTTCCTTCCGATTGGCAAGTGTTGGCCTTTGTTAGGTGGTCAGTATCTGATGAAGGTATGTTAATATTCTTGGAGATTAAAGCCTTGAAATTATGATTGACATTGGACATTTGAGCTCCTTTTCCCCCTGTTGATTGCATGAGACCTTAGTAGCAGACACAGAAATATCTTTGATGAATGCCTGAGTATTCCCATGGTATTCACAAGAGTAGAATCATAAGATGGTTTGGGTTGGAAGGGACCTTAAAGGTCGCCTAGTTCCAACCCCAATACCTGGGTTAGAGCACCTGGGTCAGAGACATTCCTAAATGCTTGGAATATTGAAATGGAAAGAAAGGCAAGCTCTGTTAAGGAGGAAGGTCTGGAAATAGTCCTGGCATACCAAGAGGTGCTGTGGTGGAGCAATGGCTGCAACATCAATGCCAGGAGTCCCCCAGCCAGGGCTGTGCTGGCTCCCAGGGCAACGAGCTCAGCCTAGGCTGGGTGTGAGAGGATTTGGTTGCTTCATGGGTGATGTCTGCTGGTATCATCCGGAAGGTGATGGTATCACACAGGCATGCAGCACTGACCATAAGTTAGGAAACACTGGTCCTTAATAGATGTGGGAGACTGAATAGCAGGGAGGCAAAGATTGGCTGATAGTGTGCAACAGCAGCACAGGGAACCCAGGCTGAGGCACTGCAGAAGGCAAATCATGAAGTAATTCTAAACTCTCTGTGTTCACTTGTGTTTCTCACTCCTCCCTTGGGGTGCAGCTCGTGCAGCTAGAAAGAAAAACGTTCTCCTTGTTTGGGACACCTTGAGGGCTGCACCCCAGGGCCTTTCTCTGACTCTGCAAAGGCATTGCAGAACTACCCCAAAGGAATGGAAAGCTATGGCAGGTGTTAAGTTTGCTGTTATTACCAGATAAGATTCAAAGATAAACAAATGCATTCAACTAAAAGCCTAGATTTGCAATAACAGAGGAGAGCTAGAAGATAAATCAACATGTATGTAATTCATTAAGGCTATACTTAGCTCTCTCTCTCTCTCTAAATATATAAAAATGTATTTAATATACATATTTGTCTCTTCCTTAGCTGCTCCCATGTCTCAACTTTTGACTTTGGCTAACTAACTCCTGCATGGTGTGCCCCTGGGTGCACAGAGTTGCTTATATCTTGCTTTCTTCTTCTGGTGAAGGTGGAGACCTGCAGATCCTCCAGCTCTAGATGGATTTATTCTCATTTGTCTGCCCTTTATCCCCTGGCATTAGGCCACTGGGTGTTTTCTGGGAATTGTCAGAAATTTCGTTCTGCCCCTCCTCTTTAAGATTACTTCAATAACATTTCTGTTGACCGTGACACTTTTTGGCTTTTGTTTTTCACTAATTGTAGTCTTATCAAAATACAACAGCATCACTTTATAAATGATGCATTATGATAAACAGTACAAATTCCTTTTAAAGTGTGTACAGTATGTACAGGCTATACAGCAAGCCCATTTATGACACTCAAATACAAACTGATACTGAGGGTAGGACTGCCAGATCTGCTCCACCTCATCTCTTGTTAGGCTCTGGGGACTCATCTGTGTGTAACTGGGTTTTGGTGAACTTAAATAGTGAATGCCAAAGGTTTTGCATATCTTCAGGCCAGCCAGCTCTCCCTTCCCATCCTTTCTTTCTGGAATTGCTTGTAAATAGCCACACACACACACACACACACAAACACACACAAAGTGGTTACAATATAAAAATCCACATTTTCTAAAAGACATTCTAGTACAGCATTTTTTGCACTGTCTTGTTCATGGAGTGGTGCAGAAGCATGCTGTGGTATTTTAGATATCACTGTGAGATAGTGCTTGGCAAATGTTGGATTTTATTAGCTTATTTTAAGTATTGGCAATATACATTAAATAAGAAACATGTTTTTTCTTTTTTTCCCATTCTACTTTCTCATAAATCAGATCATGGTAATGACACCATTGAACAAATTGATGAAGATTTAGCTGTGACTCGGAGTCAGATGAACTTTATTTGTCCCATTACACAGGTATGTATCACTGCTACAGTAATTGACAGAGAAATAGTTATTTCATATTCTTCATCTGCAGTACCTGTTAGACAACATTATATATAACAACAATATTATAAATTGTAAGCATTTTCAGAAAAGAGCAATACTGCTGGGGAAGAAAACCCATGTAAGTGGGAATGTAGTTTACCAAGCAGGACCTCATCCTGCAATCTGACTGGAATGCCATGTATGAGTGGCAAACACACTTCTGCTGTTGCACATAAAATCTCAGGAGCAGCATTTTCATGGGCATTAGCAGTTCCTTTAAATCAGTCCTTACTGATTACAGGTGACAATGAAGAGGCCAGTGAGGAACAAGGTCTGTGGACATATTTATGAAGAAGATGCCATTCTAGAAATGATCCAGACTCAAAAGCAGAAAAAGAAAGAAGTCCGGTAAGCTAAAAAGAATGTGTGGAAAGGCTATTTGCTCTGCTGTGTAAGTGGAATTTTACTCCACTTGTTCTAGGAAATGTATTTGGATTGGAAAGGCTGCAGGAAGTAAAACTTCAGCATCTGCCCAAGTCATAGCCTCCTCATTAGTACTAGACACGTAAAGGTGCTTTTCTTTTTAATGAAAACAATGTGTAAGGAAATATTCAGGAATTGTGTGGGGAAGTTACAGCTACATGTAGCTGCACAACAGAAGTAAAGAGATTTCATATAGCCATGACCAACAAAGAGAGACCTCAGTTTCCTATTATTTAGTTGCTGATATGTTCCCACTGCTTATGTAGCAAGCCTTGAAGTAAATGAAAAAAAAATTTCTCCATGCACCTTCTTTTGCAGTTATATTCCAATTCAGCTCAGAAATATTAAAACAGCTGAATGCTAAAGTGAGAAATATTAAACCACAACATTTTAGAATAGAATTTAAGAATGAGATCAGATAGTGCAATGCAGTTCCTACCATGATGGAGTTAAATAATTCTTTCCTTATATCACCATAATAATCTGTCACTTTTCCACATGAGACGTACTTTTTTGAATGAAAAGATGTAACAGATTAATTTTTAAACCTCAAATTCTCCACAATAAATTTGAAAATGATAATGATTTTAAGGAAAAAAAAAAAGAAAAAAGTAGAAAAAGAAGAGGCTTGAACACTAATGCTTTTTGGAGCAAGTTGCGAGGACATATCATCTCATCATTGATTTCACCTTTGTTTTTACACCATTTATGCTAGACCCTCCTGCTTTGGGGCTGATGACTTCATGGAAACTTACCAGTTGTGGACTTCTTAATAAATGTGCAGTTTGCTTAGGAAGGTCTGTTAGGGACCAGCAACCTGATTTCCCTGAAGATAATGCCACAGGCAGCTTATTTCCTCCATCTGTTGCTCTGGCATTTGTGTGAGGCTCTACACAGTCCTCCATCAGGGTTACAAAGGTGGAGCTGGAGTTTTTATTCCATGCTCCTTCCATGTTACAGGAAAGCACTGCTATAAAACCAAGCATCAGCCACTATCTCAGTGTCAAGACAGCTTGAAGAACTAGATGGAAGCACCTTGCTTGTGTTACAATATCTAGGGAAAAATCTGGAATGGGAATAACAACAAAACCAGCAACATGGATGGACAGAAACTTGGCTGGAAAAATGAACAGGAATTGGGTAATAGCTCTCAAGTTGGAGGAAAGTGAGTGTTCTGGAGGATAGGGAGAGGCTAAAACGCATGTGCTTAACAGCCCAATGACAAGAATACTTTCTCTGATACTGAATTTAGGATGTTCATATCTAAATATTTCTCTGTGCGGTTAAATCCATCAGAACAATGTCAGTTTGGGAGAAATTGTTGTAGTGGATCAAAAGTTTCAGCTCTGCTGAAAAACAAATAGGGTCACACGACTGAACTTTATTTTACCTTTTAAGAAATGGAAGACTAGAGAAACTTTGGAGTTAAAAAATCATATCAGCTGTACAACAACCAGCTTTAAAAGCTATCTTATCCTCAAACCAGAATTATTTGTGCAGTCTGAACACTGGCAGTTCTTAATACTGAGCCTTTAGCTGGCAGCCTTACCATTTTTACAGCAGTTATTCCAGTGCTAGAAAAGCACACACAGAGCAATGCCACAGCTTCACTGTAACTAAATTAAGGATGCTTGGTTTTCTCTGCCCAGTCTGACCAGCCTACGGTAATTTTAAACTTTCTCATGAAAATGCAGTTAAAACCCATCATCTGCTGTGATGGGAAGATGATGGGTTTTAGCAGGCCAGCTATTGCTATTGAAGTTCCCTGTTCAGTTCCCAGTCTGATGGCCTGGCTGCTGGGCTGTGCCCCTGCCAGGGATATTCCTGTGGGAGCAGGTGTCCTGGCAGAGCAGGGCAGGATCCTCGCTGGCCTGGCTCTGGAATCGGAGCTGCTGCTCACTCTGCAGACACACAGTGGCTGTTTCCTCACAAGTACTTCCCAGCTGGAATCCACAGGATGCCTTCAGTGCCCTTGGCAGTGCAGTGCCTGCCTGCCAGCCCTTCAGCTGACGTACACACAGCCCGTGCTGACAGACTTGTCACACACTCCTTGAGGCAACTCTTACGTCTCTTGCTTTGCTCACTATTTTCCACTGCCTGGAAGGACATACTAATACTTTATGCTTACAGGAAATGTGGGAAGCTTTCTGAGCTCTTGTTATTCATTAATCTGGCAAGCTATTGCTGTATTAAGGTGATAAATGGGAAAACTGAGGCACAGAGCAATTAAATGACTGATCTATGACAAACACAGTAACCTGTGGACGAATCTGGAGTAAAAGTTATGAGTACTGAGAGTAAGTAAGTCCAGCACCTCAGACAAACATTACTCTAAGAGAGGAAAAATTTCAGGAAAAGTACTACTTCTTACTATAGATACCATCTGTGTATGTTTGGGCTACCACCAAAGGAAAATGACCTTTGGTGCCTGAATATCTTTTACCCTGCTGTCTTTATCTGGCAGTTTCAAGTAGTTGTAAGACATTTTGTATTTGATTATCATCTAGAGGCTTAGTTAATTTGGCCCCATTTCTCCTTTCTGAGCTTTCACAGCTCATAAAAAGTCAGGCTGATTTTTACACCAACTAGATAGTCCACTGATTCACCAGTCAGTCATGGCAAGACTCACTCCCTTTTGTTTCCCTAGAAAATAATTTCCCTACTTATCTGCCAGTGAAGATTATACTGCCCCACTGCAGTTTAGTGAGGTAAGCAGTATTTACCTGCAGTTTTTAGAGGACTGCAGAGAGAGAAAGCAACACAGAAAGGTGTCCATGCAGTGCTGATATCATTGCTGATGAAGGCAGCTTGTGTGCTTGCAGCAAGAGAGTGATATACAGGTGAAAGGCTCCATCTCTCACTGTGCGCCTTCTTTCCTTCCTTCAGCTGATGATTCTCACCAGTTGAGATAGGTTTATTTTTTTCCCATATAGAGCTGGTGAAGAGGACAAGAGGTAACAAGGAACTGAGAGAAAGAATGAAAAAAAAAAAAAGCTAGCAGGTGTTATGCAAAAGCCCAAATCTGTCAAATACAATTCTTCTTAATGGAGTCTCTCTTTTCTTTTTAACAGATGCCCTAAAATGGGCTGTAGCCATGTTGATGTAAAAGGATCAGATCTTGTACGAGATGAAATACTTAAAAGACTGATTGACAGTCAGAAAAAACAAAGCTGGTCAACCCTGGACACGTGAGCTGGATATGCTACTGCCACAAAGAAAATTTGTTATTAAAGGTCTTGTGAGATAAGTTGATTCTAAATAGGTTGTATAACTGATTGTTATGTGTTAAGTGTTTCATTTATAGGTAAATCATTGTTAAATGTTTCATTTATAGCCAAAGTTGAAGGTCTCTGCTGTAACTGGAAGCATTTTTTGAACTCAGGAATATAAGGAAGTCCAGTTAAACTTGTTTGGGTTTTTTCTACCTTCCTGAATTTCTAAAAGCTTGCATTTGGTAAATAAAGTATGTTTTGCAGCATTTAAACTTCCTTTTCAGTGTGCTGGTTTCTTCAGCATATTAGAGATGCAGATCCTGCCAGCGTGTAACAATGAGTGCTTTGCTCTGTGTTGCAGATCGTTCTGTTACTGTCTGTAACTACTGGGCATGGTTGGAGTCACCAGGGATTTTCAGTGCCTGGGACCATGCCCATGTTGTAACACAAACCTTGGAGATGAATTTTCAGAAAGTGTTGCACACTTATACCTTGTTTGTGGCCACAGAGAACAACCACTCAGCTTTGAGGATCTGGCCTTGTTTTTTATAATTTTGAACTCTCTGCCCTGACTTAGGCTTTTCTTTTGAAATTCAGAAGCATTTTACAGGCTCTTTTCATTTGGGAGTCCCAAAAGGCTTTACCTTAATATTGTAGGCTAGAAGACTACAATTATTTCCAGCGGTATTCCAATAACTATATTTGAGATAGTACAAATATATTGTAACCATATGCCTTGGATTGAAAAACAGTTAATCTTTTTGTATAAGCTTCAGATATCTATGCTTTTGGGCACAGATCTAGAAAATAAGTTAAACTTTTTGACACTATTTATTGCCTAAATTGATCTGAACACATCAGGCAGATAAGGCATACATGAGTTAGAAATAGCCATAGGTAAAAGAAGCTGCCTTGGCAGTCAGATGACAATTATCTCTTGGCATTTGTAAGCAGAAAATACAGTTTTCTTTGAGCTTTGGGTTCCTTAGTGGGCTAGATGGTGTTTTCCTATGTAATTTTTCTGAATTTGCAATCTGACATTTCATGTAAAATGTAGCTGAGGTACCCATGTGCTAAGGTTTTCACTCTGGGTTACTGTTTGCTAACAGCTCTCCTTTCATAGACCATTATTAACCCCAATTGCACTTAACAGCACAAACCACTTCAAGCTGAAAATTGTTATTTTGTAATTGAAGAATATTAATCTGCAAGCTGATTTCATAGCTGAAAGAGAGAACTGAACCATTATTACTTGCACTGGGCTTTTGTGTTCAAAACACTTCATGGGAATTGGCTGGCTAATTTTCATTATGTGGTCTAACCCCCTAGGTCCATCCTTTCCCAACTGTGCAGTGAGCGTGGGTGCTTCTGCCATGGAAGCCCAGCTGAAATAGCTGAAAGGGACTGGGGGGTGGTTGAGCAGTATGTACTTGCTTGTATTTTTATGTGTAAAATCAGGTCCCTTTTAAAATACCTCAGGGCTCAAACCTGTAGTTTTTAAGGTGGGTCACCATTTTTCAGATAAATACCACAAGGGAGGATGTTAACAATAGCATTTTTCAAATAAAAACTGGGAGGGGGAGGGAATGTCCTTTTTGTTTCATCTTTAAGATTATGGTTAAATTTATTCTTGAACCATTTCTAAGCAGAATAGTCAGAAACAGAAACTTGCATTGGTAAAATAAGCTCTGCAGTTTCTGGCAGAGGTGCATTAAGATTGTCCTCTTGGATCTAATTCAATCCCTAGTGATAACCAGCCTCCCAAGTTTTCAGATGCAAAGATGTACATACATTTTCCATGGCCACAAGTGCTGCACCTCAAATTTAGTTTGTGTTGGTGTCTGAGTGTGCCTTCCAATAACACATAACATTATAAATGGTAAATTATACCCAGATTCCTACCAACAAACTGGTGGCAGCAGGTTTCGTTTGCTACCTGTGGCATTTGTACCAGTATAGCCTTGGATTGCTGCAGTTCCTGATATGGTTCATTGCCCTCATGTTCCAGTGAGTAATGCTGTGAGGGAGATTGCTGTCTTGGTTACACCTTGTTGTCCTACGTGAAAAAGAGGCTTGACCCATCACAGTGCTGCACTCAGCCTCTGTTAGCTAATCCACAGGTAATAAGGTGGACTGCCTGCTTAAGATGATGCAGTTGAGAGAAAAAAAACACCAAACAAATCGGAAGCAACACTTTAAATGAAAAGAACAAATAGTCAAACAGTCACTTATGGCCACTCCAAGAGGAAAGGTATTTTTAGATGTTCATATTCCTGCTTCAGACTACATCATCTTCCTTCTCTCCTTTGCTAGCCTGAGCCAGGCAGTGTCAGTGAATCAGAGAACCTGAACAGCAAGTGAAGTTCTGAAATCCTTCTTGGTTTTACCTGAAAGAAATGGACTGATTTTTGGCAGCACTGGCCTGCCTGGCTTTAATAACAGTCACATCTGAGGTGAATAGGCATGTGCATTTAAATAGAGGTAGGTTTCTTTCTTTTATCAGCAGAGATGCCTCTTTTAAAATATGGCCATGTTATCCACATACTTGTTCACATGTGCCATCGTTGCTGGTGAGAGTACTTGAGTCCCATTAGAATCAGTGATGCACCACACAGATTCAAGTGCTAGAATAAACTGCCTGTGCTTACTGAAATCAGTGAAGTTTTCACCAAAATGTTTGGCATTTCTGAATTTAAACTATAACATAGCACCCAAAGAATCCTAGTATGATGAATGTTTTTTTTTTTTTTCTTTGAACCTGGAAGTTGAGCCATCCTGTTGACTTTGTCAGGGCCGGTTCTCTCCTGTTGGTTCTTACAAGTAATTTTCCTCCTTAAATTGCAAGATTCCAGGGTTGGCCATCAGCAGCCATTGCAGCTGGCTCTTCTCTTAACTAGTTGGAAGGACAGACTGACCATGGCAGCTGGGGAAGGCTTCTGTGCCTGTCAGCTCACCTGGTGCAAGATACAAACCACTACTGATTCACTGGGGTGGCTGCACTTAATGGCAGCTCTTTGCTCTTTCATTTTCAAAGTTCAGGGTTTGTTGTGCAGTTGTGATCTCTGTGTTCCCACTTGTCCCTCGTTCCCCCTAAACTCCACTCTGGGAAGAAGTAGCTTGAAAGAGTTAAAGAATAAAAATAAGTGCCTGTGATGAATAAGCTGTATGATCTGTATGATTCACATAGTGGAAACTCAACAGCAGTTAAACCTTCAAATCTTAATCTGCTTTGGCTATAAGATATCATATGTAAACAGGCATATGTTAACAGTTCACAGGGTAATTTGTGTCTCATTGTCTGACGTCAGAAATTTTGCAATGATATTTTAAAAAAGAAATTCAGAGGTCAGGTGTTTGTTTTTTATTTTCTTTTTCCCATAAGGTGTGCTTTACAAATGCAGCAAACCTCAGGGTAGCTGAGAAGGATCTGTCACTGAAAACTGGTGAGAATCTGTCTCTGCTAGAGAAGTTCCATGTGGTATTTTGAAGGTTTAAAGAAATGTCTAGGCAAATAGTGAATTAAAGGCAAGAGAGATCCACATACAACAGCTTTCAGTGGTACCCTGAGGCACAAGCCATTAACACTTGCTCACTTAAGCTTGCTCTCTCACTTGAACAGATTCTTCCATTTTACAACTAGAGAGTCTGAAGTTTTCAAATCAGTGAAGCCATGACGAATAAAGATAAAAACTAATCAGGCAGGCATCTCATGGAAGATTTAGCACACTTGTGCTAAAAGGAGTGCACATTCCTCTGAATCAAGGACATATTCATCATTACTGCTCTGGAGCTGTGATCTTATTCATTCTAGAAGAATCAAAAAGACTAAGTGCTCCCTTGAGAAATACCCGGAGCAAAGCAGGGGCTGCAGGAAGTGATACTGATGACTCAACAGCCAAGGCCAACACACTGCCTTATTTTAGACAATGTCCTCTTGGATACTCATGTTTCCTCATGAGTGGCTGATGACAAACGTCTTACCTACCTGTGGTCACAAGTACCTCATGACATTTTTCTCAAGAATAGCTCTAGTATTGTGGCCAGAACTAGCTTAGAATTCACTGTGCAACTTAATAAAGTTTCACTGCCATTTTGAGTGAATCTTAATCCTCACCTTTCCTAAAAATCTTCATGTATGGATCCTGCTGTGTCCATTAACAAAACATTTGCCTAATGGACAGTGCTTTATTATACAGTGAAGAAGATGCACTTTGAAAAGGGCTTCCTGGAATGGAAAATCTAAAAATATCCCAAGGACAGGTCTTCCTTTCTGTTACTATAGCCAAAGCCTTAAGCTGATGGCTCCTCACTGCAGGTACAGACTAGTACTGAAGGCAAATTCTAAGTCTTCTATAAATAATAATTTATTTGCTGGTCATAAAGTTCTTATTGTTAATACATAATATTTCAAACACCTGACGTGGTCACAGAATGCTCAGAGGAGAATCCTGTGTGTAGGTGCCAGCAGATTCTAGGCTCCCAGCCAGTACCTATAAAGAGCAAAAACATTACATTGATTGTTAAGCAAGTAAAAGTCTGGAATGGGTGTACATCATCCAGTAGATACCCATGTATGTGCTTAGCCTTTTGATGCATGAATAATCGCAGTGACTTGACAGGACTGCAGCAGTGTGCAGAAAACACAGTGTGTTTCATCATTTCAAAGCACTGCAGAAAAGGCTGTGGTGGGCTGAGAAGAGAGCCTGCCTCTCTTGCTTGTTCTGATGTTAGTCCAGACCCAGAGTCTGAAAGCACGCACATGAATTGAATTGCATGGGAAGCTCACCAAAGGAAGTGTTTGCTTGTAAACTCAGTATGAATAGGATCTTCTCTGACCGCAAGGGAAACGGAGACACTCATTCACTGTCCGCTTGTGCAATCCACTTCTGAAGTAAAAACAGGATTTGAGGTCTAAAACCTGAACCTTCACACGTCTTCCAGGCAACAGAAGAAGCCTTCATGCTCTCCAGTTAGCAAAGGAACAAAGTCAGGAGGTGCTGCTCATAAGACTCCTTGGATTTGTTAACAACAGGCTTATCAAAAGGGAATCATTGAGAGTTCTGGGCTACAGCAGCCCTGAGAGCAGCTTTTGTGTGGGCTTGAGGGGAGACATCTGAACACCATTACACTGCACTGCTTTTGATGTCACTACGTGCTCGTCATGTGTTTTATATCTCAGCAGTGAATCTGTCGCCAAGTTCCACAGTGTCTGAGGATGGCTGTGGGTTATCACAGATGCTGCTCTGCTATAAAAAACATCACTTTTAGTTCTTTATCACCTGGCCATACGACTACTCTTTGAGCCCCATCTGTGCAGGGTAATTCTGTACACCATTAGATTATAGATGACATGCTGGTTTAAAATTGTTGGCTGTCAATCTGACAGTAGTTTAATTTTCATTGCATGGCTTGAGATAACTTTAAAAATAAAGATACTGATTTTTCATCGTTTACCAAAAGTTTAATATTAGCCAAAATATTTGTGTCCCTTGCCTTTCTCATCCGGTAACTAAAATGAAGACCTTTTCATATTTTTCTGTGGCAAGCAGCCAGTTTATTTATAAGTGCCCTAATCTAATAGAGATTTATTCAGTGTGTCCCATGAGACATACTGTCAAAGTTACCAGACCTGTCCCAAGCACTTGGGAAGTGGGGAGATGGTTACACAATTCTCATTGCCTCTGGCTGCTCTAGTTATAGAGATAAAGGGTCAGAGAACTGGAGCAACAGTGATAATTTTGTGAGCATCTAAGGAAAAGCAGCTGCTCAGGTGAGTGTAAGCACTGGCTGAGGGCAAGACAGGTAGATGCTTGAAAACCATGTAACAAAAATTCCCTTAAATAAGAGGAATGGGAGGATCAATGCCTGAGTACCAGGAATTCTGGATTCTTCAGTCTTCATCTCACAGATGCACTAAGCTGCTTGTCTGTTTCAAAAAAGAGAAAAAAAATATATGAAGAGCAATATTCACCTTGCCACAGTTCTGGCAAATCTGTGCTGAGTAAGACCCTTCCCTCTGCTAGGACATGCCCATTCTGTGAGACACATCCCACAGGCTCTTTTTTCTGCTGCAGTCCCAGATTCTTGCCTAGCAGCTGGGACTCCAGAAGTGAGGAGACAGCCAGCAGTCCTGCTTGCTTTGACTGGCCTTTTCCAAAGCAGGATCTACTTTTTGTAACGATTTTGCAATGTCCTTTGACTGAGAGCTCCTCAGACTGGTGGTATTGGGAAGGTGCCTGTTGCACACTGTTATCCTTTGCCAGGCATGAAGCCTACTGAACTCTACTTCCAAAGGTCATCCCTGCCCACCTCACAGGTACCAAGTCCCTTTGGAACACCAGGGCTGAGTGTTGGTTCCTTGTATTCTGCTGGCTCACAGCAGTTAATTTTTTCTGGCACTTGGATAGCAGGACTCATCCACAGAGTCAATGTTTTATTCCAGCATTAGGTCTGTAATTGTGCACTGATCTGTGCTCCACAATGGTTTTCAGTGCTGTCCACTGGAGATGTGTAACATTGCCCTGGTTCATTTTGAAGGGCTGTAAAGCCATTCAGGCTCAAATTCACCACAGGCACAACTGGGAATTACCATGACAGCATTCATCACATGCTAAGCAGGTAGAGCCTGAAAAGTCTTTTTTTGGGAAGGGGGAGACGGAATGATGAAGGCTTATGCAGGGAATAGAAAGAAGACCCCAAAAGATAGCTTTTGATTTCAGGAGGAGACTAGTGCAGGAGATAAGCCTGCATGCTTAAAAGCCAGTGGTGTGATGGCAACAAACACAAGGCTGCTATGTCAAGTGTGGTCGCTCCATTTTCTGCAAAAATCTTACAATACTGAAATGTTGCAACAGTTTTTCACAAATCTCTTCCTGGAATTCCTTCTGTTCTCAGCACTGGTTCCTAATGATACCAGGGCTGCATGCAAGCACTGGCAGAGATGGGCAAGGAGGACAAGTTTCAGCCCTTTGAGAAAGAGCAAAAGAACATGCCATGCAGGTCATCAGACAACACAACATCCTTGGTATCCCTTCTTTTTTGTTTTTTTTTCTCTAATTTTGGGGGTTGGCCAAAATTAGAAAAACCAGAAAAGCCAAAGTGGGAATCACTTCTCTGTTCTGCATCTTGAAATGAATTTGGTGGGGATGGAGGGGAGTCTGGATATGGACCTTTTCCTATATTCTGTACCCAAAACATAATACTAACTTGAGTAATAATTGCTACTATATGTTTAGCCATGGCATTAAGGCTTTGAGTACTGAAAGCATGCCAGGCATTTTAAAGAAGAAACAAAGGTTTCCTTCTGTCAAGAACTTCACCCATTTTTCAAAGACCTGGGAGATTTAAGCTTTGGTTTGTCTGTCACATGTAGACAGTCAACTGTAGTTCAGTATATACAGTCAGCTAGAAGAGGGGACCCATCAGTGCTTCTGGGATGAATGTCCCAGGGGTTATCTTTTCCTGGCCTTTGGGGGCTGCATACCCAGTTTTAGGGCTCCAGTTAGCAGGGACAGACATACAGAACATGAAATTGCTGGAATCCCTGTGAGGAAAGGCTGCCCAGGCACCAGGAGAATGTGGCAGGACTGTGAGGTACAATGCTGCGTGTACTCTGCTCTCCTCACATGCCAGGTGGTTTTGGGGGAGCCAAGATTACAAGAGGTGATTTTTTGCCTTCCTCAGGACCAGTGGGTGCCATCCCCCATTTGGCTGCCAGTAGCCTGAACCAAGCACTGTGCTTAAGTGCCACTGTGTCCCCATGGTGTGGACCTAGAGATTTTTGATGGATGGGAGGCTGGGCAGGTGAAGGACACAACTTCCAACAATGTATGCAGCAGATCCTCGGTACAGCCCTTCTCCTCAGCAGGGACAGTGATCTGACACAGGAGCTGAGAGAGAGGAATCTTTGGGAGGGTGAGGACACTGACACCTTCATTACTGCTCACACTGCATCTCAGTTCTGAGAGAGCTACAGGGGACACCAGTACACACTACTAATGCCCATGAGAACCTTTATGCAGGTCCATTGCTCTTTTGTCTGCACCCTTCCTCTGTCCCCAAAGGTACTGCTACCCTTCCCCCTGACCCTGCACCTTGTACTGCCTCAGATGTAGGAAGCAGCCCACACGTGGCATCCTACCAGCCAAATTCACCCAGCAGCAGGATTCCAATCATTAAACTTCCAGGACGGGAAAAGTAAAACAAAAGGTCTGATAGATACTTGCGTGTGTTTTAAGTATAAGAGGAACCAAATAAAATAGTGTGCTTTGAGAGTTGTGGTGAATCACTCAGAAACAATCTGCAGGCATTAACGGAATTTTATTTCTGAGGAAAAAAAAAAGAAAGAAAGAAATGCAGGCCCTGGGATATCCCTTTATGGCATATGCGTTTTATGTTTAAATGCATTAATGGGACTGCTATGCTATGAGTCATCCCGCACAAGAGTTTCATGTGTTTCTTAAAATACACTAGAAGTAGCTGAAGGCATGCATGGGTTTGCTGTGCAGTTATCTATCAGGAATCTGAGCAAATACCTGCACACGTGGCATCACAGGCTTCAGAGCTGGGTGACCCATCCTTAGCCCTCTCTGCCTCTTGCACAGACCCGGGTTGGGGAAACCAAAACAGAGGAGGAGTTGATCCTACTGAATAACAAAATGCAGGGTCCCTGTGTTAATATTAGGGAAGCTTCAGCGCTAAATTACAGAAAATTTGCATATATATAAACAGAAAACTGTAGAGTTTCCTTCTGAAGCATTCTTGTCAAAACTACAGCTGCCTGCTTTTTTTTTTTTTTTTATCCCAGGGATGATTTGTTGTCTGGTTTTGTCTCTTTTTTTTTTTTTTTTTTTCCTTTTCCATTTACTACCAGTCCCGGCTGTAAGTCTATTTACTACTCCTTTAAAGCCATGCTATTGAGCTGTGTGGAGCTCCTCTCAGTCTGCTCCTCGCAGGTCGCTGCAGCTGCTGGCTGCTGCCTGGCTCTCCGAGCTATTCCTTTTTCGGACAGCAGATATAGTTTTAACATGGGAAACACCCAGTGCCAAGTATTTCTGATGGTGCACGTTACGTCTACGCGTATGAGTAAACGCTTATGCTCACACAACAGCGCTGTGATGCAAACCTTGGGGTGAGGGATGGTTATTTAGTGATTAGTGACAAGTAAGGACTGGGGCTGGGAACCTGCAATTGCATGGACGAGAAGATCCTGGAAAGGAAGGTGGCCTCGCTTTCTCGACATAATTATTTAAGGTCGAAGGGGGGGTCCCCGCCGCCCTGCCCGGCCCCTTCAAGTCCCGCG
>NW_005054321.1:5996155-6023560 GCF_000277835.1 Geospiza fortis
GGGAGCGCCCGGCCAGCCCCCGGCGGCGTTTGCACGCCCTGCGAGTGAGCCGGGACTCCGGCTTGCCTCGGAGCGCCTTCCCCCCAGAGGCTGTGGGAATGGTGGTTTGTTTTAGTTTTCCCCCCAGCCTTTCAATATACAACGAACAGGAAGGGTCTCGGTAGCCGCTCCTGCCGGTCTTGCCGAGCCCTGGCTCCCCTCCAGCTCTCTCGTCATTGTTTGGGGAGAGTTGCTACGCGAGCTGCAGCTTTCAACGCCCTTGAGAACGAATTTGGGTTTAATTTGCTCTATACAGGTGTTCCCCCTCAAACACTACCAGGACAAGATCCGACCTTACATTCAGCTGCCGTCGCACAGAAACATCACCGGGGTTGTCGAAGTCATTCTCGGGGACACCAAGGCCTATGTGTTCTTTGAAAAGGACTTTGGGGACATGCACTCCTACGTGAGGAGCTGCAAGAGGCTGAGGGAAGAGGAGGCTGCCCGTCTGTTCAAGCAGATTGTCTCCGCTGTAGCTCACTGCCACCAGTCAGCCATCGTACTTGGTGACCTCAAGCTCAGGAAATTTGTCTTCTCTAATGAAGAAAGGTAAATGGCTGTCAGCAGCCAGCCCTGGGGTGAGTGGGGAGGGAGGAATGCCACATCCAGAGACACAAAAAGCGTCCCAGGGAGTGGAAACAGCCCCGTCAGCCGGGCATCACCTGCGAGCAATTCGAGTAGGTCCTCATCACGTGTGTGTAGTAGGTCACGAATCTAACCGGGGCGCACTCCCTCTTAGATCTTGACTGATGAAAGGGAGGAAGCTCGCCGGGAGCTTCCTCTCATTCAGCAGAAGTTCAGTGAAACCCGCTGACAGACAAAGGGATGATAGTTCAGATGCTCGTTAGCGCCAGAAGATGTCATGTGTGCCACTCATTCAGTGTCAAATGAATAAAAGGCAGAGAGGGAGAGGGGGGAGGCTGAGGTGTGGCGGGAGGAAGCAGTCCAGCTGGGGGAGCAGGAGATGTGAGGAGCTGGAGCTCTGGTCCCTCCTCGGGAGAGTTGCCTTGTGACCCACGGTGGAGCCCCAGCACTTGGGTAGGGTCTCCTTGCTGAGCCACTCTGCTGATGAGAATGATGCTGCTGAACCCTTCAAGGCTTTTATCCCCCCTCCACTGCCGTGCTTCCCATGCACCCCGTGCCTGTGGATTGTGGGCACGCACAGGAGGGAAGGTGGCACATGGTTAAATAATGCTTTGGGAATCCTGCATCAAAGAAAATCACTTCAGTAAAACTTAGCCTAAAGCTTAGGTTCATAGAGGAGATCATAGTATCTAGTTGTTAAATTTAGATTAGGGAAATAATTCAGTATTCCCTGGAGTGTTTGCTGCTCTTGCAGTGCTTCACCACACGTGGCAGAGTCAGAAATACAGCAAAACTGACTCTGGACTAGCTGATTATCCCAAGGAATGTTAAAAAACTAAGTAAAAGCTGTAATGGAGTTGTGCTTAATATCATGAAAATGTAAGGTGATACTACGGATGCAAAAGAAAAGGGATTTTGTTTTGTTAAACTGGGCTAATGATTCTTCAGGATATCTTTTATGAATTTGATAAGAAAATTAACCAGCACTGCCCCTCTGAAGCAGCCATATGTTGATGTGTAAAGAAAGCTATTCCTTTGAAGGAAACTATTGCATCTTTTCCCTCCCATAAGAAGATGAAACATTTGTTGAAATGTTACGTTGCACACAGTCTCGCTCATTTGGAAATAACGTGTTGCACAGCGATGTCATGTGCATCACATTTGGCAAGAAGAGGGTTAAGCAATGGCAGGCGACGCGGGCTCTGCACAGGTGCAGTTTCAGGGCTCCCTCAGCCAATCCCGGGCCCACGGTTCTCGTTGAGTCATATTTTCCGTTTGCAGAACCAATGGGTATTTGCCGAGGTCAGGCTGAGGACAGGCTGAAGCCAACATATCTACACCCCAGCAGGCTGCCAGGCAGTGCAGAGCCCTTCCAGGGCTGGCTGGTGGCTTCCCTGCCGACGGGGAGCTCCCCTTACCCTCCAAAATAGGAGGTTGGGGTGGACCCATCTCCACCTGGAGATGGTGGGTGTGGTGATACACTCCAAAAGGCAAAAAGAATAAATTACGAACTAATATGAAAAAAAAAATTAAAAAGCTTAGGGAAGCCAATGATCCTCACCAGTGCAGAGGGGTTTTGTGGTTTGTGGAATCTCACAGCTGGATGCTGTTTGCTCAAAGGGCACACAGTGGCTGTAAAGTGCCATGTCACCAATTAACCCCCTGCAGTGGCACTGCAACCTGCGTGGGTAGCGGAGACTTGGTGTTCTTCAAGAGTCAGACTCTGTGTTGTTAAAATCTCCAGTTAATAAAAAAGCATGAGCGTCACTGAATGCTGGCCCGATGCACACAGCAGCACTTCCATTACACATTCCCGGGCGTCTGGGCAACTTCTCTACTGCAAGTTGAGGTGTTTCCTTTCTCCGTGCCAATGTGAGAGAGAATGGGGCCATGGCAGGGGCTTACTGTGCTTGCTCACGACTACTGTTGCTATTTCTCACCTGTGGCTTCCTCTCTTGCCCTCCCTAGGACTCAGCTGCGTCTAGAGAGCCTGGAAGATACACACATCATCAAAGGTGAAGACGATGCACTGTCAGACAAGCACGGCTGCCCGGCGTACGTCAGTCCTGAGATCCTGAACACGACAGGGACTTACTCTGGAAAATCGGCCGATGTGTGGAGTTTGGGAGTGATGCTTTATACCCTGCTGGTGGGACGCTATCCCTTCCATGACTCAGACCCTAGCACTCTGTTTTCCAAAATCCGGCGTGGACAGTTCTGTATTCCTGACCACGTCTCCCCCAAAGCCCGCTGCCTCATCCGCAGCCTCCTGCGGCGGGAGCCTTCCGAAAGACTCACTGCTCCAGAGATCTTGCTTCATCCTTGGTTTGAGGCAGTCTTGGAGCCTGGATATACAGACCAGGAGACGGGAGCTTCAGATCAGATTGTCCCAGAATATCATGGAGACAGTGATGATATTAGTTCCTTCTTCTGCTAACCCCGAAATCTCAAAAACCTTGTCGGTTCTTACCTCCGGCATCTTTGTGGGGTTTCATTTTCCCACTTCTGCAAACTCAACAGCATCTTAAAGTGCCAGTATGGTCAGAAAAGTGACCTTGTCTAAATGAATGCCACCCTGGAGGTCTCCACTCCGTAAGTGTACTCAGAGTTCCATCCTCTTGCTCTGCTGGTCGGTCCCACCAGCCCTGGAGAACTTGTGCAGCCTTGTGAGAACTCTCTGGCTCTTCTGCCTCCCGCATCCTCCTCTGGTGTACCTGGTCACATCTTGGCTGCAGAGTCTTACGTCTGGCAAGGTGTGGGATGGAAAGGCAGCTCCTTCTGCTTTCCTGCAGTGGCTGCAGAGGTGTGGAGCCCTGGCCACGATGTGTAGGGGCAGAGGGGCACATGGCACACCTCTGCCTGAACAAATCTGACAGAAATGTTTAAGAGGGGAATTGCCTCGGCGTGCCCCAGCAGCCAGCTCACAAAGCAGCTCTCTGACTGTAAGCACACATTAATGAGGGAAGGAGGTCTTCACCCACCACGGCCAGCTCTCTGCTCGCTGCTGCTCCTCCAGCTGATCCTGCTTTCAGAGGCATGAAGCTCCTAGATCCACCCGTAAGACAAATCACTGCTGTGGTTCTTTCTGAAGCAGAAACCAGTGGATCTCCCAGCTGGATCCCTTCTGATTCCATTCGCTGTCCAGGAAAGCGTTTTAAATAGACTTAAGCCTCATGTTACCACGGTGTAGCCTATATAACTTTATGCCCTCAGCAAGCTTGTCAAGTAGCAGGTCTCGTTAGCTCCGAGTGCCAAAACGTATCCGTTTACCAAACCGTAACACTATCGGCTGGGGCACCTTCCCCTGGAAAGGATAAGGGGTGTCTTGTACAGTACCTGTAAACATGGCCGTGTTTTTCAACCGGCTTAACTCTTAAAAATACCACATCACCTCCTCTTTCCCCCTCCACCCCCACAAAAAATTAGTCTTAAGAGTAAAATCTCTGTACACCCTTAGTTGATTATTCAGGTATGCCTCCAGCCTCCCCCGCCTATTTTTTTCCTTTTTTTTTTTTTTTATTTTTTTTTTTTTTTTTTTTTTTTTCTTTTTTTTTTTTTTTAATTTTGTTTTTTTTGTTTTTATTTTGCATGATTATTCATAGTCTTTCCAATATGTGTGAATAATGAATATATCTGAATCATTAGCTTCCTGGGTTGGGGGTAAGTAAAGCTTAGTCCTGCCTAAGATTTCTGCTTAGTTTCACAGGTGTCCAGTGGTTTATGCAGAGATGTCCATTCACCTTAGGCAAGAATGTGGCTTCTAAAATGGCCGTGAGGTGGGTGATGCACGTTCCCAACACCACCCAGTTTGAGTGAAGTCATTTTAAGGGTTAACTCTGGCAAGCTGCAGTCCCACCACGCGTTGCAAGAATACCATGTATACCTCATGGACTGTGTACTTTGTACATACCTTACTGTTTGGGGTTTTATTTTCTTGTTTTGTTGTACTTTGTCTTAATAAGAGGTGTTGAAGAGCAGTTTAATGTGAATTATTGTTGGCAATACTAACTTGACAGAATCATGAGCATTAAGAGCAGAGCGCTCCAGCTCTCCATTGCACTAAACCTCTCATGATTGCTTGACATTTGTATCTGTGATACAGTTTAACCCTTCTATGAAAAACAGTACATTTGTATATATTGGTAGAAAATTCTGCCAGAAAAGCTAAAAACACTATGTCCAATTTGTACATATGTATATGTCTGTGGAAACCTGGATGATAAAGTCTGACTTGTAGAAAGTTTTAATAAACTTGGTTTCATAATGTTTGTCCCCAGTTCTTGTGGTGTCTCAAGAGGAATGCAGCTCAGTGTGTCTGGTTTAATCTGAAAAACTGGGGTTTGTCCTTAGAGACTATCAGCTCCTCTATGGTCTGTATATGCATTCCATCATGCCTTAGCCTGAACTCCCTCAACTCAGCCTGGGATTGAATCCCCAGGGACAGTGGGGAGAGAGGATGGATCCTGCCTCTTGTGAGGTGGAAAGGGCTTGGGATTTCCCTAGGGTTATGTGAAATGGGATATCCTACTCCTCTGAAAGAAAAGGGAGAGAGGAGTTAGAGCTCTGCCTCTGAATTTTAGAAACCCTCTTGCCTTTCAGCCCATGCATTTGTTTCCCTCTGTGCTCTGTGAGCAGAAGATGCTGTGGCACAGCAGGGCTGTCATCCTGCACCTGTGTGCCTGGCAATGTGATGCTTCAGCCAGTGGAAAATCCGATCTCAGATGTCTAAAAGTGAGCAGCCAGAAGGAGAGGCAGTAAGCAAGAGCATTTGTGTTACGGGAGCTACAGCTCGTGGGCAGAGGCTTGACCCTGCTGCTGGGAGGCAGCACGGTGCTCTCATTAAAATGAAGGGAAGGATTATTAGAGCTGCTTTTCTTTGTGGTGAGAAGAGAGAAGTATATATAGCTGCAGTATCAAGGTTAAAGAATGTGCTTTCCTGAAAGAGATCAAGCCACCCTTGCAATCCACCCGGAGCGGTGAGATCATCGCTCACAAGTGGAAAGGAGGAGGAAGAGAGTCTTGATTTTTATTTATACTTTGCCTCATGTTTAACTTTGTCCTTTTGCTTGAAATCTGTTTAGTGGAGCAACTGCTTTTAGGCAGCTCCTTGAGCAGGAGCAACTTTAAAAACAGCTTTTACTTTTAGAAGGGGAGTGGAAAGTGAAAAGGAGGGAATAGGGACCTGGTCAGTGATAAAGCAAAGTGCGCTGACTCTCATGAGTTACCTTGACTCCCACTCTGTGAAGCCAGTGATCTGTGCAGTAAGCATATTTTCTTAGCACTTGCTGAGTGAATGTCAGACACCAAAATATCTCAAGTTACTTTACTGATGTCATTCTTGCAAGACTTGTAAAAATATGCACACTGCATAGCCTGGCTGATTAAATTACCCCCTGCCCTACCATGCTTTCAGGCTGGGACAGGAGCCCTGATGCATCCTTTCAAAACAGCTGCAGCAGGTTTGTATTTAAGTGAAACCTCAAAAACTTTCAAAACACTTTTTTCTCCCCCTTGCAGTTAAGTCACCCTCAGTAGGTGAACGTGTAGGTCATCCCGTGACTTACTTTGTTTCACATGAGCTGTGCTGCAGAGCAATTAAAATAAATGCCAAATTGTAGTAACATCTGCAAACAGCCTCTGTATTGCTTTAGGGATTATAATGCAACATCCGTTTGTACAGCAGAATAAATTGCTATTGCTTCGTTACCCCATCGTTTGTATTATTGTATACAAAGTTTCAGAATGTGTTGAAAGAACCAGCATATTAAGTGATTAAACTTTTGATGGTGGGTGTGAGAACTTTGATTTATGCAATGCACACATTTCTTTTTGAGAGAGTCATAGTTTGTCTATTTTTAAATGGTCCTTTTGGCTGAGGACCACATGAATCTCTCTTAGGTATTTTGCAGACCTGGTCACCATTTTCACCTTGAAAGTGCCCTCTCTGAAAAGTGCTGTGAGACTTCAGTGCTCTGTTATTGCTAAAAACACAGGAAAAGTTGAGGTTTTTCACAACATCCTGGTCTGTGTCCTAAGCCGGCATCCAACCACCTCCCAGTCAGGATGGATCTTACATCCTAAGTATGTATTTTTATCAACTCTCAGTACTTCAGCTGCATTTTAGGCACCAGTTCAATAATTTTCTTTTGAAGTAGCACAGCAGAATTTGTAAACCAGCTTCCTCTGAAAGTGCCAGGTAAAACAGCCAGCTCAGCAAGCTCAGGTTTAAGGTCAACATCTCTGCCAAGGAGGTGATACTGCTGAGGTTATTTGCAGTCAAAAAGGACTGGTAGAGGTTCAGCTCTACCTATGCTAAACAGTGCCCTGATTTTAGTAGAACACCTTCAAGTTAGGCAAGGGCAGTTCTGCATCAATATAGTATTTATGACAGCAAAGGGGTGAAAGAACAGGGTTATTTTATAGATGTACAAGAAGAAAATTCATTGCCCTTGGCTGGATCACAGCACCAGTGCAACACTCTCCTCTAGCTCTCCTTTAATGCACTGAGGGCAGGCCTGACAGATAACTTGAGAAACACTTATTATTCCAGCAGTGCTGAGAGCACTCTGTCAAGTAATTCTCAACAGATTATCTCTTTATAGAAAACCAAAATTTTTTCCCTACTTTTTTCATGCTGTTGCATTCTGTCAGGGAAAAAAGCCTAACATTCAGCCTTATGGCAGTGCACAGATTTAGCAGCACAAATACTTCTTACAAAGATGTTTTTCTAGTGAGCATTGAGGAGAATAACTTGACATAACCACAGTCTGAATTAATCCCTTGCAAAAAATTGCTTTGTTAAATGCAATGTCACAGAAGTATTGTTGATAAAAGTACCGTGAAATTTGCAACAGTTCTTGCCATGATTCCTCCATAACTTGCAAAATCCTTTTCTCCAAGTGAAATCCAGTGTTTAGATTTCAGACAGGATCAACTTTTGTTGCAGCAAAATGAGAAATCCTTCAGGATATGAGTTCACAGCAGCATCTTTTTCTTATTTTTGTGAAGCCAGCTATTTAGAAAATGCCTTAAAGAAAACTCATTAGTTTTCATTGCCCTGCATGTATTTATTTACAGTATTTAACCAGCTAAACAAGCTAATGTGCAGCACTTCATTTCCTAATTTGGCTTTGAAACTGGAGCAGCCGAAGTATCAATTACATTCTGTCAAATGCAAACATTAACATAACTGTATGAAGCAATCATGTTTCTAACAACAGCAAGCACTGCCCAGAGGACCAAAATAAATAAAATTCATAGAGCAAGAGGTAAGGCTTTTCTTTAAGGCAGGATTAGGGCTGGTGAGCGCTTCCCTCTGCGGGGCGTTTGTCTGGCAGGGCTGTGCAGGAGCTCCAGCTGAGGTGCAGGTGATTAATAAGGCACTCGCTCACCAAGGGCACGGTCTCATCACGGCGGGTGTGGATTTCTGCCTGCAACTCCCACTGTTATTAATGGTTAATTAATGTGTAATTTGCACAAAGAGATGAAACTGGGGCCTCGGCGGTGTGTTGTGAGCACACACACACAGGCTTATCATTCGAAGAAATATCAGGGTGACACCAAGGGTGGATGACAGAAAATAAGTGTGGCGTGAATCAGCTGCCCTGTGTTTATGATACGGCGCTGTTGTGGGAAAACATTCACCTCCATCAACTGCCGTCTCCTGCCAACAACAAAAGTTGAGTTTGATAAATTATTAGTGGAGATGTTCTCAGTGGCTTTGCTTAGATTTTACTCCTCTTGCGCAAATTGCAGATTAGGAAAGGATTAAGTAACAACAGTGTGGCTAAAGTATTACACATCGTGCTGGCAATTAGCCAAAGAATGTAGCATGCAAAAGCTGACATTGCCTAAGAAATCAAATATAGCTCTGGTCACCACAGAAAATGACTCTTCCCCACCACCCAAGATAGTTGCTCAGTTTCTTTCCTGTCTCAGAGCCTTGCACCAGCAAATTGTTCATTACAGAAATTTGTTTTCCTTTTCATGATTTTTAAAAAAAATTTTCTTTAACTTCCTGGTAGTGAAAAAGCCATAAACATTTAGATGAATTGAAGAAACCATAAATGTAATTGAGTGTAAAGCCATTGTTGGGCCCTGTGATAACATCCCTGTCAAGTCTCAACTTGTCAGATTCATAGCCTCACTGAGGCTCAAATACCACGAGTTTCCTTTGCTGCACTAACAACTGGAGACAAAATACCCACATAATTTGGGGCAAGATTTGTGCACGCAGTGAGAATGACTTTGCAGATGGGCAGTGGGATGCATGGTGTGAGTGTTTTCCCCAGTGACTCATGGCAGCAGAGTTAGGCTCACAAAGTTCAGTCAGCAGCCTCTGTTGCTAAGCAGGGGGGCAATAACCCTCAAACATCAGGTGAAAGTGCAAAACCCACCTGGTGCATTTATGAAGTTGCTGGCTGACAAGAGTGGTGGGGAGCCCTGCTCTTCCTGACCCTCCTGCCTGTGCCCAAGCTCCTGGATCTGGGAGAAGGCAGGATGGTGGATCTGGGGAAGCTGTCAGGTCCCTCTGGCCCCAGGAGAAGCACGTGTGCTTGCCTGATGCCTACAGATGTGCAGGGAGTGTGGCTGGTGCCCAGCAGGCACCTCCTGAGGTGTTTCCTTGCAGCACAGGGACACAGCACCTAAAGGGGACCTACAGGAGGGATGGAGAGGGACTCGTTATCAGAGACTCCTTATCAGGGACTGTAGTGATAGGACAAGCAGTAACGGTTTTAAGCTGAAAGAGGGTTGGTTTAGGTTGGGAAGAAATTCTTTACTGTGGGTGTAGTGAGACACTGGAACAGGCTGTCCAGAGAGGCTGAGGATGCCCCAACCTTGGAAGTGTTCAAGGCCAGGCTGGGCTAGGCTTTGAGCCACATGGTCTAGTGGAAGGTGTGCCTGCCCACAGTGGGGGATTTGGAACTAGATGGTCTTTAAGGTCCCTTCCAACCCAAAGCATTGCATGATTCTATGACACTGTGGCCCACTGATACCCACCTTGGTATTTAAGCATCCTGCAAGGACCTTCCTATCGCTGGAAGCCTTGCTTGGCCCTTGCTGTGACTCTATCTGTACCTTGGGGTCTCAAAATCCTGCAGCAATGAATTCCACAGCAGATCTTGGCACTGCTTCAATAAATTACCTTGCTTGGAAGGGGAATATGTTTCAAACAATAGCAATATAACAGGAATGACTACAGAGGAGCAGCTGGCCCAGTTTTGGAGGATCTTTTTGCTGCCCTCACTCCCCATGGGGACTGGAGGTGACACTGGGCTCTGTGCAGGTCAAGAGCCTTCTGAGGCACCCACAGCCCCCAGAGTGGTGAGGACTTGAGCCCAGTGGGCAGAAAGGCTTAATCAGCAAACTCATGGGATCTTTTATCATGGGTCTTGTGATCCTTGATATGTAAGGGCCCTGTCTGCTGAAGGCAATTATCTCCAGGAGATTTTGGATTTTCATGTGAGCAAGAAGAAGCAAATGTCCAGTTTCTCTGTTCAAAGAGAGATTTGAAAGGATGTCCCATGAACCCTTTGGACTATTCCCTGCTCATTACTAGTGTCCCAGCCAGATGCTTCATGCTGCAAAGACATGCTTGACTGGCCGCCTCATTATAGCAGGCAGTTTTGTCCTTTCATCTGAGCAGCTGGCAAAACAATAAATTAAAAAATAAGGCAAAGTCAGCAAATAGTTTTCTTTCCCCATGTGCAAGGTTAGAGGAACTGCTGCCCCTCCTCCAGAATGATTTCCTGACTTCGTAACATTTTTCTCAAGCTCCTCTTCTTCTTTCTTTCTGGGCACACGGGAAAAAGCAGGATTTGTGTTTTGAGCAGAGAGGGAGCACCTTTACATGCTGTGCTGTGGCCCAGGCTCTGCATGTGTGTGTGCCAACTGCAGCCAAAGCCCTGAGCAATCTCCAGCAAGGAGCAGGGGTGGCTTTGCAGACAAAGTGCTTTTGTTGTGTCAGGATGGGGCCTGGACCCCAGATAGGAGGTACCCTCCTGTCTGCAGGCTCCTTGGGCAAGCCAGGCTGCCTGCAGACAGACAGTATGGCCAGTATTAGGCACTGGCAGGAGCTGGTCCATCCTGGGATGTCCAGGTGTGCTGGAGAGAAGATGCTGCAGTGGCATGCAGCTTGTCCCCAGCCCTGGGCATGGCGCTGGATGCTGGCAGGGCGCCGTGGGCTGAGCTGCTGACCTGGGACTGGCCCGTGATGCACATCCTGCTCACGCATGTGGGCATGAGTCAGAGCCTGAGAGGAAAAGGCCTCACCCAGTGACAGGCAGAGTGGTGCAGGGAGCTCAGGCTGTGTGCTGATAGAAGAGATTGCTTATTACAGCTGACATCCTCCCCTGGCAAAATCCCTGCACCTGTGGCACGTGGAAAGGGGTTTGATGCTAACCAGGCCTCCCACCTCATTGTCAGGGGTTCAATGGAACCTCCACAGGCTGGGTTTGTCAATGTAGCTCAGTGCCTGCCTTCAGCATCTGCAATCTCAGAGCTGAAGGAGCTGCTGGGGGCTCCCAGCACACACATCCCAAGCAGCTGAGAGTCTCTCCACAGCAAGAAGGCAGAGTGAGATTGATCAGAGCCACATGCATTCCCCTCTGCCCTTGTGAGACCCCGCCTGAAATACCATATTCAGCTTAGGGGCCACCAACATAGGAAGGGCATGGACCTGCTGAGCAATTCCAGAGATGGTTCTGAAAATGACCAGAGGGTTGGAGCCTTCTCCAGGCTGAGAGAGCTGGGGCTGTTCAGCCTGCAGAAGAGACGGTTCTGGAGAAACCTTGCAGCATCTTCCTCTACCTAAAGGGGGCCTTACAGGAAACATTGAGAAGGGCCTCTCTCGTGTAGTGATAGAATAGGGGGGAATGGTTGTAAACTGAAGAAGGGTAGATTTAGATTAGATATTAGGGAGAAAACCTTTACTGTGAAGCTCAAGAAGCGCTGGAACAGGTTGCTCAGAGAAACTGCGGATGCCCTATCCCTGGCAGTGTTCAGGGCCAGGTTGGATGGGGCTTTGAGCAACCTGGTCTAGTGGAAGATGTCCCTGCCCATGTCAGGGGGGTTGGAGCAAGGTGGCACTTAAGGTCCCTAACAACATAAATCATTGCATTATTCTGTGCTGTGTAGAGTTCTCTAGAGAAGCAATACAATCTTTATGTCTCTTCTTCCCATCACTTTGACCTCAGTCTTGCTGTCTTCAGCACCTGCCACCTGCCTTTTACCCAGGTACTAATCTTCCTTGGGCATTGGGATAGCTGAGTGATGGTCCACCTGCCCCCTCCCTCCTCACTGCTTTTCCAGCAAACAGGTGTCCAGATCTTTTGACCATTGCAAATGATTGCATTCAATTATTTCTAGAAAATTTCCACTATGGTTTCTTCCAGAAATCTGGTTCATCTTTGCTAGGAAGCCATTGTATGTCTCAAGCAAAGGTCAGGATGAATCATTTTGGAAAGCACGCCAGCTGCAATGGACTCCCAGCACCAGAGGAGTGCAAGTGTGTCCATGGTTTGCCACTTAAACACAAAGCCCTGAACACCCCCAGCTCCACTTGGAGTCAATGGGATGACTTGCATGGAGTAACAGATGGTGGGTATGACTGTAGGCAGTTCAAAAGCCAGAGGGGATGGATCACAGCAGTAGATGGTCTCAGAGCTGTGGCTTTAAAAGGGTTATTGATTCATTTGGAAACAACTAGCAGGAGTGACTTTGTAACAGACAGGATTATTTAGTCTCACCACATGCCAAACATAGAAAATGTACAGTTCAGCACTGTGAATTCTTCCAGTGATCGTCACATAAAACACCCAACAGGATAAGCTACCAATGGACTGGATAATGCATTTTTCTTACATATGTTTGCCGCTACCAAGGGATGTGAGTTGTCCTCAAAAACAATGGGAGAAATTCTTCAGTTAAAGATCTAATAGGAAGGAGTTAAATTGAGAAGCAACTAACTAAATAAAAAAAAAGTATGTGGATAGTGATACAGCCTTGATCCAGACTGCTGCAGCTGTTCAAAAGAAGGAGAATATAAGTCACTCTGAGTGTGTATAGAAAAAGCATACTCAGAAATCACACAAAAATACCTTTTCATCTCATATCTGCTTCTATGCTGGGCAGCCTGAGGGAGCTGGGTCTTTCCTTTATGGGCCAGCTGAGGATGCTCCTGGTGACAAGGACACCCAGCATGGTGGAGCCATCTCCAATCCCAGTTTCTCCTCCTTTGCTAGCAAAATGTTAAAAAATACCAAGGAGTTATGGAAGCAAAGACAGCCAGGGAGAGGAGTGACCAGCAGGGCACGGAGCTCTCTGCTGTGAGCCCGTGTGGGTCCCCACTGGTGGGAGTTCAAGAGGCTTCGCTCAAACCAGATGCCTCTGAGCAAGCAGAGAGCTGCAACTAAACCCTGGCAGCTCCACTAAGCCTTCTGCAGGGATGATCCAGTTTCCATGCTTGGGGTATCTAGTTCCACAGATCCCACATGCAGAAAATCCCCACCCAGATCGTAAGGGTGTATCTAGAAATTTAGCTCTGACTTAAGGCAGCTACATTCAGTGTATACTCAGGAGTTTTGCTCTGGCATAAATTATAACAAAACCACTGTAATCTGAGTAAATCAGGCTTGGCCTGCACTCTGTGATGCCATTCTATGGGGTCAAACGTAGAGATTCAAACTCAGCAGAGCCCTAGGAGCAAACCAGGGAGAAATTCTCCAGTGCATGCAACATTCCTGTATAAATCAGTGGGAACTGTAGAGTCTGGCCTGAAGTCAAGATTTCAGGATTTGACCCAATTTAACCTTGGCATAGTTGCCTAACTCCAATTTTTTACTTTTTTTGTGAGGCTCAACAATTAACTTTCAAAACAATTAAAAAAAAAAAAAAAGAAAAAGCAGCTGGGGTTCAGAAGGGCTGTGCTAGCAGCAGGGTTTTGTTAAAGCTACTTCCACTACTATGGTATTTGTTGGCATCAGCATTTTGTGCAAGTAAAGCCCTGCTCTGGGCTTTACTGTCCAGGGCAGAGCCATATGAGCTGGGGGCAGAAGTTGTGACTCTTCCCATACTTGACACACAGATGGGAAGTTCCTTTTCCCAAATTCAGCTGTTGGGGTATTTTTACTCACTGGACTGAAATTCAGCCACGTGCAAAATGCAAGAATTGCTCATCTCAGATCCAATGAGTCCCAGTGTGGAAAGTTTATTGGAGAGGCTTTGGGGGAACCAGGGCATGAGATAAGAAGATGGGAAGGAGCAGGACAGGATTACAGCCTTGCAGAGGACGGAACTTTCTGTCCTTTCTGTCTCTTATTGTTTCTATGCTGGGAAAGGGTGCTGTTTCCTAGCCTGTTTTCAGGAATCTCTTTTAAAGAGCTGATACAGATATAAAGATCTCTTTTTCTGTTCACGTTGTGGGTGGACAATAAAAGACAATCTCAATCTTAAAGATTTTATTGTTTTAATTACTCCACTGCATCTTAGAATTTACTGTGCTACTACTTGTTAATATATTCAGTGGAGCACAGGAGATGGACAACTCCAGCACAAACACTGCTGGAGTTTGATGATGTTTTGTTTCAAGTTTCAGACCCTGACTTGTAAACCTGCATTGTGCAGTCCCCTGGCTCCCTGTCCAGTCTGGGCAGTGGGGATGGGTGTCTGGCTGTGGCTGCTGTGATGGGAAGGACAAGCCCAGCACTGAAGTCCTGTTGTGCCCACGGAAGTACTGGGAGAGATCATTCACCAAATACTTTCCTAGGCAAAACAGACTCAAATTGGAGATATTAACTGAATTTACTGCTAACAAAATCAGAGCAAGATAATGAGAATTAAAATAAATCTTGGAAACACCTTACCTCCACCCCTACCTCCATCCCAAGTTCTATCTCCTCTCCCTCAGTGGCACAGGGAGATGGGAATGGGTGTTATGGTCATTTTATCACAGATTGTTTCTGTCACTACCTGGGGATAGTTGTTCTCCTGCTCCAGCATGAGGGGCCCCCACAGGAGTCAGTCCTCCACAAACTTCTCCAGTGTGAGCCTTCCCATGGGCTGCAGCTCTCCACAAACTGCTGCAGTGTGGGTCACTCTTCTACCAGGTGCAGTCCTTCAGGGACAAGCTGCTTCAGCACGGGTCCCTCACCTGGTCACAAGCTGTACCAGGACACTGCTCCAGGGTGACTCCTCTCTCCATGGCTCCATGGGTCCCTGCCCACAGGTCACAGGTATCCCACAGGGTCACAGCTCTTTTTCAGGAATCTCCTTGTTTCAGCCAAGGTCTCCTCCAAGGGCTGCAGGTGGATCTCTGCACCCCCATGGTCCCCCATGGGCTGCAGGGGCACAGATGCCTCACCATGGGCTGCACCATGGGCTGCAGGGGAACCTCAGTTCTGGTGCCTGGAGCAGCTCCTGCCCCTCCTTCTGCACTGACCTGGCTGTCTGCAGGGCTGTTTCTCTCACATGTTCTCACCTTGCTCATCTCTGGTGGCAATTACATCTGCACAGTAACTTTTTTCCTTCTCAAATATGTTATCACAGAGGTGTTACTTTCATTTCTGAATGGCTCAGCTTTGGCCAGCACAGAGTCCATCCTGGAGCCGCCTGGCATTGGCTCTGCTGGACATTGGAAAAGCTTCTGGTAGCTTCTCACAGGAGCCGTCCTTGAAGCCTCCCACTACCAAAATCTGGTCACAGCCCATCAGGAAAATCCAGGCATATTTTCAGGGAGAACTGGTTTTATTTCCCCTGGGGCATGAACATGAATAATTTCTTTTGGGTTTAGAATAAAATCAGCAGGATGGCCAGTGGCAGGGTGTTAAGTAGGAGTGGGTTTTAATCCTTTTAAGAGCTTGGATTAGTTTTGGTTCAAACTCCCTTCCCTTCACTGCAGATGAATCTGGATGGCTCCTTAGTACTTCAAAACAGCTTCTGAGATTTAGACTTAGGGTCTGAATCTCTTTTTGCTCCCAAAATCATCTTCAAAGCTTACTTTGAGCAATGAGATATCCTCTGGGCTCTTCAGCTGCAGCTTCATTTGCAAATGACTGAAAATAAGAGAAGCATGGCCATTTCTGAAAGTACAGCCAGCCCATGGAGGTTTAAGAGGCATGGGAACACCCATATTCAGCACCATGAGATGCTCTGGCACTGGAGATATTGCTTTGTGTTAGAGTGTGTGTTGGCACAAAACGTGCTCGAGAACCCACCAGTGCTTTGGCAGGGCGACGAAGAGTGGAAGTGTGGAGGGGAGACCTGGGACTGGAGCAACTGAGGGTGGGAATTTTCCAGGTGATACCAGGAGTGCCTGGAATGTTGATTGTATTTTGTAGTTGTGGGGTTGATGCCAGGCCATTGGACACTTTGCTCCTGCTTCCCCTTGTTTCAATAAGTGCCTGCCGCTCAGCCTCCTGGATTATTCATTTTGGGGAAGGGAGGAAAAGGGGTAGCAAGGCATGTGCTTGCATGACTGAGGGTGCACCCAGTCTAATGAAAGCAAAGAAGCACCCTAGGACTCATTAATTGGGCTTTCAAGCATGAGCAGACAATGGGAGGCCTTCAGTAATAGTGAAAATCTTGGATTTGTGCAGGAATCCTTTTAGCCTTTTACTCCCCTTCCTACCCCCTGGCCTGTGACACAACAGCACTGCACATGACAGGGTAACCTCAGGCACACAATCATCCTCCAGGTATGATGACTGTCAGGCAAACAGATTACTCACACCATCCTGTGCTGGGCTGAAAGGATTACAATATAGATTGGGATCAGGATTGCCTCCTGAATGTTCTCAGCCTCAAAACAGGTGTAAGGGAAAAAGACATGAGGGAAATTGTTTGCCAGTGGAGAATCTCTCCAGGAGGAATTGTTGGATAAATACTTACTGAAGATTGGGATCAGGCAGCTGCTGTGTTGGGCTTTTCCCACTCAGATGTAACCTGAGAGCAGCATTACAGGCACAAGCAAAGCAAAAATGCTGTTGTATGCATGTATGAAGGACCTGTGCACCTTCACACACTGAGTCATGAGAAGGTCTGGTAAAAGGGTAATAAAATAATAGAATCACAGAACCATAGAATGGTTTAGGTTGTCAGGGACCTTAAAATATCATTTGGCTCCAACCTGGGCAGGGACACTTCCCACTAGACCAGGTGGCTCAAAGCCCCATCCAATCTGGCCTTGAACACTGCCAGGGATGGGACATTCATAACATTTCTGGGCAACTTGTTCCACTGTCTCACCACCCTTACAGTAAAGAATTTCTTCCTTCTGTCCAGTCTAAACATACCTTCTTTCAGTTTAAATCCATTCTCCCTTATCTTATCCCTACATGCCATTGCAAGAGGTTCTCTCCAGCTCTCTTGTAGCTCCTTTACATACTTGCATTTGCTACAAGGTCTACTGAGAGTATCCTTTTCTCCAGGCTGAACAGCCCCAACTCTCTCATCTAGTCAGCCTGGAAGGAGAACTGAACACACTCCTTTGCCACTGCAGGGGACAATGTGTGATAACCCACTGTAGGAGGTGGGTTAAAAAATGGGGTGAAAAGTGTGACTGCAGAGCAAGATCCTAAGGATTCACCCAGAGGGATTGCACCCATATATCATATATACCCTTCTTCAGGTAGTCCTGCATGTGTTGAGATTGTTTGAGAACTGCAGATGCACAGAAAGAGCCACAGGTCCAAAGTCAGTATGTATTGCCAGAAGCCTGGTATCCTTGTTACAGAGTATTAACTGCAGTATGTAGTGTGGTATATCAATTTAGATTATTTCCTGTAAATACATCTGTGCTGGAAAGCTCAGGTTGGACTCTGCATGTATTTCTCCTGCCTTTTTCAGCTGGATAGAACTTGAGCAAACAGATCATGTGACTTGCCAAAACCACCCAGTGAGTCACTGGCTCAGCCCAGATTAGATCTCAGGAGTTTCTAGCTTTGATCTAGCCACAAGACCACATGGCCTCTTTCTATAGTCTTTGATGAAAGGCTACATAAACACACATAAGGGAGCTCACTACATTTTTTTTGGAAGTTCTGAAAATTGTTTTGCCCCTGCGGCAAGCAAAATTGAAAGGAGCTGTAAAAGGGTGCCATGCACGTATCTGCTGGAGTAAAAAAATATTATCAGTGACAAAGTATATGTCTAAACACCTGAAAAAAAACCTGTGCAAATGACAACAGGATGCTCTGGATAACAGTGCTGTGAATGCTGTACCTGCCATATGGATCCTTCCACAAGAGCTAGTTACCTTATAAAGAGACATTCTTGCGTCATCCTTCAGAAAGTATAAACACATTAAGCAATGTTATTCTCTAAAACATCAACACATGAGCTACTTACAATGGACTAAAAAGTCATTGTTGCTTTGAGGATGTATTTGTCCCAAGTGATTCATAACAATCCATGGCACTGCGGCTATGAAGACTTCTAAAGGATGCCTCCACTTCCAGGCAAGTATCCACGGAAACAAGCCCACAAGTTTGCTTTGTTTGCCTCCTTTTACCTAGGATAACCTTTTAAGCTGCTTTGTAGACAGCCAGGCTTCCCAGCTGAAGCAGATGTCTATCCCTTCTCGATGCTGGGCTTTCCTTTCTGTACCTGCTGTGCTCCTTCTGTGGTCTCTCCTGGAGGAAGGGCAGTGGCTCCCTTTGACGGAGCCAGATGAAGATGAGGACATCTCAGTGGCAGTAACTCCTATAGTACAGTCCTAATGTGGTTCCAGAGGCAGCTGCCAAGAACTGCTTCCCATGCCTGCCTGCGCCAGGAGATGTGTGGAATGATGAAACCGAAGCTAGCGGAGTGCAGGGCCCATGCCACCATGACTGGGGATTTGGAGCAGGACCCGAGGGAGCTCAGATACCCTCATGCTCTCAGGATGGGCAGCTCAGCTAGGCAAAGACCATTCCCTGGCAAGAGAAAGCCACATCAGGACCATCAGTGCCAGAAGACTGTTTAGGCCTGTAAATCACCATTTTTACTTTCTTTCTTCCCACCCCTGCTTTAGCCTCTCTGTTCCTTTGAAATCAGCTCTGAGATATAGGGAGACATCCTACAGTGTTTTAGATCCTGTATAGCCCCCATGGCCACCTGGAATTTAGCTCTCAGTTTTCTGACAGCCTCACGTCATTAGGGACAGCCAGCGTGTGTGTGTCTGTGTCAGCACATAACAAAACAGATTGTAAGCACCCTGAGCTCAGGAACTAATACGTGCTCTGGCAGGAACACAGCCGTGCCAGCAGGAGCACAGGGTCATAAGCAAAGGCAATATTGTCTCCTGTGGGACTAATAAAGACAAAAGACAAAGCAACTGTTTACTGTACTATTGAGGGGACTGTTTGGGACAGTGAGGGGGGAATGCAGCAGATACTGATACATAGTTGTTAAGTACAGGTAAATATTCAACCTGAAAAGCACACAGAAACTCAACCCCAGACTGCACATAGGTGTTCTGGGCACTGAGGCATGTGTCTAGCAGAGGCATGTTGGAGCAGCTTGTCTGCTGTTCTCCTCTCATACTGCTGTTAGCTTGTCCTATCTTCCTGATTTGAATCAATTTAACAGCATCCACATGGACTCGTGCAGTCTACTCAGGTCAGTTGTAAAGAGTCAGAGTCAAAAGCATTTTGATGCTCTCAGAAGCCCAAGACCTCTGTCCTCCTTCACCAGGATGAGCTCTGTACAACTGCCAAGCTCTAAAAGCCTGCTCAGCATTTGTGCCCAGTACCAGCAGGAAATGTCTTCCTTCTGGTACTGCAATAAATGAGATGTGATTTATGGAGTGAAGTTCCACTTAATAAAACTGGAAATGACATAGTGATGGGTGGCTGAAAAGACCACCTCACTGCACAAGAGAACAGGGCGTTCAGTCCTCCAGTCACCTCTTCACAGCTCAGAGAAGGAAACCACACTAGGACTTTAATTCACTGTTAGTTGGATCGTTTCATGCAAACAACAGCAGCTCCCCAGAGTTTAAAAAAGTAGGGGTTCATTGCTTAAACTTCAAAGAGCACTGGCTAGCTCAAAAGAGAGCCTCCTTCTGACAGAAATGGAAGGACTAATCACTCAATCTAAAAATTAGAAGTTGTTTTTGTACCACAGACCATAATCAAATTACATTTATCTCATTCAAGTAGATTAGAGCACTAATTATCAGCCTATGTATGCAGTGTGTGCAGACATATCTGTGAACATAAACACCCATATGTTTCTATATTCAGAAATACAAACAACGTTGAACCCAAAACCCAATGGGATGTTTTTGCTGTCCTGTGTGGGGAGGAGGATCTCCGCATCTATAATGTTTGACAATCTTCACTTCATCAATGGCTTTTAATGCTCCAGACATCTGGGCTTGTCCATGAAGATGGTATCTTGGAGGTGGAGGATTTGGCAAAGCTTGTGGTGGAACAACAGTTAAGCCATAGACAAGAGCATGGCCTGGTAAGACTGGAAGAGATTGCATCGAAGATTGGGTTTCTGCCAATGAAACATTAGTAGCCATGGGGCAAGTTAAGCCCTTGCAACCTTGCGGTCAAATCTCTAGCTGTAACCTCTTCAGGAGAAAATCTAACTGATGCTGGTGTCCTTGGTGAAGTCAGCAGACCTGAAGAATTTTTGTCATTGTCAGAAGCCCAAGCGCATGCTGACAGGCTGTAAATTCTAAGAGACATGGGCTGGTACATCACATTACTTTGCTGAGACCTCTGTGGAGCAGCAGAGACCACCATCCCGGTGACAAAGATTACAAAATTTTTTTAGTAATGACATGACTGAAGGCCTGTTCACCATATTGAGGGTAGGTTAAATGCAGTCTCTCACTTTGATGTCATTACAGCACATTGCCAAGTCTGTTCTTTGACATTCCCACTTCATACAAATTATTGCTAACATGACCTTTTTTTTTTTGGTCTTCTTATGTCTGAGTGGTCAAGGTTGTGCAGTGTTTATGTGTTCATGCATGTGTGTGTTTGCATGTATTTAAAACTGTTGCTGGCATAGTTGACTAGGAACATAAACATAAAATGTGAAGTGTTAATGAAAACTGGAAAATATCCAAGACTATTCTACTGGTTCTTCAACAAACCATGATATCATGGAGATGGAAAATAGATATGTGGGGTAAGAAATAGCCTGTTTTAGAAGAGATGTAGAAAGAGCAATATAACATGAAGAAATGATGTATAAATCAGGCAGAACCCACAGGAAATACAACAACCATGATGATAAATTACAAGTTAAAACAATGTAAGTGATTGATAAAAGGAAACCAAAGGATTAATAGACTATCAACAGCCAAGAGAGGGAAAGAAATGAGGAAAACATTGACATAATCATGTCAGGAACAATGCTGCCTCTTCTCCCAAACTCATCCCCATGGCTGTATAGATCAATTGCTAAATGTAGATGGTAAAATCAGAAACTGTGTTAAAAAAAAAAAGTCTATTTCTATTCTGCATTTGGGAGGAAGATGGATGTTCATCCCTTATGATATTGCAGATGGAATGAGTACATCATTTACCATCTGGAACAATGGAGATGTGAGGCAGCATCTGCTAAAATTAAACATTTTTTTACATCATCTGGTCAGGCTATCTTTATGTCTTAAAGGAGAAGATTAAAATGTTTGGTAAAGTTTTATATTTGCAAATCCGGGGGAATTCTTAAGGCATGGGGGACTGACAGAGTAGCTCTGGAACTAAATACATGTAAAAGGGCTACTCCAGGGAGCAATAGGCTGGTGAATAGGACAGTATCCCTCAATACAATCACCAAAATTCATTCAGGCCTCCAAGAATAAGCCATTAGAGGTTAAAAATAGGACCAATGCTAATCAGCAGGGTTTTGGGGAAGGTAAGTCTTGTCAAAGAAACCTGTTGCCTTTTCCTTTGGACAAGATTAGAGATCTGGTTCACACAGTATTCTTGGCTTTCTCCACCATACGACAGATTGATTAATGAGCTCACATTACACAGGATGAATAGGGTACAAGCTAAGAGTTGGCCAAGTGACAGATGTAAAAAAGTAGTTATTAATGGGGGATTAATGGAGAAGCAACAGCCCAGGGGCGCTGGAGGGGGTGAAGTCAGCCATGTGGAGTTCAGTGTTTCTGTGGGTTCAGTCTGTGTGACTCAAACATCTCCATCCTACAGCAAAGGGTTAGAGATCCTGATGTTACACATTTGTCGGCAAGATCTTTCTGTTTGCACACCACTAGGATGCATTGGGGAAATTGTCTCCATTATCCAGGTAGGAAAGCAAGGACATAAGAGAGACAAGCTGCTATTTTAGGAAGCTGTGAGAAGCAGTGGATGCCAAGAAGCCAGCTGCTTTCTGAAGGGGCAGTTTGAGAGTGCAATAACAAATTTCTGGCCTGACAAACCCACAAAGACCATCAAGCAAATCAGTAGCAGAGCTTGGAAAAGAGCTCAGCAGTTGCTGGCTGTGGGCCTGACCTGGGATGACTCACTTATCTAACACATGTTGCATCTTTTCCATGCAGGGAGCAGGCATTGACATCAGCAGGGCTGAGAAGATCTACTCCCGCTGGCCAGCACTGACTGTTTGCTCTCCTCCCAGCACATGCATCAACTTCCACCAGCAAATAACTGCAACAGCACTTCATTTAACACCCCCCACACCCTGCTACTAAATGTTTGATAGAAGATTAAAGAAACAAGTTCTTGTATGCTAATGTGCTCATCAAGTATTTGCTCCTAATTTATCACTTCACTTGCTTTGTTGTCTTTCCTGACAACTTGACTATACACAGGAAATGTCACCTTGCAGGATATCATGATGTGACTGTTATACACAGTCACAGGGAAAAGCTTGATAAGGTAAAATTCATTATATGCATTCATTTTTTGATTCTGCAGTTGGCAGAGGAAACCTTGTGTCTCAAAGTTTCCCAGTACCCTGTCAGCAGCAGCTGATACCTGGTTTAATGCTGTGGGCTGTCTGTGAGGCTGCAAGTAGAACCCTGTGTTGTCCTGGGCGGGCTGGAGAGGAAATGAAAAATCTCTCAGGGATGCAATGCTTATGGCAAAGCTGCTCTGCACTCTCCTTCCAAATGCTACTCTCTGCCAGGCTGGTGCACAGCAGGGAGAGAAGCAATAGCTGTTCTGAAGGTGATGGCGAAGTAGTCTTTATAAAAAACAAGAAGTGGGAAAAGAGGTAAAATAATTGGCTTGCAAATGTTTAATTATCTGTTGCAAAGCAGCAAGATTCCTGTTATTTCCTCTGCAGTGCCTGTGCTTGACATAGGAGAGCTGCCAGCTATGACATCTCCCCCAGGATCAACAACCCAGAGAACAGGAATAGCTGACAGCTGGACCTGCTTGGACCTTTCATTAAAAATAACCCAAATGAAAACTTGTGGTTAATAACCAAAACAGAGGGCAGAAAGTGTCATGCTGGGGATGCTCTGGGAAGACAGGGTTCAGAGCTGGGCTCCTGTGCCTGCCCCACTGACGAACAGGTCATTTCCCACCCCTGAGGAAGGTGAGTCCCTCTGAGGCAGGGGCTGTCACTGGTGCAGCTGGGGACAATGGCAGGGGCAGAGGCAGTGAAGATGTGGATAGAAATTCCCCCTGGGTGCAGGGGTCCTCAAGAGCTGGGGAGCTGAAACTCAGTGCTTGCTGAGGCTGAGGCTCAGGCTTGCTGAGGCTGAGGTGACGATCTCGGGGGTCAGTCAAGAAGTCCTTCCTGTCTGCAGCCCTGTGACAATATGTGCTGGCATTCAGTGACTCTTCATGCTGTGATTACAGCTAATCACCCAGGAAAAGCAGCAGAAACTGGAACTCCTCCAGTGGCAGGACTGCAGCGAAGCCCAGGTACGCAGCTGGCACTGCCTGCTGTGGCATCCTGACATCCCAGGGATGGCCCAGCCCTGGACACCTCTTACAGTGGCAATGGTCACATTTCCTGGAGGCCCTGGCACCTGAGCATGGTAACAGCCAAAGGAGATGTGGCAGGGCTGGGAGACCCCTGGGGACCCTGGGCTGGAGTGCTGCTGCAGCACTGAGAGTCTCTTCCCCTGGTCATCAGAAACACCTCTGTTGAGGCAGGGTGACTGGGTAAGGAGGCTTTGCTGGCATTGTGCAGGGGACCAGGACACTTGCTAAGGTGTCTCAAAACCCTCTTTGTTCACTCACCACACCCTTGGTGAGGAAAGCCTTATTGTTTCAAATTATCTCAAAATCACCCCCAAATGGAGTCCCAGCCAGTGTGGCAGGAGATGCAGGGAAAAAGCACAGATGTACGGTGGGAAAAAATAGCCAGGACTCATTTCTAAAGGGTGGAGATGGAGATCACCCTTGCTTACATTAGGATGAAGCTGCAGAATTTGTCCTGGACATCACAACCATGTACTGCTTCTTCTGATGTGGAGGAGGAGGGGCTGCCATTCCTCTTAGGCTCTGAGACCCCTGAGATATCCATCCCAGTAGATCCAGATGGTTTCAAAACCTGCCTGCCCCTGGACATCCTCTAAGAGAGCCTGGCAGTATTTACCAATTTTCCCAGAAATTACTTGATTGCTTCTTTTTCAGGGCTTGGTCTGGTAGTTCTTGGTTGAATAAAGCCCTCCTTTACCTGCTTGGGGCTCATCTCTGTCCCTGTCTGATGAACACTCACACACTGTCCTTCACATGTGGCTGGCCAATTTTCTTCCCGCCTCTCAAGTACCTGTTTGAGTGGGAATCACCTTTTCCTGAAAGCAGTACACCACAGCCCCTGGCACGGTACTGAACCTGAAACTAAATTTAAAATAACGTATATCTCAGTACTTGCTCCTGATGGAGATCATTCACTGTGAGAGTGGGCGGGGGTTCTGACTGATAGTTTTCCTCTAGGCAGGGTTTAACACAAATTTCAAGAGCACAGATTGATGGGAGAGTCCTGGAGTGGCAGCTTTTCTCTGTCTCCATCTTGTGCACAGACACTCCAGCGTGCTGCATGCTAAAACATCTCCTGCCATAAATAATGCCAATTACTCCAAGCTCCTTCAGAAGCACTAGAATTAGAGGGAATAAGGAACCAACTCTATAGCTGCCCTTCTGAGATACTGCAAGCCTGGGTTCATCACACAGTGTTACTGAGCACAGAACTGAGCAGCTGCAGCAGTGCTACAAAACAAAACAACACAACATGAACACAAAATGCATCCATGCCAGCAGGGCAGAACTGGCAGCTCTCACCTAGGCTCAGACCTCCCTAAAGCTTGTCTGCTGTAGAGGAGGACATCAAAATGCCCAGTTCTGAACTCAGCTGAGGAGTTAAGATAAAAAGGCTTTTTCTAGTGAAGAAGCAGTGGGAAGTAGAGGCTTTTGGAGAGGCTGCAGAATGAGCAGCCCTGGAGCCAAGAGCAGCTCCCCACATTGCAGCCATAGGAAGGGGCTCGCATGGATGTACAGTGGCTCCACAGCTGAGCTACAGGAGCAGGAGCTTGTCAGGAGCAATAGCTCAGTGAAGTCCGTGAATTGATATGGAGAATGTAATCAGTGCCTTGGGAGGCTGTGAACAGGCCAGCAGCAGCCAAGGCTGTGACGCTGAACGCCGGAAACTCTATTACTGCTACTACCAAATTGTGTCATTTTTACAGATTGCTTGCTGCTGTTTTTCTTTGTTTATCATAGAGAGAGAAAAAAATAAGTAATTTTGAAAGGGCATGACAAAGAGAAAATACCTTCCCTTTTTTCTTTTATAAAATATATAATTTTCAATAATAAAACTAATGACTATGGGAAAATATCATTCTCATTCATGGTCAGGCACAAATAAACCTCATTTATGCCCAAGTACTAAGATTAATTTAGGTTTGTGCAGCCACAAACTTGTCACTCTCTGCCTCAGCCGCAGGCACTAGCCACGGGCTCTCCCCACGTGCTGCCCATAGAACAGAAATAGCTGGGGGAAATCCACAGGTGAGTCTGGCAGCCTGCACCCAGCTCTGGCTGAAGGCAGGTGGTTGCACACTGACCCAGTTGCTCTGATGTGGACGCGTCCAGCCCGCAGTGGCCGGGAGCTGCAGCAGGAGATCGATGCGGGGCAGGAGCACATCGGTGCCGTGCCACAGGGGGGCTGCCCCAGGGAGCTGAGACCCAGCTGGCACAGCCACTGGCCACAGCCACAGGGCACAGCCAGGGTCTGTCTAGCTGCAGGCTGGAGAAGCCGGGCTGTATTTACACAGGGCAACTGCCTACGAGCTCCCCAGCCCCGGCTCTTGGCAGCTACAGCCTGATTTGTCTAGACTACATCTGGACTTGAGCTGGCTCCTGGCCAGCTCAAATGAATCTTTCAACACCGTGCTTCCCACGTGTCCAACCCTGGGATTAGCAGGGGCAGTGAGAGCTGCCATCTATCTGCATCAGCATCTGCATCAGCCGAGGCAGTCAGTTCCATACATGTTGATAATATATCTTGAATTTACAACCTTTGAAGTAGACACTTCTTGTTTTGCATTTGCAGCTCATGCAAGGGTCCTTGCCCCTGACTAGTGTTTCTTGAAAAATCTGCAACATAAATACTAACTATATGCACTAAAAATATATATGTTTTATAGCAGCCAAGCTAAAATTGAATGAAGTCTATAAGGAGGCATAAACAGTCTTCATTGGTTTTACAGGGGGATATTTATTTTTGTTCTGAATAAACAAGGAACTCTAGAAAGGGAATTTCAGAATCATCCTTTGCAAACATGAATGAGTTAAACATGAGACTTCCAGGTCATAGTTGATTCTCAGGCTGTGTCCATATTAGTATATTAAGCAGCACACATTCCTGGCCTCTGATACACAATCATCCATGGTATTGAATAGTTAAAATGTTCCATTGTGCAATGCTGGATGGTGTTAACCAGCAGGCTTCCAAACAATTCCAAGGCATTGGGAGTCCTTATAGGCTATTCAGCTTTCAATGAAAAGGTCGGATATGGCTGCTCTGTCTTGATGGATAAGGGAATTTAATTGTACAGACATGCCAGTTGGCCTTAGGGCCAGAAATAGTCCCAGGAACATTTATTTTACCAGTATAGACATGGCCTTTGGTGGTGACCACTTATTTAAGTGTGTATAAACAGGTAATTAGGATTGCACAATAGTTGCTTGGTCTAATTGCGTATGACAGGTCTTTACAAGAGGGTGGGTGCTCAGCACCCAATATGGACCTATTTAAAAAAAAAGCAGCAGTAAATGGGCACGATAAACACTTGAAAACCTGGCTTCAGGGGTCTGTTTAAAGCAGCACAATTCAATAGGAGTAGTTGAATTTGCTATTTCCATGGTGGTTTGGATTGTTTTTTTGTTCGTTTGCTTGTTTGTTTTATATTTATTGTAGTTTCTGATATTTGTGGCTTATTGTGGCTGACCAGATGGATGTGAGAGTAAAGAAAATTGGCTACTCAACCTTTTTTCAGAGAAAATTGCCAAGCTAGAAAGTTATATCCTTGACAGTCCAGCAGGGAAAAAGAACAGGAATGGTTAAAAATGTAGAACTGGAGCTGGGGCTATTGACCTCTGGTCTACACCACTAAAAACATAGCATCAGGTGAATTAAACTGATTATTTGAATAGTGCTAATTAGCTCTATAACAAAAACCTGATTTTTCCCCACTGAGTATCAGAATAGGATTTTTTTCTTTCAGAAATATGTGCCTTTTTCATATTTTTCAGCTTATTACATCCCCTACTGCCCTTTAATTCATATCATATTAATAACAAGGAAGATTTCAAACGCAACTTGATTCATTATAGCATGTTCCCTCTTGATCAGCGTGATTAC
>NW_005054321.1:6023620-6023960 GCF_000277835.1 Geospiza fortis
CAGGCTATATCCTGAATTGCAGTGAATTTCTGTCAGATTCACTTGTGATTGCAGACACTCAAGCTGGGGTTTTGAGCCCTTTAATTTGGCATCAGGATATTAGTGCAAAATTTTTGAAAGTGTTCTTCAGTTCCAGTTGGCTCTAGTTTAGGTATGTAAGTAAGTTTGAGGGTTTTCTGATTCAGTTTATCTGTTTGCAAAATGAATATAATGCTTATTAATTAATCATGATGAAAATCTTATTCTGTGTAAAGATCCTTTTTTTTAACCTCCTTGTAGAATTTCAGAACCTCTTGAAAATGTTGCAAATAGTTCCCAGAGGTCACTTTATCTCCTGCTG
>NW_005054321.1:6023970-6029707 GCF_000277835.1 Geospiza fortis
GTACTGCCAGCTTTGGAGTGATCTGTGTCAAATATTTAACATTCCAGAGCAACAATTTAGGCTAGGAAGTGGAAAGGAAAGCCTTGTTCAATTGAAACTAGAGGGAGATTCAGATAGGCGGGATGTTAGTACTTCAGTTGTGCTTTGATTAGTTGCAGCTACCTCCCCCGGGTTGTCATAAACTTGGTCACCTTTTATAAGCAGTCATAAGAGGAAAGGAACTCTAGAAAGGGAATTTCAGAATCATCCTTTGCAAACATGAATGAGTTAAACGCTATCTGATAAGAAGGCAGTATTTTGGGTTTTATTTTCAAAACATCCCATGTGTAAATGAGTAATGCAACTGTTCAACCTCTTGAGCAAGTGGCCATGTACATAACGAGCTGTTTACTCAAGATACTTCCATCAAACACAATCAGGTTGCCTAACTAAGTTTGCAAGACCCCCTGTTGCAACAGGTACTGACTGCAAAGGCCTGGAACAAAAATCTAAGGAAGGATGTGACTTGGATAGATAGTGAACATTGCCGTACAGAAATGTTATCTCTGGGAAAACAGGGACAGTGACAGTTGGGCTGCTGGAAAACAAAACCTGACTGGGAGCCATCAAGTGTAAAACTGGAGAGAAAACCTGCCAGTCAGGGGAAAGGTGAGAGAGGGAAAAAGTTTAGTGGGAGATTTTGCCTTTTTTCTGTAACTGATTAGATCCAGTGCAAAGCCTGGAGCAGCTTGATTTGGTTTGACTGCTTAAGGCAGCCTGGCCTGGAAGTGCACATGTTTAGCAAAGGCATGCATAATGTACTTCTAAGACTATATCTGATAAATGAGACCTCTGATAAAATGTACCAGTTTATCTCAAGAAAGCCATAAAGCAGAGCAGTAATAAGGAAAAGATTCATAATAAAATGGACATAGATATATTATTTTGAAACCAATTACTCTCTAGTTCTAAGTGTAAGATACCTGCATATTAAAATTCTTGATCTTTCCAGTGTTTGGATAACAGGAGTTATCAGTTTCTGCTAGCTAGACATCATTCTTCAAGCACTGACATTTAGAGGTGGTAATTTTGAAAGTCCTATTCAAGTTTACTCATGCGTAAGTAGGTCAGTGTCCTCTGTCTTATGCCAGACAAGAGAGCCAACTCATGGATCAGACACCTGGAGCTGGAATAAAAGTCTCACAGACCTGGCTTGTCCTGAGGTTCCAGCTTGAAGCTCTGACACAAATTCCTGAATACTTTTCCTCTGGACTCTTCCGTAAAGTGGGTATTCTTGAGCAATATTGACTGGTTATTTCTTTAAAATGGGGAACAGAGGAGAAGAGAAGGAAGAGGCAGATGGATGTCCATTTTCCAGACCCTGGAAAACTCTGGAAAAAGTATTAAACAAATTGTATGCAAGCCCAAAATGAGCATCAGTCAACATGGATTTGTCCAAAGCAAGTCATGTAAAACAGATCTTTCCTATTGCAGTAGGGCAAATGGTTTAGGGGATGGGGAGAAGGGAAGGGTATTCCATCTTGATTTTTGTTGTGATGTAGTCTGACATGACAGATGGATGCTCTCTAGAATAAGTCACTATGTAATAGTGACTGTTAGCTTGTGCTTGTGCAGTACACTATTAGTTTAACTATAAATTAATCACCATCTATCTAGAAAACTGCTGCTGGTGGAATTCTGCAAGGACCTGTGCTGGTTCACCCTCTTCTATAACCAGCTGGTGATGACAAAGCTGAGTGTATATTAGAAGCCATGGTCCGAATTCAAAATGTTTTGTGACAAATTGCAGAAATAGGTTGAAAAAGGAAGAGCTCAGTGGTGCAGGTGCAAAATGCTACCTCCAAGCAGAAATAGAGCAACTAGACCAATTTGGGACAGGGAACAATTGTTTAGCTGGCAGTTCTCTTTAGAGAAGACTCTAGGGTTATAGTAGATCACATGCTGAACATGAATCAGCTGTGTCATGGGATTGCAAAAAAGGCAGACATTGTATTGGGTTCTGGTAAGAGGAATGCAGCTTGCGAGACAGATGAAGTCATCCTTCTGCTCCACTTATCATTGGTGAGGCCTTGGCTTCAGGATTATGTTGAGTCTGGGGCACTCCAGTAAAGATTTGGGTCAGATGGGGAGAGGCCAGAAGGGGGAAATAGGAATGATCGGAGATCTGGAAAGAATTGTATTGTCATGCTGAGGCTGCAAAAATTGTACTCCTTAGAAAAGACTGAAAGGGAGAGCAAGAGCATTCCCTAAATACAGAAAGTGACTTAATCTTTCTTAAATGATTAGTGAGTGCACTAAAAGAGTGGCTTAAATTTCATTAGAAAAGATTCATGTTACTCATTGGGGAAAAAACCCAAACAACCTAATGAATACAGAGAATGAAACACCAGAATTGATAGCAGAGCTTGAAGGACAAGCTAAGAAAGCCAGACAGGAATGACACAGGTACCATTTATTGTTTTTAAAGGGCCTAGTTGTCAAACAAGAAGAATCAGTTTTAGAGATCCTTCTGCTTCACTTGGGGTGTATGGGACAGCGTATTTAAGGTAGTCCAGTATCACAGCATCACATCAGGGCTGAGGCTGGAATGAGCCTCTAGAGATGGCTTAGCCCAGCCCTCTGCTCAAAGTGGGGACAGGCAGAAACAGTGGCTCAGAGAAACATTCAGTCAGGTTTTGAGTATCTCCAGATATTGATACACCTCTCTTTTATTTACAATGCCTCTGCACAACTTTCTCCAATGTTTGACCACACTTTTTTATTTTCAGTTATTGGAATTTATTGCATTGCCCCTTGTGCTGTCCTTGGACACCACTGAGAAGAGTTTGGCTCCATCTTCCTAACAACTCCCCATCAGGAATTCATTCACATGGATAAGATGCTTCTGAGTCTTCTCCAGGCTGAACAGCCCCAGTTTTCTCATACAGCATGTGCTCCAATCCCCTAATCAACCTCATTGACCTTTCTCTGGATTGACTTCAGTGTGTGCTCAGGACTGGACACAACACTCCAAGTGTGTCCCACTAGAGTTGAGCAGAGGGATAGGAACAACTCCTGATTATGCTTCATCATCCAGGTCATCAATTAATATCTTGGAGTTTTGGCTGCAGTATCAACCCCTGGGACATATCACTAGTGATTGACCTCCAGCTGGGTTTGTGACAGTAATCACAACTTATTAAATCTGGCAATTTAGCAAACTGTCAGTCTATATCACTATCCAGTTGTTTAATCTGTACTTTATCAGTTCATGAGGACTTCATAGGAAACTGTATCAAGAGTCTTGCCAAAGTGAAGAAAAACAACTATCCCAAATGGATCCATTACTCTCCCTTCATCCTACACAAAGCCAGATATCTCATCACAGGAGTCTATTTAGTTTAAGCTCTATTTCCTCTCCATAAATCCATGCTGAATAAGCCTAGTCATCTTCTTGTTCTTAATGTTTGGCAATGATTTCCAGGAATATTTGTTTTATCACCACCCCAGTGACAGAAATGAAACTTGTAGTTCCCCAGCTCTTCTTCCTTGCTCTTCTTGGAGGGAGTAGTGGCATTTACTTTTTTCCAGCCCACATAAACAAGCTAGTTTGCCCTGACCTTTCAAAGATAACTGAAAGTGGCCTCACAATGACACTGGCTAGCATCCTTAGTACTTGGGGATCAGGTTTTATGGACTTGTGCATATTTGCTTTAAATATGCACAAGTCCATAAAATTTTGCTTTAAATATGCACAAGTCCCTAACTTGGTCCTCACCCACCAATGGTAAGAATTAATGGCCCAGACTTTCCCTCTAATCTCAAGGCCCTGCAATTTCTGATGGCAGGTATCATCAGTAAAAAGTGAGGTGAAATGGGCACCAAGTACCTTGGCATTTTCCATGCCCTTTTCATCAGGTCTCCTGCCCCATTCAGCACCAGGTGTACCTTTCCACTGGTTTTCCTTTTGCTGCTCATTTAACTGCAGAAACCCTGAAGTCCACGTTGTGATCCTGTACTCCACCATTTTATGTTCACTATAGTCAAGACTGCCCCTGATCTTCATATCCTAGATGAATCTTTCCTTGTTTGCAAGCATGAACCCCAAAGCTACATAAAGGTGTGTCAGTGTGTGAGGAAGGGGGACATTGCAATGTGGGAAAATTCAGCAGTCAGAATAACTTCCTGACTGTGTTCTGAAAAAAATAGAGAATTAGGTTATGGATCTCCTTATTTTCAGCCCATCTATCCATTCCACACATCTGTCACTGCATTTGCACAGTAGCTAGCTCTGAATTAATTTTTCTACCTGGCAGGAAAGCCAGCAGCATTGGGCAGGTGTTGCACTGAACTTTTGAGTTCAGCCAAGTTGACTCACCTTTCCCAAAATCCTCCATTTCAACTTGGCAAGGGGAATCATCAGAAACTCCTGTTGGGCTTATGAGGGGAGGTATCATGTCTGGTTAAATGGTGAGGATGGGCATTGAAAAGGACACGAATAAGGGAAAACAGGAAAAAAGAAGGTAAAAAGAATAAAAAAGAAAAAAAGCATGACAAGAAGACTTTTTTTTGTGTGTAGAACAAGGGTATCCAGAAGGCTGATTCAAGTCATACCTCCACTACTGAGTTACAATATACCTTTAGTTAATTCCTGTTGTTTCTTTGGGCTGTTTGACCATCTCCCTTCAGCTGCAGAACTGTTGAGGGCAGGAGAGGGAAGAGGAAGGGCTTGGCTGAGGAAGATCTATCTCTGCTTCCACTCTGCCAAGCCTGCACACAGCAAGCATGTGCCTTCCACCATGAGGTCAGCAGCTGTGTGGCTGTGCAGCTCTCTTCCCTCCCTGCCTCAATGCAAAACTTGTCAGCTGTAGGAGCTTTTCCTCATTCTGCAATAAGGTTGTGACCACAGGCTCCAACAGTCTTCTGGCTGCGCCCTGGATTGAGAATGCTGGTTTTGGTCCATCTTCTCCATGTCTGGGAAGGGCCTGACATTTCCCAGCTTAGCAGAGAGGAAGGATGTTTGGGAGGCTGGGAATGTGTGAGGTGAGTTGGATGATATGGAAGTGACTTTGTCAGGGAAATACAATAGGTTGGTCTATTCTGCTCTGGGGAAATATTTTCTTTTCTGCCAGGGCAGATAGGAGAGGTTGTTCCTCTGCATTGATAGCTGTACTTTATATAAACTTGTCCAGTGCCTGAGATGGTTACTCTGAAATGTAGCCACAGGGTTAAAAATAAAAAAGAAGTCAGAATTCACTTGCTCTGCAAATAAGACATGAAAAATAAAACCTGAACAAGATATAGGGGAGAGGAGGATGGGCAAAATTATCACCCTCCATAGTCAAATGGCACAGCCCCAAGAAAGGATATGGCTTACACTTGCACAAACAGGCGTTACCTTTTGCCCTTGCTAGAAGTGACTCAGCTGCAAATATCCTCCACAATTGATTGTTACCTTGGAAAAACAAATGATTGGAACTTTGTAGAATGGCTTGTGCAAGGCACCACAGTCCAACAACAGGACACAAGAGAGATCAGCACTCTGTTTGCAAAAAACTCTTTCTAAAGACCACAACAGCCTTTGAAGCCCACTGTAAGGCACAGAGAAGCACTACAGGCAGGCAAATAAAACCTGGCTCTCCCCAAAGTTAATGAAAGTGTTGCCACTGGCTAACTTCAGTGAGAACAAGCTGGGAACTGTACTGAAGCCTCTAGCCTGGGATTTTATGCTCTGCAGCAGTACTAACTGGCCTTGGCA
>NW_005054321.1:6029759-6031385 GCF_000277835.1 Geospiza fortis
TTACCTCCCTGAAAGTCAATATTTTAGCACAAACATGATTGGGAGAGTTTATGAAGGCATTTTGTTTGTAAGCAAACTTCAAAGCTTTTTATGGCTTAGTTTTTAGCTGCTATTATTTACATTTTTAAACAGCAAAACAGGTCCCAGAAGACTGAATGGGATGAGTACAGCTTCAGCAAACTGAGGGAGTGACACACAGTACTTCAGTGGAGGTTGTGCAGTGGAAGTGAGCACATTAGGATGCTGGGTGAAGCTGCTTCCCAAGGAGATATTCAAAGTGATGTCCTCAGCCTGAGTTTCTGGCTCCTACTAAGTGACATGATGTGCAAATACCCTGCAGATTAAAGTGAGATTTCCAGAGCTTTCTGAATACTGTGTGTATTGATTGAAAGTTTAGTTTACTTTTTCTTTTTTAATCCTGTCCAATTCAGTCTTCCAGTCTATTTGTCTAAGAAAATACCTTTTGGTAACTTGAGAACTATTTTATGATTCCTAATTCTTCTGTCAAACAAAGGGAGGTACTCAAGAGGGGTGACCTTGGACAAAGAAGTGAAGCCAGGCCATCCAGCTTTAGTAGTGAGCGTTCCTGTAGTTGATAGACATATCACCTTGAGTTCTTCATAGGTCTGCCTCTGAGTTTAGGTTGTAACTTGCATTGTTACCTCTTTCCATTCATAGTGCAGGGAGCTGAGATAACCATTTCCTCAGACAAGCAGAGTACCAAAAGCTGGGTGATGATATGGCTAACCTGGCATTATTTGGTGAGCCTTATTCCCCAGCTTTATTTGTGCCTCACTGTGCAGAATCCCTGCTTAGCTCTGTAACCCTGCTTAGAGAAAAACATTGTGTCTCTTTCTCTAACTTCCTTATCAAAAGATCTCACTTTAATCTTGAAATGCTTTAAGAAAAGGGATACAAGTGTATGCTTCGTATAAAACCCTATGGCTCTAAATAAATAGTTTAAATAAAAGATAAGGTGCAAAACTGAAAGGTCACAGAAGGATCATTAACCACATGCAGCTGTAGAGTTTGCAGGTTTTTTTCTATCTCGCAAATTGTTTCCTGCTTCGACAACCTTAAGTGTAAATGTGATACTAGTGTGGCTTTACTGAGAACCTGTGTACCATAGATTGCAGAGAAGAAATATGCTGTGATTGCATCACTTTTCTGCACATCAAAAGAATCTCTGTTTCTCACATCTAGTGCTTCAGAGCTGCACCACTAAATCTGTCCTGCTAACTCTGGGGATATTCCAGCTGTACAGCTGTAGCTGTTGCTGCTGCTATATCCCGTGCTGTGGATGGCTAACATGACAAAGAAGCCAGGGTTTCCTGGAGTAGCTCAGTGGTTAGGATGCTGGCAGATGACTCAGACACAGAGGGGTTTAATTTTGTTTCTATTCAGTGACCTTGCATAAATCATTTCCCACCCTCTGAAAGCACTTTGAAAACGATGGCTGACAAGTGGTATATAAGAGCTTGGTGTTTTAGCAGGGCCTGGCAGTCATTTCAACACAGCCATTTTGTAATCAGAGAGACAATGGTTTATACTGGTGCCAGTGTATTTCATTAGGGCTCTCCAGGACTGTGTGGTTCCCAGTGGTACTGCTCACTGCTGTGACATGAA
>NW_005054321.1:6031395-6057730 GCF_000277835.1 Geospiza fortis
CTGCTGAGTGATTTCCTTTCCCTTTAAAGGAAAGCTAATGTGGTTGGTGGGCAAACACAGTTTTTTGGTCACAGTTCCCTTCCCATATTTTCCCCTGGTCACAGTTCCTCTGACCAAGGGAAAATATGCACCATGGGAGGATGACAGACAGTTAGAGAAAGGGTATATGAAGATGGATTTCAGGAGAAAGCTTTCGAACAGTGAGGTTTGAAGCAAGAAACTCATGCAATGAGGACCCAAACCACATGGAAATTCCATGCTTCCTTCTGAGTGTTGAATCAGTGGGAGCTCCTTCTTGGGAGCAGACTGGAAAGGAAGTTCTTGGCATTCAGAGGAGTCCCTACATGTGGGGTAATGGATGCTTCAGTGAATATCTGCTCCTTACCTAAGATTACCTCTGTGCAGAGAAAATCCAGTATTCTATACTTTCTTCTGCTACTTCAGGTTTTGATTGTTTCTGAATACTTTTGGCCTTTTGATTGCCATGAACTAGGTGTCCATTGTACTCTGGACAAGAGAGAGATCAGTCAGGCTGTTACACAGAGAATCAGTGGAGCACAAATGAGATTTACCCTTTTTGTTACTTTGTCTCATATCTGGGAATATTTTCACAGTAAACTGTCCAGATGTTTCTTAATCTGTATCGTTCCCTGTCATCCTTCCTGTTCTTCTTCATGGTCTTCTCTTTTTCTTCTGCAATCCTGAGCCTTTTTTTAATGAGGGGCCTTGCTTGCAGAAGTCCAGTTGTGGGGCAGAAAAGCATGACCTCTGAATGGTTGTGCCGCATCTGAATGGTGTGTACAGCACCATGGTGTTGAGTGCTGGCTGGCTCCATAGCATGGATCATTAATTACCAATGGAAGGCTGCTCTCTGCTCGACAAGAAAGAGCAATTTTCCAGTAAAAAGCTGTCTATATGCAAATCACCGCCTCTGTTTGCATTAGAGACCCGATGAAATGGGTACAGAGGATGTCTCACTGAAGGACATTTCTCTGTCTCAATATCAGGAGAGAGTTGAGTAACAAGAACATTGACCTGCTACATCTCTTGTCTTTTGGAGAGCATTTTGGAAATAAGCATTTTGGAGCTAGATTAGACCAATGTCCTTAAATAGCATCACACTGCTAGAAAGGATAGGAAACATTAGAGAAGAGCTTTTTTCTCCATGTCCTATCTACCTCTTTCACATCTCTGCTGTTGCTCATTGTTTGAGCAGGTTTCAGGGGCTGTGCTTTTTACACTGCTGTCTGATCAAGCATTCTGAGAGGCTGTGATCTAATCTTGTACATTTTTTGAAACACTGCTCATATAAAAGGTACCCAGCCTGATGTGATGGCCCTAAGAATCTTTCAATGTTTACATTTCAAGTCAGAGCTCTGTCCTGACTGTGACTCTCTGTTTAAATGCTCCTTTTCATGCCACTTGCAGGTCTAACAGGTTGGAGACCTAAGGGCACAGCTAAAGGATCTTTCAGTGTCTTGTATATATGTGCTAGATTGCTATGTTCTTATTTTTTTAAAAACCCCCACATGTTTCTTTGCATCTACCATGTAGCCCTGAAGAGTAAAGTTTTGGCTCAGTGAGGTAAAAGTTTTATTTAACCTATTAGGAAGCTGTCACTGCTTTTGTTGTATTGGGCACCTTGAGTTCTGAAATCCCATTTCCATGCCAAGGTGAAGAATTAGGAGGAATCCCAGAGTGTGAAAGTGAAGAAATTATCTGGAAGCCTCAGTAGTACTACAGTGACACTCAAGCAGACATTAGATTATTGTCACCTACTGTGATAAAGGACCCAAATTTGGTTTATGCACCATATTTTATTGTATGAGTTGTACATCTTCTTCTTTTTCAATTCCATTTTGCGCACCTGCCTTGCTGTGATTGTGGAGCTGTGCAGTGCCCCCTGAGATTTGATTTCCATGAAGCAGTTGGTCATTTGGGTTTCCTTCACTGTCCATGACAAACTTTCTGGCAAGAACTTTCTGAAGGCCTTGATCTAGGCCTCCTTCACACACAGATGATACTCTACCCCAGACTCAGCAAATGGACATTTTGAGAGAGGGTGGTCCAAAAGCCTTGTTTTCCAGTGGGCCAAATGCACAGAGCTCTAAAATTTCCAGCTGGATTTCAGACGTATTGTAAAAGAAACCAGGAACAAATCCAGTCCAGTCTGCAGTGCTGAGACTGAACTTTCACACCAGTGCAATTCTGTGCATGTGTAACACCACAGGCTTCAGTTAATATGGGAGTGAACAGGAATTCAGAGTTCTTGTGCCAAAGGTGCCCTTGTTCTGATGGCCTGGGCCTGTGGGCTACCTTGTGTGTTTTTCACAGCAGGGACCTGCCCCTGCACCACATACCCATGTGTTTAAAGGATCTATCAGAAGTTGTAGCTATTTTGCCAGTATAGGAAAGGTGCTTATCATCAGGCCCTACAGGTTCTACTTTGAAAGACTTTTAAGAGTGGCTGTGAACACTACAAGGAATCCTTCTCTCTTCTCTGCCTGTTTGTGCTTTTGTGGTGGACGTATAAAGTCTGTGCTGGGAAAATCTCCAAGGTGTGGGGGACAAGGGCCTCAGGTGTGAACCACAGCTGAGTGAATGAGGTCTGGCAGGTTCCTTATGTGTGACTGGGTTAAACCTAATGTGCTTATGTGTGATCTGAGCCATCCTTCAAGTGATCCACACCAGGGTATGGAGCTGAGGTGGCACACCCTACGTTGTGAATATAGCAAAATGTGCAGAGCAGGGCCCAGGTGGAAGGGGAGAAGGGATTGGACAGCACTAATAGATGCTGAGTGGAAAAAAATGGATGGAAAAACACAGGTTCCTTTATACTTCCTAGTCTTGCCTTAGATGCTCAGCTTAAAAGTAAAGAAAAACATCAGCTTGGCAAAAAAAAAAAAAAAAAGAAAAACACTCTCTACAGATTTGTCTCCCTTTTTTCGTTGAGTTTGCACATTTCACTTCTACAGGGGAATAACAGCTGCAATCTTTCCTCATCACAATTGCAAAGAAATGATCATCCCCTTTTGCTGCATTTCCTAACTCCCCCAGTTCCTCTTTCAGGTTTATGCCTTTTCTGCATGAAGTTCTCTTGGTGGCATGGAATTTAATTGAAATGAGTGTGACTAAGAGGGGAAGACCCAATAATGTCAGGATTTCAGTAGTAGCTCCTGAGTTGCGTAAGTACTATTTTTACAGCGATTGCAGACAATCTCATGAATCATTGCAAATGTACACAGCTAAACACAGGCTGTTTCTTCCCAAAGGCTGGGCCTGAGTGGTTAAAGCTTGTACATCCACGGTGCATGGATGCTAATAATAACCACTGCCTTTAGACAGCGCCCTGAGCTGGTGTCACTCACAAACATGATGGGGCCTGATTCTACAGAGGTGTAATGAAACCACAGCATTCACTGAAGCAAAGCTCCTGCAAGCAATTACCAATTCCTGTAGCCTCCTTGGACTTCCTGCAAAAACCTCACCCCCACAGACCATTAAAAATATCCCTGCCAGGAATCTAGAGGCAAAAACCTCTTCAAATCCCCACATGCTGTATTGCTCCCTTCCTTCCTCATCTGTGCATTATTTAAATGCCTTCCATTTGCCTTCAAGGTTAGCTAAAACCCTTAGAGGTCCCTATTTGAGGCAACTTCTGTACACCATGTACTCTTTGTCCAATTTTCCTGTGGAGGCTTTTGAACTTTCTTCCACGTGCATGCCTTGCCAGTAGTGGGAACTTCTTCCTGAACTGGGGGTGGCTCACTGTTTAGTGCCAATCTGCAGAATTATCAGCCAAGGTTGTTTCTTTAGAAAGAATTAAAAGAGGAAAAGGGAAAGAAATAGCTACCGTTTTTACTGTATTACAGGCAGTAATCCCTATTAAGTTCCTCTATAATCTTCATTGCTATTACCACTTGCTTTCCTCTGCTCTGCACTCCTTTTTTCCTTCTTTCAATATGAGCAAGCTGGGAGTTTCAGCCTGATGCGCTTCTTCATCCATGTGTTGACCTTGAGATGGCATATTTCATTTTGGGAGAGGCAGCATTAATCAGTGTGCCTGCATGAGTATCTCTAATGCCTCATGGAGAAGGCTTCCTGTGCTTCCAGTCCCGGCTCCTCTTGTGCCTCTTGGCCCCGTGGCCGCATTACATTGCCCTTACTTAGTGAGCTGCAGTCTCCGTGCTGTCTGCACTGGCAGGATGCATCACGGCAATTTGATGACTGCAGAGCATTACGGGGACGGACTCCAGCCAGGCAGTCTCGCTCATGCAGCAAGAAGCAGTCATGAGGCCAGTAAATGATGGGGACTGGGAAGCACAAATGACATTAGCTGGGACACACAGGTACAGGGATGGATGAGAGTCTCACTGTCATGCAAAGGCTATGCTTGGTCCATTCTCTATTACTATAAGGGTTGTGCAGGCATTAATGGGGTCAGGGAACCATAAAACACAGGGTCAGAAGAGACTGTGTCTCCATTCTCCAGCTAAGATGTGGGAATCAGTGACTCAGTGACAAGAGACAAAGGAATGTCATTCTTGAGCCATTTATATGACTGCCAGACCATAGCTTGGAAGATGAGATTGCTTGCAGTTGGTTTTATAGCTTTGCTGTCCTCCTCCAGGCATTTGTGAAGCATAAGGGTGTATGCTCAGAACACTGCAGATTGAGAACCTGTTTCCAATGAGATGCATATTTACAGTTTGCTGCTGCTCTTAGACTGGATTGGTTTCCTGTTTTCATCTGGCACTTCTGGTTTTGAATGGCCAAGTGTGCTGCTCCTCTTCCACTATCCATTTGCCCTTGTGCTGAAGAGCAGCAGAAGGACACACTTTGAAGGTCCTTAAATCTAAAAGTTAAAGTAGGTTGCAAATTACTTCTCCTGACTGTATCATTAGGATTAACAGAGAGGGTTACCCATGAATCATGACAAATTGTTTTTATATTTTCACAGAGGATGTACAGCTGTAGTTAGAGTTTAGGAGGTTGTGAAGTCACTGCAAGCATGCTTTTTCAGCCAGAAGCAAAAGATGCTTGAATGTAAATTGGAATTCAGGGTATTCTATTACTAATAATGCTTCTATTTGTAGAAACAATGTATAGCAATGTAGCAAAATATTCTGCTTCTAAGAAGAACAAGCGTACCCACAGGGGACACAAAATATTTTAAATCTATGTATGAGGTAGAAATATGATAACAAAAATGTAATAGAGGTGCACATCTCTGTTTACTATAATATGTAACTGTACTGGTCTCAAAGTAGTGGACATGCAGTGAAGAAAACATGGGCTTGTGGGTTAGAAGGCTGGAAATCTGGGGGTCTCTGACCATTGGCATGTATTGATGTAGCGTCTGATACGATCTGATTCAATAAAATTTTTCCAGCTGTGACTTCTGCTCCCTTCCAATCATCTGCATATTTTCTTGAATCATTTTAATTTCTGTAATTTTGAAGGAACCCCAGGATTTTTAATTTTATGGAAAATGAAGGTTGTAAACCTTCTCTGCAATCCTTTCCTCTATGCCTTGCTGCCTCTGAAACCTGGGCAATTGGTATGTAAAGGCTGCTGAGAAGTAGGATGGAAAAACATGACTGTTGTTTCAGTGCTTTTACAGATGAGCATCTCAAATGCCCAGTGAACAAGTTTGATGTAATTGTTGCTCTAATGAATCCTCAAAATACTAAAGATGGTGAAGATGTGAGAAATTATAGACCTTAACTGTCACATGCCTCAACATTCAGAGTGCATTCCTTCTTGGATCCCGAATAAATTAGCTAGGCATCTATCCTTTATCTTATCTCATCTAATACTAATTGTAGCAGCCTGGACCCTGTAGGAACCGGGGATTTGCAGTAGGAGCTGCACATGGACAAAAACGTGGAAAACAAAACTTAGCAGTATATATAGCAATCTGCTCCCATTTCATCCGCCAAAACTGTGCATTGAAACCACAGTCTGGGGAGTAAAGTAGGGCTGAGAGGGGCTGCATGAAGCCTGGCAGGGGGAGGGGGCACTGAGAAGCTCCTGTAACAGCTGAGAGGGTTTTATGATGGAGCTGGGATGGTTTACTGGACTAAAACCTTAAAAATGTTGTCATGGGGTCCCTGTGGAGTGGAGCCCAGTGGTGTCCATGGCTGGGGTGAGTGGGTGCTGCTGCAGCACGGGGCAGGCTCTGCTGCTGAGGGAGAGGAGTCTGGCACGGCCTGAGTCACCTGCACTCGCCCTTGTTGTCCCGCCTGGGCGCTGGCCAAGGCACTCAGCCATTTTCTCTGAGGTGATCCCATGAGATTGCAGTGCAAAGAGGGCAGGCCTCCTGCCAGCAGCTGAGATTTTGTTTTCTGCAGCTGCTGGTCCCAGTCCTGCTCCTGAGGGCAGATGGCTGCTTGGCTGCAGTGGCTGTGTCAGTATCCCACACTTGCCACCAGCACAGGGCCCTGTCAAGGCCGTGAGCCAAGTGCCAGCCACCATCCCCGCCTTGCCTCACGTCTGTGGCCATGGTGGCAGCAGTATCTGCCCCACATTGCAGCCTCAAAGCTAAGAAGGATGTTTCCTGTAGAGTCCCTCTACCATTTGGCCCAGCAGCAATGTCAGTCTTGCTCCCTCCAAGCCTCAGCCCACAGCACCCCTCTCCTTCATTACCTGCCCATGGCTGCAGCATCCTGGTGCTCTTGAAGGTGCCTGGTTCTTGAGCTGGGGCTGTGGCCATGCCCATTTGTCCCTGGAAACATTGACACTGTCTTTCTCCCTACACATATGTGAACAGTAACCCAACAGCGCTGCAATCCAACCTGCTTCTCTTGCCGAGATAGCTGCACATCCCAGCTTTTACTAATCCCAGAGCCCACAGCTGCTCGCTTCAGTGACTGCTGCACACCCAGGGGTGAGCTGCTTTTCTCCCCGTGCCACTTGCACTGAGGTCACTCTGGGCTGCTCCTGCACGCTGTGAAATTTCTGCCTTGATGCACTGAAGGACTCTCAGCACCTGATGAAAGGACCCAGGGATTTGTTGGCTTTGCATGGCCCCTGTGTGCTGCTGCAGGCAGAGACCCAGGCAGGTTGCCAGGAGCTCTGTCATGGTCACACTGTATGGTCTGCTGCGGAAATTCAGTAAAGGAGTGGAGGAATGAGGCCCTGCGAGTCAGAGCTCAGGGCATTGCAGTGCAGGCTGGGTGGGAGAATGTGACCTGTGTCTTATTCTCTCTAGTTTGTCACCCTAAACTATAAACATTGAAATATGTGAATATTCTGTTCTTCTGCAATGACTGGGTTACAGATGCTCTCACCTGTGCACTATGATGCTTTTGGTGGGATAAGTAGGTACCAGAGGGGTCTGCACATAACATTGCACAGAGTGATCTTTTCTTCCCAATACCTCATGTTGACAAAAAAACTGTTTTGGAGGGTGTTGAGAAGAGAAATAATTTGACTCTTTACCTACATGGCTCACAGTTAAATTCTGTTCACTATGAAGCAAAATTTTCTTGCTGGATGAAATCTACCTTTATGCTAAGGTGCAAGGGAATGTCTCACCATTTGGTTGAGCTGGCACCTAGAGGTGAAAGACCTGCTTGGTGAATATAAAAAGAACCTTATTGAGCAGTGGGACAGAATTTATTTCTCCGAATTTAAAGGTGAGTCTGTGGTGTTGAAGATGTCAGGAACAATGATACATATTTACTAGTTTACAAATGAGAAAGAGCATGAGAGACAGTAATTTAGTTTAATGTGTTTAATTTGAGGTATGACAATGTATTTTGTCATCCACAAACACAGTCTGCATAGGTTGGAAATCCCCCGGGGACAAGATAAATCAGGAGAGTTCTTGTTTAAATGTCATCTATGGGGACATCCACAAAATGAAGCAACTGGCAATTTCTGTGGAATGTAACAAAAAGGAAAGGGTAAAGTTCGCAGGTTCTGAGTAGTTACTTGATTTCACTTCCTAACTGATTCCACTGCTGTGAAGAAGGCAAGGTGCGAAGAGGATTAGTGGAGCAAACTTCTGTGGAAGACAATATTTAAATGCCTTGAGTCAGCGCTAAAAAGTTCATTTGTCCTCCCTGATGAGCACTGCCAGGACTGCTGTGGTGTGCTCTATTATACCACCTCCTACTTGAATATGAAATAGTAGGTTTCAACAGGCAGCCTCTTTCTTCATGGGACGTTACTCCATTTCAACGGCGTTATATTGCTATGTGCTGTGGAATTTCTGAAATGTTCTGCGGGACAAGTGAAGACTGCTTGGAGCTGATTGTGGATGGGCAGGAGGACAGCAGCTCTTATGTTTGACTTCCTTTCTGGTACACTTCAGAATGCAGGGAAGTAGCAGGATTGCCTTTTTCCTGAAGCACCCTCTCAAGCAGCAAGCAGCAGGCTGCCTTCCCACGACACATGCTAAGGCAGGTTACAACAGGGCTTGTTGGTTATGTCACACAGTGTGATCTGATGTGGTAACAACGTGACAGCAAGACGAAATGCAAGACCCTGTGTCAAGGAGTCTGCTTTCAAAACTTAGCCTGCTCCTTACCATCCCACAGCGCAAGAAACTTTTCACCCAGATGTCACATGCACTCTAGTTGGTCTGGCCTTCTATTAAGATCATATCTCTAGGAGCTGAGGAAAAATCAAAAAGGGATTATGACAATGTAGTTTTACTACTTCTCCCACCTCTCCTCTACCCATTCTGAAGAATAGAAGTATATTAAGAGCTCTGAAGATGTTGTTGAGAATTTCTGAACTCTCGGCTTATCCCAGTGTTGCTCCAAATTCTCTGCATTTTGACAGGAAGCACAGATCAAAATTGAATGCTTTTGAAAAAGCATTTAAAGCCCCTAAAGGAGTGTTGCACAAAGTATTCTCCCTGTATTTACCTGTGCGCAAGATTGTGATGTTAATTATAATGCTCCAGGAAAGAGGGTAATTGTGTAATATGCTCGGGAATAGTACCCCTCAACGCAGTAACCACTTTCCATTTCATCTAGTTACCTTTTCCAGGCAGGATCCAGAGTCATATTTGTGTCTAAAGTGTAGGATATAACGATGCCTTGAACCTAATTGTCCTGCCTGACTACATGCATTTATATACACACATTTAATGGATATAATAGCTTATTTACCAGTTTTTAATGAGCTCATTTCTACTCAGCTCCAGTCCTTGCAAGGGTGATGTATGGAGACAACAGAATCAGTATTTCCTCTACTGAACAAACACAGGTAGTGTAGAAAGGTGCTGAGCTACTGTAGGTAGAAGTACATCGAAGAGCCTCATGATCTAGAAGCATGGAGATAAGCTTGAAAGGCACATTTAAATGCTAATTATCAAGTTAAGCTCTCAAAACATCGCTCTCATTTTTTTGTATCTGTGGAGTACCATTTCTTCCAGGAATGTCTCTGTTGCTTCATTACTTCTATGTTTGCATTTCTGGATTACTCTGTGGAGAAACCAGGCCATGGTGTGCTTCTTCATTAATGAGATTCACAAGGTAGGTGTACTTCTATCTGTTTGTCTGTGATGGTCCAGTCTGTTTCAGGAATAACATATGAAAAAAAAATCCACTGATGTCTGAGAGGATGAGAATGCTGGGAAGCACTTATGGCATGTGGGAAGCCAGGGCTCAGATCTGCTTTTGGGTGGTGGTGGAGCCCTGGGATATGCATGCAACTCCATGTCAGCTGGGACTTTGGGAATCATTATGAATGCCTCTGGATGGAGGGCTGCTGTTTCACATTAAAAAAAACCAACACAACCATTTGGAGCAGGGACTGGAACGTGACTCTCCCAGATGCTGGTATGGTGCTCTTAGTACACCAGCCATTTAATTATAGTCAAGATGAATTTGCAGTACAACTTCAGCATTGAAAACTCAGCCCTTTAGAAGAGCAAGCCCAGACATTAAACAAACTAATCTACTACAAATTAGGAGGTATATAAAGCTAGCAGACACCAGGTTTTTACCAACAAAGTTCTGGGAATCCCTGAACTCTGCTTCTAGGCATGTCTGCTCTGTTTCTGTTTCTGCTTCTGCTTCTGCTTTGCTTTGACAAGAGGAGTGCCTACACCCCCCCATGATCCACGATGCCCCCTCCTCCTATTTATCACTTAGGACCTGAGTCAGAAGACATCACAGAACACACATATGAAATCAGAACTTCCCTCTAAAAGTTTCACCCAGATGTTCCTGTGGTGTGGGACATATAACCTCCATCTCTTTACCAGAGGAACTCTGAACCACATCTCCATATGACTGTCACAGTCAGTGGGCTGGGAGCTGTCTCAGGGTGGGGCATTCTTCACCCTGCGTGTGGTCTCTGAAGGATGGGGAGGGTGCTGGTCATTCCAGGGAGGACCCTCTGCAAGCAGCAGTCAGGGCCCTGACTGGAAGGAGGCTGAGGTTGAGAACTGTCCCGGTTTGGGGTGGGCACTGCCACGCCTGGGATGGGAGTGAGCGCGGAGCTGGGTCCCGCACGGGATGGCAGCGCGCAGCTGGCACCCCTGCAGTGGGGCCGCGGCGGGGCAGGGGATGGTCCCCGCTGCTGTCTCAGGGCTGGAGAGCTCATCTGGGCAGGATGGACTCTCAGAGAAGGCAGCGTAAGAGTGCAAGTGCCCTGGTGACAGCCCAGCTTCCTCAAGCCAACCCTTTAGTGAAAAGGAGTGGAATAAGAGAGTGGATGAAATTCCTGATGGACAGATTAATTTTACTTTCTTTGTAAACATGCAGAGGACTGTTAGATGTCTTGATATTCTTTTCCCATCAAATAGAAAAGTAAATGCGACTCCACATTCCTAAAAGCCTCCTGGGAGATGGCAAAGGTGCCTAGGGAGGTTAGCTTTTCTCTCCTAGAGCCATGCATGGGTAGGAGCTACACTGTAGTTTTGTTTTATTATCCACAAGGGCATCCCAGCTGGCTGAGCAAAGGCATCAGAAGTCCTAAAGAGGGAATTTCTTTGGGGAATGTGCTGTGAAAATTCTACTGTGATGTGGGCAATAAATAACCCTTTGGAGATCAAGTGACATTGTGCTTTCTAGTATGGGGTTTTGCCCTTTTCGTGCTCAGGGGACTTGGGAGCCTCAGTTGCCAGAGGGAAGCTTGAACATTTCACTGCTGCTATGCTTTCTGGGAAGATGTAGTTAGGACTATCTAAGTGGGCAGTCATGCTCTCTTTGTCTGACAAAAAGAGGTATAATATGATACATTTGCTGAAGAAGCAATTTCAAAATGTCTTAATATAATGTTGGCTAGAGTGGTAGGGTGGCCTAATTCTCAGGTCAGGTTTTGGTTAGGAATATTAGGAGGTAGCCACTTGCAAATGCTTGTGTAGAAGAAGGCTTCTTTGGGAATAGCTCTGTCTTGGTGTCATGGAGGAGTAGGAACTGCATTTTTGTGTCTACACCAGAGAGGACTGAAAACATTAAATATTACATATATTTAAAACATTGTTCTTTGCTGATTGAGTGGAAAGAACTCATACTTCAGTAAAATCAACAGGTTCTTTAACAATGAGGGAATCTGAGAATATAACTGGTTAGCAAAATAACAGGTGTGTTGCTTTTTTAAAAATTCTGCCTGTCATGTAGGAAAATCCAAACAAAAATAGAAAGTGTCTGTGTCAGTGTTCCTGAGATTAGATGTAATGGAATAAATTCTGTAAAATGGGGAAATATGAAGGGAAATACAGATTTAAACCAGAATGCATTAATCTCAGTAGAGTCTATTGTAGGGGAATTCATCATACTCTGACCTTTTAAAATCCTGTGCAACAATGACCTTCTGAGAAATTTGCTCCCAGATGTTCCCACCAATTTGTTTCACAGCGGCCTCTGACCACTTACCAGGTATCTCCTTGTGGAAGCAGGGGTTTGTGCTGGATTAAATCGGGCAGACTAAAGCTCCATTCCTCCAAATCCTCTTCATTTACAATCTGAACAGGAAAAAGAGAGACCTATTAAAACCAAGAGAAAGCCATCAATCATATATTTTAGAAACATAGGCAGGGCTTTCAACGAACCAGTGCACTATCTGGTTATTAGTTTTATAGTGGCTTGAATTAGTTTTTTAGGGGCTTGAATTTGACCTCCATGCAGAGAATTAGCTTCAAGCAGGCACCACTTGAATGAGCAAATCTTAGTCAGTATAATTTTATTATTCCTCTGACTATCACAATCAAGGACATTAGTACACAGGGCACACTTTGAAGAGGTTATTACTGAGCACTCATCGTTTGCTTAAATCCTCAGATCTTTTTCATGTAGTTATAGAGAGAGCACTTTCATGAGCTTCAGGACTTTTTCTTTTGGCTACATTTACATTTCCAAGGAAACAAATAAGAAGGACTTTGAAGAGATGATTAGCCTATGAGCTAATTTATGGATTTTTCATAGTCTAGTTCCTTTAAGTCTCTTGCATGGAACTGATTTTCATTCGGAGTAAGACTGTAGGTTTTAGTCAATACAGACAGGATATTTTAAAATAGATTAGCACTGGTTGCAGTGTTCTCCTCAAGTTTAATGGGAGCATTTGCTTCTAATTTTAATGAAAAACAACAGTGAGGGCTCCTGAAAATCCGATTTTTCCTGCTTGTTGTACCCTGAGTATTCACATAGGAGATTTATTTAAAGCTCTTTTTATGAAAGAACAGACCCTATTTCATCAAAAGTGAGTTGGCACTAAGATATTTCATGGCAAAATCTAGGCCAGGATATTCAGGGAAAGTGCTTTGCACTGAGTGTGGGGGAGAGCGAAGAGTTGTGCTGAGGCAATCATGAGAATTCCTGATACCTCAGTTTCCACAGGTGGACATGGGCAGAAGTGTCCAAGGGCTGACATATGGGGTATGTCACAGCCTCTGCTCATGTTGGCACTTCACAGAATTGTCAGATTTGCATTTCTGGGGTATATTTTTCTACACAGCATCTTAAGAAGAGAGCAAGGACTGTGCCTCCTATAATAAGCATTTGGGGGAAGCTTGCTGGTGTTGTCTAGAAGGTGGCTAGTGAATATTACACATACATTGGTGCAACATTTTTTCTTTGTCACAAAGGAGCTCTAAATTCAAGGCCATTCCATCCCCCCAACATAAAAATTTCAGAAATCTGAACCCAAGAACTATAGCTGTATGATTAAGTTTTTTTCTTTAAATTATTGTTTTAATAAGAAAAAGTTGGTTTGGGAACTTCACTTCAGGAACAACTCAAGACTGACAATCCTGGGAGCACAGAGGTGTGTTCTTCTGATGTAGACTGAGACAGAAGTGTCTCACTTCAGACATCTCACATTCAGTTAATCTCTGGTGAACATAGAGCTTCATCCATTAAAGCCTTGCCTGGGTCCCTGGCAGACTGCCCTGCCTTTGAGAACTTATTGCCTCACTGTTCAGTGTACATGGGGCTGTCCAACAAAACTTTTTCCCACACAAATATTTGCAAGAATCTGAAAGTTTTTTGGGTGATTTTAGATTGCTCCTTTAGCCTCTTGTTCCTTTCTTATGAATACTAGCAAAGAAGGCAGTCAAGAAGCCATTAGAGCAGCAAATCTGAACTGTTCTTTGTTCTTGATGTTTCAAGCCTTATCATTTAACTTTGAATGCCATATGTAGAATTTGGTATTCTAGAAAACTGTGTACAGATCAGAGGCTGTGAGAAAACTAGTCCTGGCCCTACCACTGACCCTCTGGATGGCCTTAAGTAATTTGGTCCCCATGTTTTCATCTGCAAAACAGGAAAACTATAGGGACCCTCTCCATTGTGCTCTACTCAGATAAAGGTCTCTGGTCTGCCTGGCAGCTTGCTGCCTCATTGTAGCCCTGGGGCATTTTTACTCTCTTTTTCTCCTCTTGCAAGTGGACAACTCTGAGTCTCTGACACAGCAACAGTTGCTGCCCCTTATTCTGGTAGCAGAGCTTTGTCCTGCTGGCAGTGATATTAGCTTTTTCCTTTGGTTTGTCTTAGCAGGCCCAGGAGGGGGAATTTGTGCTTGTTTGCCTGGCTAAAGGTAACACAATGGATTTGAAGCCTGTAAGTGCTGAGGACCTCAAAAAATAAGAGAAAAAGGGGAGAATAAAACGCATAATTTTTAAGATTACCAAAATGTGGTGCAAAGAAAACATCCTTCATGGTTTTTTGTTTCCTTAAGTATCCTGGTACATTGGAACCACAAACTATAATATGCTAAGTGGAGCAAAGTCAGCCAAACAGATAAATTGAAGTTATGAATCTGGGACAGGGTATGTCTGATTATCCTTTGCAACTTAACTGATGGAGTTTTCTCTATTTATGGCTAAGCCATTCTGTGATCTTACAGGAAATTGCTTTCTGTACATACCATTCTTAATAGATTTTTAAATTCATGCCTGCTCTAGGAAAGTGGATTATACTACAAGAGATTATGCATTTTTCCCCAGCTTTTAAGGAGCAACTGTAATGGTGGTTATTGTTGATGAGGGCATTACAGAGCATTGGCATAGCAAACACCTTGAATAGCTTAGTGTTGAAAGCTTTAATTTTCTATTTAATAATAGTGAAACTTGTTAATACAAATTTTATACAATCACTTCCTAAGCTTCTTAGAAAGCATACAGTCATGGATTTAGTCTGTGCCACAGGGGAATGCCATACATCATGAGGCTCAAAAACCCCCAGAGTTATTAGAGCTATGTGTAATATTTTACATCCCATCTTGGATCCAGTTTGTAAGCCCTTTGATTCATGGGCAGTGATGACTTATCCGGGGATGGCTGCTGTGATTCCTGCCGCCGGCTATCTGCCCCACCTCTCTCTCGGAAGTGTTCATTCAGGCTGTGAAGGTGGCTCAGCTCTTTGGGAAGCAGCTGTTGAACCAGCGCAGCTTTCAGGCCAGTAATATTAACAGAAAAACTGGCACTGGCTTTGGTTCTACTTAATGCACCAGGCTGTAATTTTCAGTGGTTCAATTAGTGCCACACCAGCAGCTGAGCTGTCTTGAAGCAGGGGCAGGGCTCAGAGGTGAAGATGGGAACACCTGCAGCCATCTGCTGACATCCCTATTCATCAGCCAGATACCCAGACCTAGACTGGGGTTTGTAAACATGCATGGCAGTTCCTTGGTGTTTTCAACCAGCTCTTTTCTCAGATTCAGCTTGAGACTCCTCTGGGGGTTTATGGTCTCGCTGCATCCATGGGGATTTCTATGGGATCAGGGCAGCTCTGACTTTGGGACAAGGACCCCTATGGAGTTCTGGGGCCTTGGGAAGGATGAAATACACTTTCTCGCACAGGGCTGGTGCAGGACTAAAGCCCTCTGTGTTTCACTGAAACCTGCTTTTGAGGTTTCTGTGGTAACTTCTTCAAAAGCAAGTGTCAGAGGGTAATACTGGGCTGGGATTTCACAATTCACTCTTACCTAAGATGCCCAGCCACAGGGCAGAGTCAATACTGTGTTATTTAACCAGCTTAGAAGGACATACCAGCCTGCTACTGGTTCACGGGAAAGCCTCCCCTCCTGTGGCCGTCTTGCTGCGGGTGCCAGTAATCCACACCAAGACCGCTGGAAATCAGTCACATTTTTTCACTGTTAGTCATTCATAGGTTGATGATCTTTTGTGAGCAGCTTTCCACCTGCATTTGGTCTGAAGAGCATGACAGAGCACCACATTTGCCACCCAGTCAGACAATAACTCAGCTGCTTTTAGAAAAAAAGGGGGTAAAGGGGAGAATGAAGCCAGTTTTGAGGGCTTCAACAGCTCTTGCTTTTCATTGGACATGCTCTTTTCATCCATTTTCAGGTGCCATTGAGGGAGAATTTTTGAGAAGTATGGCCCATATTTTAGTTGTGTCCTCCAGAGCAAAGACTGAAAATTGTTTATGTGGGAAGAGCTGGTCAGGGACATGGTCAGTTGTGGTAACTGGCCCTGTCAGCCCAATTACTGCGCTCCCCAGGGCAAAGTCTGTCAGAGGGCATCCTCCTCCTCCTATGGACATGCTGCCTGTTTGAGCTGTCCACTGTCTTTCAGCAAGGGCACATCTGAGGAGGGATGAGAGGTGGGGTTGGGGTGGGATGTCTGTGCCACTGGGATGGGCTGAGAGGGGATTTGCAAGTAGAAAGGTGAGTCTGGCAGGGTAAGAGAGCAGGGCTTTTCTGGGGCTGGGTGCTGGGAGGGGTAGGAGCTGCTTTGGTGTCCAGGCTGGCAGGCAGGGGTTGCAGGGAAGGAGAAGGGCCTGTGAAGTAACAACCACGACAATGAAACAGGACAAGCAGGGGGCTTAGAGAGTAAGGCACTCTGTCTGAGACTGTATTTAAATTTTCTGTGGAGCACTCCTGCTTCTTCCTACAGCCTCAGCTCTTCTTGGCTTTGAAGCAGGACACACACAAAAGCCTACCAACAAGTTCCCATCCTTTTTGTTTTTGCTGTAGGAAGCAGAGCAGTCCTAGTTGCATATTCAGTAGTAATTTACATGGTTTTGGTTAGTTGCGCAAGATATGTGGAGTTTCTCTTCCCCTAACTTGAATGTCTTGCACAACTAGTCAGCATAGTGTGAATTGTTAGTGAGAATTGTCAGCCCTACAATCAGGACTACCAACTGCAGTTTGCCCTGACAAAGGAGACAGCAGAAACACAGGGGGGTTGAGAACAGGCAACAAAAATAATTAAGCATGGACAGACTTCCCTCAGGAAGAAACTGAAAAGAATAGGACTACTTTGTTAGGGAGTAGATGACTAAGAGTTATACAAATAAATGAATGGGAGAGAGAAAGTCGAAGGGGGGGTGGTGGTGTTCCTATTTAACCTCTCAAGCTATAAAACAACAAGGCAACATTCAATTAAAGGGAAAGAAAAAATACCAGGTGACAAAACCTACTTTGCTTAGGATGGGATTGAGTTGCCTTTGAGAAGTTTTGTCTCAGTGCAGAGCATAGATGGAGCCTCAAGGACTGCCCAGCTTGTAGTCTAGTCACTTAAGCTAATGAATCTGACAGTGCTGTTTTTTTTAGAAAATACTTGTCTACCTGGAAAATGAGCGTCAAAATATGAGACCGTATGTGTTTGAAAGTGTAAAAATTTCTTTTTATAAGTGTTGGTTTCATGAATGCAAAGTAAAAATTTCCATTCTGGACAAATGTATGATTTTTGATCATCTTTCTCTTCTGCAACAGAGTGCATATACTTGGTTCCAGCAGTCCCCTTCTGGACCATCTAACAGTTACACAGTCATTTAAGATGACATTTTCCTTTGTGCTAATTTTCTGCTATTAGCCTCTTAGCATGAGACATCTGATTATTGGCTCCTTTGGTTAGTTAATTTTTATATTGTGCTTAGAATCATAAGCTGAAACTGGAGCTATGCAAGATATTTCAGATATATGGGAATGCTCTATCCCAGTGGTACAAAATGGTACCTAAAACTCATCTGCAGTGTTGGGTCACAGCAACCAATTAATCTTAAATGCAGCAGATGATATGTATCAATGCTCTCTACTGCCCCAATCAACTAGGACTGGAGTTGTAACTGGAGTTATAACTTTGAGTTATTCTGCTGTCTTGCACGAACATGATCTGATGCCTAAAGGCTTCAATTAGGAAAGGGAATACCAAATGAGCTGCTCACCTTATTGGGATGATGTTCATCTACCAGAGTAAATATGGGTGAGGTGGAAACAAACTGATTACTAACTACTTGGGAAGATAAAGGACTTGGCAGAACTGGACTAGTGCCCAAACCAGCCTCAGTAATGAGAGAGGGGAGGTTTCCCTTGCTTGTGTAGTGGTCACACACTGACATATAATCACCACAGAAACTCGGTGTATGCTCACAGGGCTTTAGGACAGTTCTTCTGAGACTAGAGGTCATGCCCCAAGCGGGTTACAAGTGGCGTCCTGACTCAACAGATACTAAACTGTTTGGATGAATATTTAGAGTCATGAGAATGTCAGAAACTGAATTATAACAGGGAAGCATTTGAAAACTGCTGTGTGAACAGCTTTGCCCTGTATGATGTTGCATACCTGGCATACCTGTCCTAGCAAAGTCAATGAAGATATACCTGTGCACTGAGTTGAGCAGGTGCTTAAGTGCTTTGCAGGTCATTGTGAGCACACACAGCTGAGAGCTGGGGCTTGAGCAGTTCCTGGTGGTTCCTCCCCTGCCATGGTTTAACGTCAGCAGGCAGCTGAGCACCACACAGCTACTGACTGCCCCTGCAAAGGGATAGGGGACAAAATTGAAAGGGTGAAAGTGAGAAAACTTGTGGATTGGAGATACAGATGGTTTAATAGGCAAAGCAAAAGCTGTGCATGCAAGCAAAATACAACAAAGCAAAACAAGAAATAAATTCAGTGCTTCCCATGGGCAGGCAGGTGTTCAGCCATCCCCAGGACAGCAGAGCTCCATTACGTGTAATGGTGACTTAGAAAGGCAAACACCTTCACTTCAAAAGTCCTTCCCCCTTCCTTGTTTTTCTCTCAGCTTTATGTGCTGAGCATGATGCCATATTGTATCTCCTGGGATATACCTCTGGTCAGATGAGGTCAACTGCCCTGGCTGTGTCCCCTCCCAACTCCTTGTGTACCCCAAGCCTCCCCACTGGTGGAGAGCAAGCTGAGTAAGGGTTGTAAGAAACAACTGAAATGGGACCAGAAAGTCCAGTTGGAGTAGAAGAGTATAGGGGGAAGGACAGAGGCTTGGTGAATTATATATTTATTTTCTCATGTTTGTAGGTAAATCATGCTGCTTACTTAATCCTTCAACACACGACTCCTTTTCTGCTTGTCAGCATGCTCATGTTCAACTGATCAGCAATCCTGTTTGTTGATCTGACTACAATTGCTTCTAAGTGTTGCTTCTGTGTGTCTTATTGATCCAAAATTATTTTCATGTTTCTAGAACTTCATGTCCCAAAAGCTTTCTAATGGATCTTCTACTTGGATCAGAAACCTTGTCATCAAACTGTAAGGAGAGTTTACTGTGTTGACCAAAGGAGAAAAATAATCCTACAGGATTATGAGATTTATTGCTCCTGGTTGCAAAATTAGTGTCTCTTTGATGATTTTTGTTATCTCAGGTATGAGATGGGCAAATGGCTCAGAAGTCCGACATAAGAAAGACTTTAAGATGTACTGGATTTAGATGCCAGCCCAAATTTTGTCAGTACAAACAGGGATGTCAAGCAGATGTATATCCTAGGATTTTTTGGGATATATTTTTTGAGTGTTTGAAATTCACAGCATGTTTCAATCTTCTGCCTAATGCTTAGAAACCAAGACTTACTAGTAAAAAAAGATGATGATATTTTATTAGCAAAATGTGTTCCATCATTCCATCAAAAAGAATCATTACTGAAAAGCGTATTCAATGAATCTTCAGATTCACCTTATCTTGTTACCTGACCACTTTGTCACCTTGTTACCTTGTTCACCCTCTGCCTTGGTACTGCCCTGCTTAAAGGTAATTGAAAATCAAGGATCTGACTAAAAATTTATTATTTTTCTCCAGCTGTGGTCATTGAATCGCAGTACAGCTGCTTAAGAAGGGATCAAATGAAGGTAACTGGATTTTTTTTTGTTTGTTGGTTTGGGTTTTTGTTTGTTTGTTTGTTTGGTTTGGTTTGGGTTTTGGTGTGTGAAGGCTTTAGGATTATTGTTGTCATTTAAACCTTTATCTATTAGTATTATGAATCTCCCATTCAAAGTTAACTCCTGAAATCATCAGTCACACTCTGTGAAGGCAGGTGTTATGGTCTGTATCTCAGTTTATATACCTGCATCTCAGACTGATAAACCATGTGTGAAAGCATTTGAATTGGGCAGTGTGAACACAAGAAAGGGGAAAGAATCATGATGGCCTTGATTCCAGCTTCAAGGTTTAGTGCTGGTTTAGCCATTTCTGGGTCTGGAATACAGAGTACATGAATGTGTGTTTGATGTAGACAACTTTTATCTTTTGCATTAAGTCAAAGGGAAGAAGAAATTGGGGTGAAATTGCTTGTGAATTTTTTCACTGTTTGTGAAATAGTGAGCCCATAGTGATTAGAGCAGATCTTGGAGTCTGACTTTTGGAGAGTGTAGAAATCCCACGCACGGGGACCAGTTGCCTGCCATGCAAACCTGACTCACAGATGTAGCCGGGTCAGCATTGTAACATTTCCTGAAAGCAATCACACTGTATTACATTCTGAAGATTTTGCTTATCTGGAATATTTCTTGGTGCTGTAGCAACTTATTGCAGGACCACAGTAACAAACTGCTGTTTTCTGAGGAAATCTGAGCTTGTGCAATTCACTTCTAACAGACAGTGCATTCAAGATTGAGACAGTGCAGACTTCACATGCACCCAGGAAGCCTCTCCTGCAGCCAGCTGAGTGTTAAAAGATGCTTATTAACTTCTTTTCTTTTCTTTTCTGGGCATCTCTTGTAAATGGAATGATAAGGGTTGCACAAAATCATCTCTCTTGGCAGTATACAGGCCTCCTCCTTGAAATCCAGCTACTGCTGGCTGCATTTGTATCAGAACTGGAAAATCAAGACATACAAATGAAATATTGGGAATTATTTCCAGTCTCTTGATATTGCTCCAAAGCTTAAAGAAGTTCCAGCCTGAGGATCATCTTTGAATATATCATTAGTGGTTGGCTTCTTTAAATTCCCCTAGGTGGGCAGTTACATCATTTAAGCATTAAAACTCTTGGGTTTATGTCAGGCTTCTACTAAATAAAAGAGTTCATGTTAATGAGAAGCAGTCTTTCTCTAGGAGAATTTAGTCTAACAAGAGCAAGGGATGGCATAGCCACAGAGGGAAATGGATTCCCATGGAGATGAAGGTCAGGCAGTCCAGGACCAGAATGAAGTTCCTGTGTACTGGGTCAGGCTGCGCTTAGCTTCTTCTGTCAACTGGAGGGCTGGAAAAAGGAGTTTGAAAGAGGCTGTTGAAGGGAGAAAAAGGCACTTTTTGCTTCACTGATTGTACTGATAGAGGTTCTTGGGAGAGGGTTTTCTCTAACAAGCAATGTGGTTTTATTAAAAATAGTGGAAAGAGAAAAATGAATCATTTACAGCACATTCAGCCTGGTGTTTAAGATGTTACAGTTTCAAAGCACATGCAAGTACAAAGCACATGTTGCCAACACTTGTGTTCACCAGCAAGTTTTTTGCAAAATCAGCTGATTTTGCAGGTTCTGGTGTCAAGTGTTGCAATGGTCAGAGTCTGTTTCATTTCTCTGTGAAATACTACTGAGGCCCTTTGGGCCAACTCCTTATGGGCTCATAGACATTGCATCCTGCTGTCTCACGGTGCCCTGACTCTGGGCTGTTCACCACTCAGACTTCCTTACCATGCATAAAATGGGGGAAAAGAGCTCAACAGCTGGGTCCCTTGAATGGGCTACCTTCCTCCAGGACAGTCCTGATATAGACTGTGTGGGATTTTGCTGTTAGAATTCTTGCCCACTGAAGAGAGGGACATGTCTTCTCACTGGTACCAAGGTATTCAGAGCTAGGTCTACCATTTAGGAGACAAGACACCTGTTTTTCTGTTCTTCCACCTCTTGAGTTGTTGGAAAAGGGGATAAATGTAGATATCCCCCATTTACCTAGGATTGGCTTAAGATGGTATTGCGATAAATATAAAATCACCTTCTCACCAGCGGTATCCTGTACAAGGCCTGGCCATGAATTGGGTCCATGTGCAGAATATACCTAGAATATATTTATTGGCTTGGAACCTTGGACACAAGTGGGAGAATATGTAGGTTCAATCCTGCCCAGACAGGATTTGAGCATTAGTTAAGATACTATCAAAAAATCTTGATCGTGTCAGAAGGAAGAGGCTGCTTCTGGCATGAACTTGGTTGCCTGTGGCTCTAGATGTCAGCTGAGCAGCATTCTTGAAGATCTTAGTGATAGTAAGATGTCTTCTGAAGCCCTTTGGAAAGCAGGCCTTTTTAAAGTCACACCGTCCTTGTCCAGTCTTGTCGCAAATTTAGTCTACCTCACAAATACTAAATGCAAGTTTTGTTTGCTATTAGCGAACTCCGAAGTACAAAATTTTAGTCTTTATCTGAACAGAAATAATTTCTTCACTACAGTTTAAAAGGCTGTAGATTTCTTTTTCTATGAAATTATCTAAAAGCTAAAACTGTATTTCAAATCCTGATCAGCTAATTACAGCATACTGCTCTTTTGATGGAGAAAAGCAGTTCTGCAGAAAGGCAGAACAACCATCTCCTCTACACTGAGATCTCTTTCTTTTCACAAAATGGGAAAATGCTGGATGAGAGAGAATAATCCTTTACTTTCTGTTAATTCAGAAGTTTAATGTAGGTTTATGAGCAAAATCTTCTGACTGCAAAAATTTTGAGGGATCGGGAAGATGCATGAGCCCTGTTTTCTTTGTTTTTGGGCAAGAAAGTTGATTTGTGTTTTCAGAATTCAATGTGTTCTGTTGCCCTTCAAGGGAACAGACAACCATCTTTCCATTGCCCTCTACTTTGCACAGTCCTTTACAGCAGCACACAAAGGAGGAACCAACACTCACTTGTGATGGCACCATATCCTCCCTCCATGGTGCACAGCTGTAAATGGCAGCACCTTGTCCAGGACAATGGCAGGCTGGACAGTCCAGGAGCGAGCTGAGGCTGAAGAAATGAACATTTACTCCATAAACAGATGCTAATAAAAAGTAGAGCTCAGTTGGAAGGGAGCTGGTAGAGGAATGCAGGCTTTGAAGAAGTTAATGACCCACCTACCCTACAGGTGAACAGATCTGAAAAGTGTAGTGATGCGCCAGCCAAGGTGTTGCCTCATATCTCTGCTATTGTAGAATAACATCTGTCTATGATCCTCTAGAAGCTGAAAGCTGAGTGTGGATTCAAGGGCTTGGAAACTGGACAAGGCCTCTAATGTTTCAATAAACAGAAGAAATGCCAAATTCCTGAGTTACATATGAGGCTGGCAATTCTAATGTAGCCTGTCCTTGTGGGTGAGGTACCCATCCTAGTTGGTGTGATGTTAGTCAAAGTGGAGGAAGAAAAGCACAACTTCTGTGACAAAATATTCAGGAACACAGCTAATTTAGGTTATCATTTGGGACGATTCACTAACTATGATTTTTAGTATACAGTAGTGGTACTCCTGAGTGCTGCAACATCTGCTCCAGCCAGGCCCACTGAGGCTTGGGTCATAAAGGTGTGGGAAACATTTTCCCCACAAAGAGTTAGTCCATCCCATTTTTCAACAGAAAGAGTAAGACCTATCCAACTTCTGTTTCATTATGCAATCCTTTCAACTGATGGAAGCACTAGGATATTCTAGGGAGGTTGTTGGTCACCATTTCATACATAGTTTCTTGCCCAATTAATACACCTTGTCATTAACCACACAAACAAAACTCTGTACTTGTGGGAATAAATATGCAAAGGAGACCTGTCCACAAGAAAACTCTCATTCTCTTTGCCCCATTTTTTTCAAAAAAAGGGAAGAAAGAAAATTTCTTCTTACAATTCCAGCTCTGTAATATACAGCTGATTTGAAGCAGATACCCTGATTTTAATCCATATAAATGAGTAAAGAATCAGGCCCTGGCTGAGAGGTACATGTTTCTATAGCTCCACATTACAAGATGTCTTAATTCTCTGACCCTAACCCTGGAATGCAAGGAAGAGTCCAAGTTTGGCAAAGGTTGTATCCAGATGCAGTGTGCTTCTATGTTCACACCCTCTCTAATGACTGCTCTTTAAAAAATAATAATAAAATGCAAATAACTTACACCTGGTATAGCTGGAAAGTCAAAGAAAAGAAGTAAAGAACATGGAGGTTGTGAGAGTGCTGTTACTATTGTTATTATTATTACTATTATTATTAATCATACGAATGCACACCTGTCTGAAAGTTCCTCAAACATTGTCTGCTGTTGCTTTGGTAGGCCCTGTGAATACACTGAGGTAATGTCCTTTGGTTAGCTTGCTTAATTGAACAGATGATGGGGGATGGAGGAAGCTAGGCAGGGAAACATGCTAGAGATAGAAGAGAAGAATTCCCACCCACGCAGTAGGCATGCACTGTAATAATGGAATAATTATGTGCAGTTTGTTTATAGCTGTCTTCCCTGAGCATCGACGCCTTGGGCTAGAAGTGAAGCAGGATGGGTCCTGCAATCAGTTTTCACAATCATGTTTTCACTGTGATTCGTCTTTTATTCCCCATTAGAAAGCAGAGCATGTCTAGAGCAAATGCAGTGGCTTCATCCCTTCAGGATACTGCAAATTTGCTCAGATTTGGGGAGGGATGGGTGTTCATGAGTTACGAGTTTGGATTTGTACCAAGATCCGCGGATCCCGACATCTGTAATGATGGTTCTCACTCCACAATCCCAATCTGTCCTGAGTTGCTCAGAGCCGGATAACTTTTGGCCTGAGACATTTTCCAGCCTTTCAAATAATGAATGTTGGGTTGTGGACAAAAACCAAAGCCAGATGGCTTTGTGTGGTGAGACAGCTAAGTAACTGTTACTGCAATGGGCTGCACAGTGGAGATTTGTTCCTGGTGGTTTTGAAGCAGGTTAGAAATTTTCTTGTGGATTCTTCCTGCTGCTTGTTAATAAAGTTGATCATGCCCTGGTTTTACATTTCAGCATGAACTCCCAGTGATGGTAAAATGCTGATGATTTGCTTTCTGCTGCCCCTCTAAATGTATTAGAGGATATTGTAATCTTCATGCAGCTGCCATTTTGTGTTCAGTTCAACTGCAATCTGCCATGAATGCATACACAGCATTTCAATTCCAGTGGCACCTAGGAAAACATTTCCAGACAAGTGGAGTATCCACATGATGAACTTTATCTTTCTCTTGCAGTAGGCTGCATGCCATGTCTGTGTTGTTAAGAAGAGAAATGGGAAGTATTCACAGATTAACTGCAGGGAGGTCAATAAACAGACATTGGACCAGGAAACAACTGGAGAACGTGATAGTCACACCTGCAGCATTGGATCTGTCACACAGGTTGTGAACTTTGACAGCAAATGGCTTATTTCATATGCAGCACATCACATCATGAGGGGCTTGATCTGGGGTTTAGTGGATATAACTGTGTCTTGGAAACTCAGAGCAGCCTGCAGATATCAACTAATGAAATGCCTCCACAACATTTATATGCAGAGTTGATAACAATGTGCTCACCACACATTGGCTTTGGAAATGCCTTGGAAATTGAATAGAGCTTTATATAAGGGGTAAGAGAAGTAATAATAATCATGAACTGACAATGAACAACATACAAGGCAGGTGTTACCACCGCCTTACACGCGCAGCAGACATCCCTTTCCTCAGGATGTTACAAGCTGGAGTGCTATTTTAATCAGCTAAAACTGTTGTGTGGAATGTAGAAAAGCATGATTTTGTTATCAAAACTGTTCTGAACAAGCTGGAGTGAAAAATCAGCTTTAAAAAAAAATTGTCATAGATCTTATTTAAAAACCAGTTTTGGATTACATGATTTTTAATTGTTTCAACAGTTCTGGTCAATGCCTTAGCTTTGTAGGGAGACATGGGGCAATGGAAAGCCTTCTGGGTTGCAGGTAGATGCCAGCCATGGCAGTGGACATTCCTGTTCCCTGAAGTGCTGCTCAAGTCGAGTAGGAAGAATGAACCAAGCAATGGCTCGGTCAGCCACTTTGACTCCAACTGGGAATTTCAATGGAATGAGTGCACTTCTGTGCAATCCTGATCTCACTTAACCAGCCCTTTCTGATGGGCATCCTTTCTGCTGAAATGTGCTTGCAATGTCCCATAGTTCTCTCTCTTGGATCCTACCATGGCTGAGGTCATTTGCAGTGGCCATCTTCTCTTATTCCAACAGCATATATATGAAGTTACCTAAGGCAAATGGATGAATAAAGAAAAAACAGCAAGGTGTGGTGAGCTAACAGAGATTTAGGAGCTAGCATTTCTCTGTTTAACTTACTATCAATGATTTAACATGGGGCCTTGGGTAAGTCACTTCATATTTCTATGACTCAGTTTCTGCTTTTGAAACAACTCTGTTGATCTCACTGGGGCAGTTTTAAAGCTTAATTTACTTATATTTTATAGCACTTTGAAGATTTGAACTGCACCATATTATGGGAATTGTTGGGAGTCATAAAAGAAAGAGTCGGTGTTGCAAGAGGAGGTATGATAATGAAGCCTAAAGTCAGAGACTTAATGCCTCAGTTCTTTGCTGAATCAAAGCCTAAGACTGCGAGTTCTTTGAAACAGACTCTCCTCAATTAGAGGCCTGCTCAGAACATAATAGGGCTATGACATACCTGGGGCCTCTGAGTTCCTCTGTAACAAATAGTTACGTACATAAGCTTAAAGATGGCACTA
>NW_005054321.1:6057747-6085381 GCF_000277835.1 Geospiza fortis
TCTTAGTTTTTTTATTATCTTCAAATCTCTGTACCTTACTGCTTGTTCCATTCCCCAGGTCCTTAAAGCATTCTTTAAGCTATAAATAAAGAAGATAAAATTACAGGGTACTTATATGCACACTAGCTAGGAAGCTGAATGGGCATGAAAGGGCTTCCTGGTTTCCTTCCAATTCAAAATGTTATTGAGTTACTATGTAATCAGATAAATGAGTTGTTAATCAAAGTGATGTCAGCTTGGGACATACTATAGAAAGATGATTCCGTTGTAATCACAACTGTATAATTAAGGAATGAGGCATGACAGGGCTTGAATTATAGCACGATAATTTTCACCTCAGTGCTTCTGATGGCTGTCTGCCATCCAAGTAGCCGATTATGTCTTGCTGTACAACAACCCCAGTGCTGAAACATCTGAGACAAACGAGAATAAAAAAATATTCTTTCATCTCACCACCCCCCGCCCTGCTCCAGGGAGAAGCACTTCTGTGATCAGCTGGGTCAGGCTGAGCCCTGTGTATCTGGAAGCAAGTTTGACTATGTCTCTGCTGTTAGAATATTTATAATGTGAATGCATTGTATATGACATGAGTTTAATGTGACAACAAGGTATGGGATCCTCTACAGGGCCAATGATTCCATCCACAGGAACTATTAGTTAAATTTCAGCCAAATGCTTATTATTACAGAGGAAGCACAAAAAATGGTCCCTACCTACCTTAGTGTTTCCTAGATTTAAACCCCATTCTCCTCTGAGAAGTTTAAATGAGGAATTAGCTTTCACATTCACAGCTCTCTACTTTTTTGCCCACCACCCTTGGGATAGAGAAAAAATTTGCATTGACTTAAGAGCTTTGAGGAGACATTGGAATAACATGGACTTTGGCAACCTCTTACATGAAAAGTGGCATAGATGTGAGTTAAAACGACTTCATATAGAATAGTGACCAAATCCTGCAGTCATAGCTTGGGTGAAACTCCCATGGAAAGCACTGGGCTTTTGTCTGAGTCAGCAGCTGAAAATTTGTCCCACAGGCTCAGTTTGGAGGTGAAAATGCCAGAGCTGAAAAGTTTCCTTTTCTCATGGTGGGGAGGAAAATGTCACCTAAGAAATATAAAATTGTGCCACCTCATTTTCCCTCATGAAGTGCTGACTTTGCTGAGGAGGTGGGAAATGTTATGCAATTTACCCTTTCCCATTACAAGCTGTCTCCTGTCATGTCACCATCAGCTTTGCTGTGCATGGGCATTGCTCCTACTTCTGCTTTGGGAGTGTGATTGTCTGGTGAGCTGATGCACTGCACCATTGACTGCCTTGTTTGCTTGTAGCTTGGGGTCACTGGGAATGAGAAAAACCCCAGTAGATCCAAATAAAGCATTTTTGCACCTTCTCTAGAGTCTCTTCCAAGGTGTTGCCTGTGAAGGCAGTGCATGCAGTCCTGCAGGCACCTTTGTCTCCTTGGAGGCGGAGCTGGGCAGCTTGCCCCAGTGCTGGCAGGCACAAGCAGCCCAGTGCAGCTCCTCTGCCTCAGGACAGAGAAGGGCAGTGCTGGAATCATGTGGCCACTCAGAACACCTGTGCTGCACACTTTGGCTCAGGCCCTTTGTGATGGCTGCAAAAGCATTTATGGACTCCAGTCAAGACCAGTGAAGCACATAATTTTCCCAGTGTTGCCTCTGTTGCAAAAATTATATGCTCTTGGCAATACTGCCAGGAAACTCTATTCCTGAGGCTAAATGCATGCAAAGTAAAACTTCCCTTCGGACAAACAAAATAAAAATATCCCGATCCTGGTTGCAGTAGCAAAAATGCTTCTGGCCTAATAAAATTATGTCATTGAAAGAAGTGTCTCTGTGTCTGCTGGTGTACCTGTAAATCAGTTCAAGAGAATTGTCCTTTGAAACTCATTTCAGCTGATATATATGCTCTTGAGGATGAATGAACTATTGAGCTGCCAATGCTGCCATCCCTCATAAGTCAAATCTCTTCTCCAGATACTTGAATCCCATGATGATAGTAAAAACCAGGGGTTTACAAGATACATCAGCATCAATTTTTTGAGAGCTTTCACCTTGGAAGGCAAGAAACGTCCTTGGGTTGATTGCCTGTCAAATGAGTACAGATGCAACAGAAAGAAAAGAGGAATATTTTTTGCTCTCATCTTTCAGTGCTGGCATAAGAAGCTGAGAGATCCTCCATTAACAGAAGAAAAAGTACAAAGAAGGCAGTCATGACACAAGCTTGCCTCTGCTTATGATTATACTCATGTTTCCTTGAATATGGCCAGCAGAGAAGCTATAATTTTGGTATGCTCAGATTACTGCCTGACTTCCTTTCCCATCATAAGGAAAGCAGCCATTGTGGGGGGGAAACTGGAAGCTTCTCTGAACTGATAGCCTGGACAGGACCAAGGCTTTCTGTGTAGGATGTTCCAAAGGCATGTGTCCCTGCTAGTTACTCTTCCTGGCATCTGATGACAAAAGGGATCAAGGAAACTGATGGTGATAGATCCATAACTGGTGCAAGAGAGGGATGCTTTTGTAACATAATTTCTTGAACACTTGGAAATTCCTACCACATGATGCTCCTCAAACAAACTTTTGCAGGACTCTGAAATTTTGCCTACACTATTCAGAGATTTTGCCTACCCTATTCAGTGATTTTGCCTACACTATTCAGAGAGAACTTAGAAGTAATGTATCAGATGTTAAGTATATAGTGTTAGCAGGGGAAACAACACATATTGCTGATATTTTCATACATGCTTGGATTTGCCTAGGACTGCCCTTCTAGTGTCAGCCCATTGTTAAGTAGCCAGCTGACAACTTGGCTCTTGCATAGGGAGATGTTTTGATGAGTGGTTCATGTATCATCAACTGTATGCTGTGCGCAGATGCACTGAAGTTCTTTGGCCTAGGGATTTGAGATGGGATACTCAGGGATGATGAGGGGTGAACAGTCCTTGGGGTGGATTACCCTCTACCCTCCAGATGGCTCTTTTTTCCCACTGCCACTTTGATTTTTCCTTCTTTGACTGACTGTTTTAGTTTGCTGCAAACATCTGTATTTGTCAGTAGAGTTGGAGAAGAAGAAATGATCCTTCTGCCAGATAAGAAGCAACATGGCACTTCTAGTAATCTTACAGCACTGTTTGTGAGGTGCTGGAATTGCTAGCAGGAGCCAACAGTAGGCAGCGTGGCTAATTTAACCCAGGCTGTGAACTGAAAGAAAAGCACAAGTTTTATACTGGAGGCAAGAAACGTCTGACACACCTGCCTATTACTGTGTAACCTAGAAGGTAGGGAGATCCTGTAATTGTCATCTTGAGAGGAAATTAGATCCAGGATTGTCCATCTGCACTGAGATCCTAGCAGGGAAGTACTTGGCTGATGACACGAGTATGTCTTGACCTTTCATTTCTTTTTCCCCTGGACTTTCACTGGATAAAAGATCAGACACATGCTCCTTTGTGCCTCTGTGAGGCACGCTGCTGGGACAGGGAAATGGCGCCCGTGGTTTGGGTTTTCCACTCAGATAAGATTACTAAACGATTGAGAACTTCAAGTTCGCAAAATTCGCTTTTGTTAAAAAATTTAGCAGTGCCACCTGCAGGAAAGCGCCGGGAAACCCAGTGCCCGTCTGGGGAGCTCAGGACCGACTGTCCTCTGCCTCCTCTGAGAGAGAAGATGTGGCTGTCAGTGTAGGGCTCCCCTGATGAACTGGTTTCTCATCGACATCAAAGACAGATCTGCAGCTGCAGATAACGCAGAATACCTGAGAACAAAACTTTGTCCAGAAACCACTGTCTTTGATAGCTATTACCTTTTGATTTTAAAAGCCTCCTTTTTTCCCCCCAAAGAGCTTTCCCAAACATGATGCATTGCATATATAAACTCTGGTCCAACTCCCAGTGGAAATGATGGCAGCTTTCCATTGAGTGTGATCCAGACTTTAATGCCTTTCATGTATGCCAATGAAAACTCTTTACATTGCATACTAGCGCTCTTTAAAGGCTCTCAAGTAGATAGACAGATTAGATTATTTAGCACTATACAATGCAGCATAAGTGGTGCTGGTGAGTCATGAAATGGCATTCTTCCCTCTGACTCAGTGCAGAGTCAATGCCCGAGCATGTTGCTATGTGGCTCTGTGTTGTTGGAGGTGTCTTTTTCAGACAAGAAGTAAAAAAAAAATGTTCTGACCCACTATTCTTGCTACAGACCCCATTTGCCTGTGAGCGCCTTGGTTGAACTTTGCAGAATTTCTCACCCTAGCACAAGTTATCCTCAGCTTCCAATAGAAAACTATTGTTCTCCTTACCAGGAGGGAGCAGGGTTTTGAGCTATCTGGAACAAAATGTTTTAAAAAGGCTGGGTTATTGCAAATGCACTGTGGGGTTTAAATCCTTATATTGAAGGAAAACCTACACCATCACTTACTGCACATTCATATTTAGCATTCTGGTTTTGTTTACCACTTCAATGACTGTTTTCAATTACTGTTCTCTGCATGAAACCACTTTACTCAGGCCTGCTGTATATGCAGAACTGACTTAGAAGATGACTACTCTGTTTTGCAGGGATTTTCAAGGTGTCAGACTGCTTTTTTGTTCCTTATCTATGACGAACTTGGTGCCTGGAGTGTAAGAGTCTCTTGTTTAAGCCCCATCTTTCTTCCTGGTTGAAAGATTTCATTGCAGCTCTTCCTCTACGGTGCCGGGAAAGGAGTTTCACCCAGCGCTTTCATCTGCCCCATCTCCTAGCCAACAGGATGTAAATGATATGACTCTTGCAAAAAAACTTTCTCAAAACCTGATGTCTTGACAAGAATGTTTCAATTTTCAAATTTAACTTTGTAGAAAATGTACTGATCAGCTCTGGTATGCAGAGAGGTTTGCCTAACAAATTACATAAGTAGCCCTGAGACATCATCACGAGACTCCTTCCAAGGACAAGAGCTACCCAGGCAAAATTCAAGTGCACCTCAGGGCACCTGTATTCTCTTGGTAATAAGCAGTAATTGAGATTACAAAGAGTTATTCTATTTTGGATGTTGCAAGTGATGGGATCCATTCCTCTTTGGAAAGGAGAGGGCTTCTTAGAGGCACAGTGGCACAGGTGAGATGTAAAGCACGGGGTCAGGCCAGGGACAGCAGCAGGAGCAGCTCTTTGCTGGAACATAACTAGTTTCACAGTATGGGATTCCAGTGACTGCCTTTGCCCCTTGTAACATTTGTGCCAGTGTGATAAACCACTTGTTTTATCTTATTTTATCAGGATTCAGTTCTTCGTGTTGCAAATTTTTGTTATATCCCTTCAAATGTGAAAATAATGCTTTACCTGGAACAGGCATCTTAATCATATTCCCCTGCCATGGCTATTTTTTATAACTCCAGTTTTGTGTCTGTTAATGATTTGATAATAATCCAGAGCATTCAGAAACACAACTTTTTTATTAAGAATCATTTAAGCAAAACAGATTAAATAAATGATGGCAAAATGCTCAGTCCCAGAGATTAACTCGGAGAAATTATTTTCAGGGGGAGAAGCTGTATTTGGGACTGTGCTCACTGATAATTTTACATAAAATTCACAGCAGCTGGAGGAGAGATTTCCTCATTCATTTGGACTGGAAGCTCAGCTGTGTAGATGCTTTCTCAGAACCTAATTGCTTTCATATGAACTCGGGGCGGGGGGACACAGAGCTATTGAAATTATTGCAATTGCCCAGGGAAGCATTCAGAAGTTCCAAAGGAGAGTTTTGTTACAAGGCCACATAGCCAATAATACTTACCTCCTAAAAGTCTTCTTGCTTAAAAAGCCTGTAGAGAAGGATGATTAATGCCAAGCAGAGCAAGGAAATGGACAGTGTTCAATGCCAGAGTTGTGCCATGGAGGGATTAAGTTGCATTTATTGTATAACAGAGCACTTAACACAGGACATTTCTCCACCTAGTCAGAGATTTTTAACTTCTACTAAGGGCCTGTCCTTGTAATGAAGTATTGATAAATGAGAGAAGCTGTGGGAAAAACGATAAACTATGCTTGCAAGAGGCAAAACTGATTTGGGATTGAAAAAAATTAGAGAACAGAGCCCGTGACAGAGCCAGGTGCCCAAAAGAGTTTCCCAGCCTCAAGGTTAACTGCAGAGCTGCTTGGTGTCCTCAGAGCCTTTTCAACACTGATATTTGCATCGCAGCTGCTAAATCAGAAACACAGCTGAGTGAATTTAGTACTGGGAAGACTGAGCTGAGCTCAGTCATTTAGTAGTGGTGTGCTGAGCAGAGCTCCTCTGGCTTTATGCCATGTTAGATCTCTGGATTTATACCATGTTAGATGAGAACAGAGTTTTGCCTTGAAGTCTGTGGTTTATGTGATATATGGTGTACATCGCCAGTAATGACAAAAAATCCTCCAGTGCCTTCCTTTGAGTTATTTCTGATTTGCACCCAAAGACATTAAATTTTCTCTGTATTTATATCCTGCTAAATTAAAACACTCTGAGATATGTGGTCAAGAAGGAAAGTCCATAATTTCTGTTCCACAAGATCAGGCCTAAAATTGTTCAATATTTTGGTGCAAATTTTCTCCCCCTGTAAGTTGTCTGTGAAGTATTTGGAGAAGAAAACGTAAAGATGCTGCAGAGCAGATATGTAGTTACTAGACTGAAGTTTCCTCACTCTTCAGAAGGGGAGAAAAGTGAGTGAGTGTGAGATGACTCACATACATATCTCCAACAGATCAGGCTTAACTGCTCTGAAAAGCAAACTGCAAATGATTCTTCCCTATGTGCAAATTCCACCCTCTGTCTGCAAACACCTGCTGGTGACTTCAGTGAGAGCCACATATTGGGAGGCAAGATTTATATCTCCAGACTTTATCAGGAAGAGAGTTTGTTGCAGAGGCAGAAAAAGAATTGCCTCCTGCAAGAGAGCCCACACATCAATTCCTGTAATAGCTAGGCTTAATTTTGGCTCAGTCTTTTTAATTTGTACTCTTCCAGATGAAGACACTCTTTAGGGACAAAAATGCTATCAGATGAATGAGAGTTATTAATCTAGGAAAAATGAAAATACAGGAGGGAGAGCATGTGCAGGAAGCACAGGGTCTGTTGAGTCCATTGCTGGAGAGGGGAGGTCACAGGTGCATAGGTGAGCATATCCTGAGAAAATGCTGGTGATAAAAAATTGGTGATGGTGCTGTGCCACTGTTCATGCTTTTCCCTTAGGGAATACTTGTAGGCATAAGAGCAATGCAATCAAAGACCCTGATGGCTGCTCTGCTCTGTGCCGGGGCTGAAAGCCTACAGTCCTTTCACCAGCAGCTGAAGAGCCAATCTGTCACCCTCTAGCTGCTGCAGGCTTGCCTCCCTGCACTCCATACCTGTACACCTGCTATGCTGTGCAGTTTCTTGATGATTTAGGGAGCCAGGCACTCTCTGCTGGCTGGTCACTCAGGCTGTTTCTCAGATTTATCTTTAGAAAACAGGTGCAAATCTGTGAATAAAGCCTCATCTTCCAGGCCAGGGGACCAAAGGGTTTTATATGAAGGCAAGTTTGTTGCTTTTAAAAAGAGGCAATTGCATTGCCCTAGCAGAAATGAAAAAGAGTTCTCACAGGTTTTTTTCCACAATTGTTATGAGTAATGTTTTCAGTCGCTTGGTTTGTGTTGTGCATAATGAAATATAAATACTGCGTGGAATGCTTTGTCATAAAAAAATATTTATTAATAGCAGATTTGCAACCATCATCTTGTCTTTGATTTGAGCAGGTTTTTTCTTTTCATAAGGTTCTTTCAGGCTGTTGAGCTGTGACTGATGTGTGTTTATTTCAGTTGAGTCATCAGTATCATTAATCCTATCTTATTTACCAATGTTTGTCATTTTATAGTGTTTAACTGGTAGGGTGACTCACCCCAGAGAGAAATGAGAACATGAATACAACAGGCTTTTTTCCTTCTTCCCCTTTGGCTTGGGATAGGAATAGAGAATGACCTTTAAGGCACATCCTGAGTCATGAAGTTATCATATTTACCTCTGCTGCTGTGAGATTAATAATGGCAATCATCCCTACATACAAGGAAAAGAAGCCTGAGCTTTTGTCCACACTTTCGCTTGTCTCTTCATGGCTTATGTGGAGGGAGACATTTTCAGCAGTCCACCAGGAAAACGAAGCTCTTGGTGCCTCCCTCTCTTGCACAGGAGCAGAAACTGAGGAGGAGCTGAGGAGGAAGGCTCTTCAGAGGAGCCATTCTGCTGGCCTGGCTTGAACTTTGTGAAATTTGCTCAGGGCACTATGAAACATTTGCATTTGCTTTACAGCTCAAGTGTGGGAACTGTCTTAGCAGAACCTCCGCCAAACCTGCTTCTTCACAACTAGAAACAACCCTTTCCTCTTCTGTATCTGCCTGACATTAATTACTGCAGCTCCCTGCATGCATCTCAGCAACCTGCAGAGAAAGGGTGGCCCTTTAGCAACAGAGCTGCAGAATCAGCTAAGAGTGCCATGAGTCAGTCCCACCTCTCTGTAACTGCTCTTGAGAGGGGGATTACAAGAAAAGACCCAGAAAAGGCTTCAACATCTGAAAGTCAAGTGATGAGAGATTAGAGCAGAATCCAAAGCTGTCACTGTCTTTAATGTATCAGAAGGGTTGAAAAAAGGGACTTGGCATCTCCCTAGAATCTCCTTCCTGGGGCCACTCTCCAGGTACACAAGTACCCTCATGGCTATGCAGTCTTTCTAGAAGAGGACTGAGGCACAGAAAAGCTGATGACCCCAAAGAGCTGGAACATCAAGCAGGGAATCACCCAGAGTCAATGTGTGCAGTGTGCAGCTGCCTACAGCTCATTAGTCAGGATGGCTGAGAACAGGGGTGGGTGGTAAATCCCAAGCCCCAGAAGCCTTGATTCAAGCACCTCCCTGCAGCCCTGTGCCTGCTTAGAAACACTTGCTCCAAAATGGAGAGGGGTAGCAGGGACAAAAGAGTAAAGCCTTCTAATTTTTGACTATGAGTCTCATTTTTTTTGATCAGAAAAGGACTTTGAGGATATCATCTACCCGGTCCAACAGCTATGGAGAAGCTTTCTCTCCTGAACCTCCAGTCTTTCAAATGTGCAAATAGTAATTCCTTGAAAAATGCCCTGAATATCACAATCCAGGCTGCTATATGGGCATAGCATCTGTATGTATTTTATTTTAAAATCTTATCACTGTGCAGAAAATAATCTTATTATTGCTGGCTCAGAAAGAGCTTAAAGTGGCAATGGTTTTGTTTAGAACTGTCCCCAACCTGTTCTTTGCAGGCAAACTCCCAAACTATTAGGTAGAAGTGCGCCTGTACCTCTGTTTCAGAGTGTTTGTGTTTTAATGTGTAACCTAGTAGAGAAGAAACAGGGCTTCTTATTTCTGATAGTAGAAGAAATAATTCAGCTTTCAGCTTCCCACTTACTGGCTGAGAGTGTAAATCATTAGACTTTGCTCTGCAAGAAGATCATCAGGTGCTACAATTTTCCCTGAGGAACCTGTCTGTGAAAGAGCTGAACACCTGGATTCTGGGTTTAGGTTTGAACGAGGTTTGATGTAGCTCAACCTCACAAAACTTGGCATTTTGTCAAAAGATGTGGGGTCATGACCTGAGATGCTTATGTGGCAGCTGAACAGGGGCGTTCGTATTTCACAACTTTGAACTGAGCTTACAATTATTTCTAATGTGGGCGCTGGATCCAGAATAAAAGTAGTATTTGATGATGTGCCCAAAACCATGCAGGTTGGAGACGCAATAGTTTTCCTGTGCCTTAGCTGAGTGTTCTGACCCCACAGACCTTTACTTAAGAGCTGTTTTCTAAGACTAGGCTATTGCAGTTATATTTCACTACAAACCTTTGTCCTATAGCTTACTGCAACGTGTAAGTTCAGTGACTTAGTCCTGGGTCCTGAGTTCATCTTATCAAGCAGCCACACCTCATTGCTATACTTTTCAGAGAAAGCTCTTGGATAAGATGTTCTTTTTCATCAGTGCCTACCTGCTTCCTGTTAAATCTGTGTATTTATAGGGCTGGCAACTTAAAAGGATTTGTCTCTAATGTGCTTGTCAAGGGACCGATAACTAGGCATGTTTAAGTAATCATAATCCTAATGTTGCCAAATGGAACTTTCTAATTCTGGAACAAAACTTTTTTTTTTTTAATTTTCACAGGAGACAGGGTTGTAATTTCCCTCTTTCCTAATTTTGCCATACAGTTTTACCCAGGGTTTGATAAGCCAGAGCTCCAACGAACCATAATTGTATTCTGCCCAGATATGACTAACATTTGCAGGTTTCTAAATATCTTCAGATGTGTTGAGGATACATAATAAGAAGAAAGGATGGGTGAAATTATTTGGTTTAATCTAATTACTTAGGGTGTTTTTCAAAATGCAGCTGTCTCTTGAAAATGTTCCCTGTTACTCAGAGTTGCCCCACACAGGGACAGCAATTTTCTTTGAACATTTTATCAAAGTTCACTTAAAGCAACATGATAAACTGACTCATCCATCACCACTTGGAGAAGTTTTTACTTTAAACTGGTTTAAAACTGGATGTATTTCAGAGCTGGGTTAGGTTATTAAATAAAACCTTTGCTATGCTGATGTGATGAGCCGACTAGCTGAGTGTTACTACCCTTTTATTATCATGTGGGAAATAAAATGGCATGCCTGGATTCAGAGGGCATGAGTCAGAGCACAGAGCTGGCTCTGTTCTGGGGTGTTTGCTAGAGCCCTTCTGGCTGGGTGGCTGCATGCACTCAGTGCAATGGGCCACAGGGGCAGGTACTTCTGCCTGACTCAAAGCCTCACTGAAAGCTCCCAAGGCAAAGACAGCTGAGGAGGGCTCAGTGTTTTCCTTGTTCCTGTGCTGTCTGTGTGACAGGCTGACGCAAAGGACAGAGCACTGCCATCACTGCACCCCTCAGGCTGCTACCTCAGCAAGTGGGAGAGATGAGCATATTAGGTGAGATGCTGAGGGCCCACACCTCAGCATCTTCTGTCTAAGCTTTTGGTTTTTCCTTTGCAACCAAAGAATGATGCATCTATGCTAAAAGTTTTTTTTATTATTTTTTTTTTTTACAATGAATTGACTGAGCTTAGCTCAAGACTAATATTTGTCAGGGTTTATCTGGGGGTCTGTTTTTCTAGCCCTGTACAGCCACTGCAAATACCCACTCTCTCCTTCATTGCCTTTCACCTGGTATATTCCACAACAGCCCCAGTAATCAATCATAGGGCCTAATTATCCTAATCTGCCTTATTTTCTGACTTATTAAAGCCTAATTAGTTTATAACAACATAGAGGCTGGAGGTAATTTGGGAACTTGGAGGAGAAAAGCCAGCAATAATTGAACTGCAGTAATGAGGCTTCAGCAAAACCCAAGTCCACAGCTGTGTTTACACTGCCAGTTTTCAGGAAACCTGGATGCAACTGCCCAAAGGATGTAAGCAGAGGATAGTGGTGTTGCTCTGGGGCAGGTTAAGCAACTTTGCATTAGAGGATGCTATGGGCTTTTCCTGGTGCTTCTGTGTGCTGCCAATGTGCCATGTGGCATAGCCACCTTTATTGGCCTGTTAAAGGTGTGTGATAATGCTGCAATGTGGCCAAAGTTCTCGGGTCTTGGTTAAGCACCTGTACTGCTTGCAGATGTTGGTAGGTAGAAAAAATGGTAAAGGGAGCCTGTTAGGTATGAGTTGGGATGTGGTAAGAGAAAACTACTGGGTGCTGCTTGCTGTTGTGCTGGAGGAAGGAATAAGGGCTGGAAAGATGTTCTTTGGCTGATGGTTAACCAAGGGATTTTGATAGTTGTTAACACAGTGCTAAACTGATTTGAGAAATACTTGTTGGAGCTGAAGAGATGGTAGTGGCATATAAGGCAGGAGTTAGAACACAGAGAGAAACAGGGTGGTAGGAACAAACATCTTCCTATTCTACAGCAGTTTGTCACCTGGATAACAGTGGGACAAAGAAATACACCTCGGAACCTGTCCTGAAGAGGCAGTTCTCTAGGACCAGGGTGACTGCTATGTACTACTGTCAGTGATAGTAGCACAGACTTGTCAAATATGGCTCTTGAGTGGTACAGCCTTCATTTAGCTTCTTGGTATTAAGGGGCTTGTCCTGAATGGTGCATATTGTGTACCTGGCTGATTATAGAGATGTGGAAATCTTTACATCTCTAAATTATTTAGATTTCTGTTGATGCACATAGTAGTTGGATGAAGATTGAGCAAGACTTCCACTTGAGTTTGTGATCTGGCAGTTGTTTTGGGCTCTCACAATTCATTTCAATATGAGGATTGCAGAATCAGCTCTACAGATAGTTTTGCTAAACTTTGCTTTCAGCAGGGCATTGACCTTGTTTTTGTAATAGCTCTGAGTTTTTGCAATCTCAGTGCTGTAAAATAAATAAAAATGGAGAAACTCAAAGTAGTATGGGAAACATAAACAAAGCAAGCAGTAGCAACATGTGGCTGACTCATCCCCTCTGTTATCATCCAGATGCTGTTAGAGATTTCAATTTCTCTTACAGAATATCTCTGTTGCAGTAGTCAAAGTTTAGGAGATGGAGTTCTTTTTCCTTAGTGCCATTAACTTCCTTTTCTTCAGAAACCAGTGCTGATATTCCAGGAATGCAGTGGCTGGGGTGAGATATTGAAAATACTGATGATGCCAAGCTCTTGCTTTGGTAGCCTTCATTGCTTTGGACATCTCTGCTGTTCATACCTGGGTTCTTTTGTGCATGTATACTTGGAAGCTGGGGAATTCTACCCCCAAAAAGTGGCATGTGATCTTTCTGTTTACAGCACAAAGGTGTATCTAATCTACTGAAACTTTCTAGGAATGACAATGGCTATGCTGGTGTAAATACTTTCTGCATCAAGAGCACAGTAGGATTTTTGTGAAGAACTTTCTGATTGCTGCTCTTTGAAATAGAACCCAAATGTAGAAAAAACCATACTGAATTCCCCTTAAAAGTGCCATTCATCCCTGTACCATGGTAGAGGGACAAATCTAAGTGCAGAATACTGTTTTAAATTTTTTCTTTCTTACTGTTGTAGAGTAAGTATTGAATTGCAAACTGTAAGCTGTTTCTCCTTTTGTATTCCCACCCAACATTTCTGATTGTTAAACTTTCTTGAAAAAGAGCCAGACTTCGTTTGCTCTTTAACATGTGTTAGGCAAAACCACAAACAACAACTATGCCAAAACTTGCCTGGAACAAGTTCATTAACACAGTCTAATGAAACTTGACATACAACCAGAAAAACAGGAAAATATTTTAGCAGTTGGGAAACCTTATTAGAAGAACTTGCCTTTATTTTATTTTTTCTTTTTTTTTTACCAAACTTTTAAATTTTTAAAAAACTTACTTTTTTCTTCCCCCCTTGGGGTTAACATCAGTAAACGACATTATTTTTCACAAGCACCAAATGCGATGGGGAGATCAAGGGCTGGTGCTGAAGGCACTGGTGCATCGCAGCTGGCTCAGGATCTGCCATGTGCTCCCCGTCTGGGCTGTGCAAGGGGCTCTTCCAGAGGGTGATTCAGAGCATCTAATTTAGCTTTCCCTGGAGAGCAGTTCAGAGGTGTCTGCCTCTTTGATGAGAGAATTAAAAGTCTGAGGGCAATGAGTGGTTAATCTAAGGGGAATTCATACCACACACCGAGGTGCCAGAGGCATTTTAATAATGGGACTTGAAACCCTTGGCTTGTGATAACCGGACTCTTCGTTCTGTCAGGGTGAGCATCCCCAAACCCTTGATTCCCCAGTGTAAACTTGCTCCCTATTGACTTAGGGCTGTTCTGGCAGGGGCACTGGGCTCAGAATATTTTCACACATATAAAGTACATCTTTCCATGGGCAGACTACTCTTTGCACAAAGGATGTAGTAATTTCAGCATCACACAGCCTCAGCTCTGGGAATGTTGCTGGGAATATTGCCTGCTATAAAAGGGCTGGATCCTCTTCTGGCCACAGATTAGAGGATGGTTTAAGGTCAACACCTTTTTGGGCTAGTGTAAATGTTCTCCTCTTCTGACTCATACATCAAATTGTTGTTTTTACGCAAAGCTATCTTCTCTCCTTCTGAACGTAATATTTTCCGTGTTCAGTGGTGTGGCTGTAAGAACGGGCCTTTACAGATGCTTAGCTACTTATTTCTTTCCATGAGGCAGCCTGAGCCAAAGACCAAATAGCGTGATCCCTAGAGCCTGCCCTTGGCCAGAGAAACGCGGTGTGAGGAATTCAGCTAGCTCAGCCATACGTCGCTTTTATTTTTGCAAACAGCAGGGGGAGCTCAGATCCTGCCTGAATCTAAATGAAGGCGAGAAAGTACAGTTTGTTGAAATTCTTTTTATTTTAACCAGGGGTAAAACCCCAACCACTTGTGAGGTTCTTCTAACAAAATTGCATGTTTTCCCCAGTATGCCATAGGGAGACAATTAGAGCATGTAGAACAGGAGCATTACTGGAATGGTTCTTGTGACCTTCTAAATGTGTGTATTTAATCTTTCTACTTTTATGGAAGAAGGTCAAAAGCAATTTTAATACTTGTTTCATGGAATGAGTCCCCATCAGGTTTGGAACTTGAGAAAGGCTGAAATCATTCTTATTTAGAGGAAAAGTAATACCTGGGAATGATAGACCAAATCCATCCTTGAACCTGACTGTTCAGAGGTGACTTCGGCTTGAAGGTATTTAGAAGCATAAGGCTACTTTGTTCTCTGAGTCGGCATGAATACTAATTAATCCACTCTGCGTCCCCACACTTCTGTAGGTAAATGAGCACAGCCAGGCTTTGTTTGGTGCCTGAGAAATCTGAACACACAGATGGCAGTGACTGATGCAAGATCACACTGTCAGGACAGGAATTGGGAGATTAGGATCTGGCTTCTCTGTGTTTCCCAGAAAGGCTGGAGCAGTTGTCAAGCTCTTTCATCCAGAATCCAAAATTCATTTCTAATTGCTTCCCCACAGCCCCCTGAGATCCTGCAGCCTGTCAGATCTCTGCACAGGCAGGTGGGGAGGCTTGCTGGGGGCTGGCAGAGGATGACAGGGGCATTGAAGAGGTTTGGGATGGGTACACTTTTGGGGAAGATGGGAAGTGTGTTAATCCAACTCTCTGGATCTGCTCTGGTGGGGAACCCTGTGGGAAAGTGGTGATTTTGCTGTCTTTACATCCTGACAGTGGATGTGACATTGGGGATGCTCTCATGTATCCCTAGCGCATGCCTTCTGATTTGGAAATTTTCAAGTGAACTGAGCAGTCCCCAGGTCTGTAGAATTATGGCTCTTCAGGGCTGTGTGGGCAAGGTGAGTTTGTAGTGAGGCTTGTAGGAGGGAAACATATAATCCACAGAGCCAAGAAAAGGAGAGAATAGTCCTAGATGTCAAGCCCTAATCATAATCTTCTCAATATTTGCAATATTTCCCTGTGAGATATCTTTGTGATATTTTTTGAGTGACTATATCATCATGAGTGACTTTGGTAACACACTGTGCAGGCTGACTACAGTATCCAATGCAAACAATTCCAATGCAGTCTCCAATGGGAGAAAATAAACTCCTGACTAACCAGGAAATGCAATAATAAAGATAACCCTTTTCTTTTTCTATTTATCTTCATCATCCATTCAACTAATATTCTGTTATTATTTAGTAGGAACTGTAATTTCTTAGACAAATTAAATATAGATTTTTTTTTCTTTAGACCTGGCCCAGGTATTAACTTTTAAAGCCAGCTTAGTGTTTTGGGAATTCTGCCTCCATTATAGGATTTGTAGTAAACCTATGGGTGGACAAAGGAGCAGTAGTAGGAGCAGAGAAAAGATAAGGGATGTCCATGATGAATCCAGTATTCCTTGTAAAACTCAGAGCTACTAACTGTGCTGTCAGAGATTGGGGATACATAAAATATAACTAGATCAAGGACTTGAGCCTTTCAAGTAGGTAGGAGATGAAAGGGAGAAGAAGCAAATTTTGGTAGAAGAAGCTGAACTGAGAAGGCCAAAGCTGGATGACAATCCACCTGCCTGGATGATGAACTCAGCAACTTTGGAATGCCTCAGAAAGAAGAAAGTATAAAGAAGGATGAGCAGTTGTCTCCCCTGAGCAGGGGACAGGTGGAGCCAGCTGGCCTGCTTGTGCGAAAAGTAACTTATACAGCATGTGAGTGTGAAGAGTGCACTTTTACTGCTCTCTGGAGGAAATGTGTCCTTACATGCATTTGCTGCATTCAGCCTCCCTATCAAAAGTCATGAACACCAGACTGCTGTCTGTGAATAGGTAATGGTGCTTCCCCGCCACTTCAAAGTCTGTATTTCACTTCTTTTTTTTTCACCATGATGTTGAAAGAGATGATTTTTCTCCTTTAAAAACCACAGCCACTGAGAAATTAATAAAGCGTGCTGTTTTTGAAACTCCCAGGGGGTGATCCTGCCTCTCCAAGCTTTGCTGTGACTTTTGCCTGGGAACCAAGCACTGGAGTGGAACCTCACTGCTGATTAAGACTCATAAATGCAAGCACAAGTGTCTGAGACAGCATGATGGAAGAGTCAGCACCTGATGTTTTGTTGAAACAAGAAGACAGCAGTCTGGTCATAGGTTTGTGTGCTTCATTCCCCAGTGGTGGATGGCACCAGAACTGAGAAAATTCATTCTTGGATTGCATCTTGCTCATGGGCCACCCCAACTGGAAAACCCCATATTTGGGTCACATCTGGCTCACTTGCATAATGCTGCTGACAAATATCTGGGTCTTTTCTGTGCCAAAGCAGTTGAGACAGCAAAGTCTCACTGTCTTAGAGGAGGCACATGGAGACAGCTGAGGAGGATGTGGTGGAGTGGGAAGCAGCTGAGAAAAGAGCCATACTAGGCTGTCTTTTTGCTTTTCATTTAATGGTGAGGGAGCTTTAGGCCTGCTGAATCTTAAGTCTATTAATAAAGTAATTTGTAAGTATATGAAAGAGAAACTGAATAAAAGAATGAGGCAAGGAAGAGTGATCATTGACAAGCGGTCAGGAAAGGAAGCTGGGCAGAAAGGCATCTTGTGCATGGTGGGAAAGGACTGCAAAGGGCTCTTGGTCTCAGGGAGGACACATGCCCCACCAACCCTTCAGAGGGTGGCACAGGGCCGCCACCTGTGCCTGGTTTGGGAGGTTGCTGACGCCTCTTGTACCTCGTGCTGGTTTCTCCAGGGTGCCGGCTGCCAAACTGGTGCTGCTGGGAGGAGGAGCAGCCCTGGGGCCACAGGGAACTTGTTGCCTCCCTTGTCTGTGTGTGGTCTCCCCTACATAAGCCTGGCCCGGAAGGCTTTTGTGGAAAAGGGCAAACCCTGCTAGGACATGTTTCTGCTTCTTTATCAGTTGCTGTGGCTGGGGCTGGTTGCTTTGTTGTGAGCAGCCGCCGTTTGCTCAGCTTGTTGACTGGAAATGGCACACAGCTGCAGCAGGGAAGAGTGAGCCTGAATTATCTTGACTGCAAAGGCTATTTAAATGAAAACTTCAAACTCCCCTTCATCCTCCCATAACACTATTTAACTTACAACGGAGTCTGAGATTTAGAAAGCTTTTGAAACATACTAATAGATAGTGGTGAATTAAGATTTTGAAAAAACAGATCCTTCATTAGTGTTACTTTGCAGTTACATGCCACAGGTATGCCAGGCAATATGGGATTATGGAGCAGCTGATGCTATGGAGCCTGCTGCTAGAGCCATACATGATGTTCTGCTTTTCATGAACTTCATCAAACAAGTCAGGTCTATTAACCTCCCCTCCTCCCCTTAAGTCATATCACTATCACTGCAATACCACTTTGAAAATGTGTGACTGCAGAGAACGGTTCACCACTAATTTAGGGAAAAGCCACTGTCACAGTCTGAGCCTGGTTGACAACTTTTTAAATAAACCCTAATAAATTTTGGAGTTGAGGTATTCAAGCAGAAGAGAATTGAACCTATCCAGGACATGGTTTCCCAAACTATGTTAGAAGATCTGGTTTATTGTTTGGTTAAGGTAACTTTTCTCATTAAAATCTTTAACTCAGACTGTCATTACCACATCAGCTCTATAACTGCAACTGTGGTTCTTTATTTCTTTTATTTATTTTTTTTAAGAGAAAAGTGGAGCTTGATTTTGTGGAGGCAGTGGAGAAGACAGTACCTACCTTTCCAATAACTAAGTCAATGAACTCTAAGACAAGAGGCTTAGGCAATCAGTGGAGAGCGCTACATTTCTCCAGAGGGGAGTTTATGCCTGTGTGTTTAGGTCTCTTTGGAAGCACAACGGCTCACCCAGGGGATGAGCAGAGAGTGAGCAGCCTCCTCCAGTGGGGATCTGGAGTTAGTCTGACAATCCTCTGTTTGCCATTTCTGTAAATAAGCTTAAAGAAAATTTTGGAACCTACAATTTTACATCCTGATTTTTATTGTATAGCCTTCAAAGTGAGGCAATGTGCTGGCAGTCTTTGGTTTTAATCGATCTGTTTAATAAGCCAGTTGCAGTTTAAGCCCAGCACCTCCTGCAAAGCAGAAGCAACAGTTACCTTAAGGCCAGGCAACTAATAGAAGACATTTCACTAAAACTGGCCTTTCCTGGGCATTGCAGTAATAATTTCTGTCAGGTAACATTCATGTTGAAGTACTCATTCACAGCTGTGCAATCATGGCCAATTCTGCTTGTCCAGTGGAAAAGCTGGAATCAGAACTTTAAAAGGCTGAATCACTTTTCCAAGAAAATTAAAATCTACTTTGTTACGAAACCAGTTCTCAGCTCACATTTGTATTCCAGACAACAGGTTTATACATCACTGAAAAGTCAAAGGATACAATGCTTCTAGTACTGACAAGAAGAGAATTACCAGTACTACTATTAAGTGGGAAACCTTTCTGTTCAAGCTGTGGTGTGCTTAGATGCATATAGCAATGGCCTTAAGGGATCTGACAAATAAAAAAGAGCAGGACAATATTAGCACAAAGGCTTATGCTTATGCAAAGAAGTTAGGGAAAGTATTAACTTTTTCTTCTTCCCCAGAGTAGACACAGAAATTTCAAAATAATTCTGACCTGAAGTTGGTAAACAGATAAAGCCTTTTCATCTTAATGTTTATGAGAAAGAGAAGAAGGCTTGTTGGAGTAGCCTGGCAAAATTACCAGATTCAGATTCTTGGCCAGTGTCCACTATGGGACTCCCTTTCTCCTCACTGAGTACATCAGACTGATGTACTGCATGCACTGAAACAGCCCAGAAGGAGCTGTAGTAATGCTCTGCTCAAAATAGCTCATGGAAAATACTGAGATGCTTCATTGCTGAAAATTTCACTAATGTGCTTGTGCAGACTACTATGCAAATATATTTAATACATTAATCTGTTTCCTTAGAAGCTGATTCTGCCTTACAGGGTATGCTGGATTGTGGCCTACTGCAAGTGTTTCAAAGAGTTGCACAGACCTTGACAAAAATAAGCATAATTATAGCATATGTAGAGTTCTTACTTTTCAAATGTCATGGATTTGGAGATGTATCTAGACCAGCACAGAGGAGAGGATTTACAAAAGGTCACAATATGAAGCTACAGGAGTTTTCTAGGATGAGAAAATCTCAGCCTTTACTTACACCACAGCAACTTTACTAGCATCACTTAGAGTTTTGTGCCTGCAACAGTAACAAAACCCCCTGTGAATAACTACAAGGGCTGGCTGCAATGAAGAGAAAAACTTAGCAATTAAAAATTTCCTTTCCAAGTAACTGTGCAATAAGTGCAAGGGAAGAATCATGGTGTTTTAAACTTTTTATCCACTGGACTATAGAGTGCAGCATCATAAAACTAGAGAAATTCAGACTGCTGTTTTGGAGACAGTAAAGAAAATCAGCTCTAAAATGTAGAATTGTAGTGGAGAAAATGAGTACTGGGGTTCCTTTAGGGAGATCAGATGCTGCAATTTCACAGGGAGATGTTGAGGTGGGGTTTGTGGTAGGAGAAAAGACACAATAAAACATCCTCCTTGTGGAAGTGGTAATGCCTTTTGGATCAAAGGCCTGATGATCCTTCATCAGCACCACATCCTCTGTGCCTCCTTTTGCCTGCTCCCTCCCCCAGCTCCATCCAGGTCAGCACTGGACCAGAAATAGACCTGTGAAGGCAAAGCTGCTGCAGTCTGCTTTTTTGAAGAAAAACCAGGGCTTTTGGAAATGGCACTTTCTGAACATTGAGACTCTGCAAAGGCAGGTCTAGTTCAGTGCTCTCCAGGATGAAGATCAGCATCTATTACATTCCCTGCTCTCTTACCAGTGCAAGTATTTCAAGCACTGTCCCTCTAGTTTGTAATGTTTACTATCACATATTGAAATTCTAGACATTTAGAAAAGTCATCAGGAATATCAGATAATTTCAGCCAGACAGAAAAACTAGAAATTACTGTGAACATTTTTAGAGTATCTGTGATCACAGGATTTCCACGCAGTTTTCTGTGTCGGTGCAATTTATGCATTACAACAGGAGACTAGAGCAAGGAGAATTCTGGTTTGCTGAACCAGGGGGAAAGACATTTCTGTGTGTTTTGTCCCACAGCATCCCAGATAAAAGCTGCTGGGTCCTTGAGCTGTGTATGAATTGTGCACAGAAGAACTCAATGCACCTCTTCCCAAGTGGAAGGGGAGTCATTCATAGAGCAAAAGGAGTGAGGCCCCCATCCCTTATAGGCTGTATCATATTTTCTTGCATTTCAGTAGGTAATGAGCCACAAAGCTTGAGGCCAAAGGTTCCCAGCACTGGTTGAGGGTAGCTATCTCCCCAAACCAAGGGCCCTGGGATTGTGATTCCATTTTCAGGGGCCAAAACATTCTAGGGGGGAAAAAGGCAACTAAAATAGTTTTTGTGGGTTTTTTTCAAACAACCACTAAACCATTAGAGAGGTTTTAGGAAACCATTGTGAAGAAGACTGGACAATAGTAACATTTAAGAAATGGGAAGAAGGCAGGCTGCTTTTTAAACTTAAATAAAACTAATTCAGCTTTAAGCAGTGTAATGTGCATGGGAGCTCAACATCAATAGCAGAAGAATACACAGGTATTATGTAAAAATTTTCTGCATCTTTAGTAAAAAAGGTAAGACAGAAGTATGTTTGTTTTTCAGTATTGTCATCAGTACATTCATCTCTTTAGAAGCTGCTGTGCAGCTCAAGTCCTTGTGTTCTCATCTTCCTTAGATCTGATAACTGCAGTCATTGCACTACATATTTTAAATCCATCACCTTTAGAATTTTTATTTTTAGGCTGACTGCAAGAAGAAATGATCATGCTCTGAGATGGTTTCCATTTAAGAAACTCATCTGCAAAGGATGGTGTTGTTGGAAGGTTGCATGGCAGGTGGAGGAAGACATGCATTTCTATTTCCGTGCAATTATAGATATAAGGGACATGTTACTAAAGCAGTTTACTGGAGAATGGGATTGGAGAAGAATGGTCCAGTGGATCTTCATTCAGTATCAAGAGAGAAGAAGCATCACTTGGACAGGAGAGTGTCTGGAGGTTGGGAAGGCCATCTCTCTGCTTTTGGTGAGAGGAAGGCACAGCACATCTGGATATGTGCATACACGACGTGGGCCCCCTTCTAATAGAGCACAACCACCCAACAAGAACAGCAGAACTGAGCAACTGCCTTTTGTTCCATGCAAGGCCCATGTGGTTTGCAATTGTCCTTGACAACAGTCCTTGACTTCAGCTCTCCTAATCTGTGCTGCAAAGCTCTGTCTTGGGCTGGAAAACATGGCCTTGAACCAATTCAGAGTTTCTGTCAGCAGCAGCAGCAGCAGCCTGCACTATCAGCCCTGGGCAGGGAGCTGGCAGGAGGCCAGGGCTGCAGTGCTTGGGGCTCTGCTCCCAGTTGCAGTGTCTGGAGAGAGTTCAAAGTTGGGCAAAATGCATCTGTGAATATGAGATTTTTGCCTTTTTTATCTATAGCCAAGATGTGGTTCTACATAGAAGATATTGCAAGTTTGGTTCCCAGTCCTATCTGTTGCTATAATCAGTTATTGCCATTGTTCAAAGACCCAGGTAGGTTTATAAGGAACCATCCCCAAACCCTAGCTTGATCTGTGCTTGACATCTGCACAGGAGGTACTTGCAGGGCAGCAAAAGTCAGGTGCTATTTCCTTGAATGGGCCCAGCTGAACATTTGTTCCCATTGCTGTCACCAAAACTGGAGACTCAGCATCTGCAGGGACGTGTCCTAGAATAGATTCGAGTTGTTGGTGTGAAATATTTTCATGTTTCTCCATAAGGATGATGCTATTACTTGGATCTGATCTTGTGAAACGGAGGAAGACACCAACCTGTCAGGCGGATCATCTGACTCCCATTCAGATTCTAGCACTGGCAGTGTATTTAGGGGAATTAAAGGCTAAATCCCCTTTCTGCTCTATATTGAAAGTAATAAGGTCTTTGTTTTTTTTCCTAGAGGTCCAGATGCTTTTCCTTTCAGAACACTGTCTGAAAACCTAACTAAATGATCTTACAGTCCCATCTGACCTAGGTTTGTCATTATCTCTGCTTATTCAAAAGGTGGTGTGTTTTTTTTTGTTGTTGTTTTTTTTTTGGGGGAGGGGGGTGGTTGGTAGCAGCTGTATAGTAAGCACCTAGATTTTGCAAATGGATGGTTGTGGAAATCCCCTAATGCAATGCCTGTGTATTATCTAGTGTTGTTGTACGTTGAAGAGCTGTGAATTTCACCTCTTCCATGAATTCTGCTTCTGTGTCTTGCACAAGTGATGTCAGCCTTCAAGCTCTGTCATTTAAGCAGCTTACTTAATTAAAATGCTGTTAGAGATATCATTGGAACAAGAGGGAATTATCAACACTCTCTGATAAACTACTGCCAGGACCTCTCCATTGATTTTTCCAGCTGGGGTGATGATTTGAATCTTTTCTTTTGTCCCATGACATTTAAAAATCAGATATCTCTGCTCAAGAATGAACTTCTCAATTTAGTGCTGTTTTTAAGAAGAAACTGTTAGGTTTTTAATTTGTTCTTACACAGTTGCATGCAAACTCGAAAACAGATTAGAAATAAAGAGAAATATGAAAATAACATAAAGAAATTGGCATCTCCTAGAATCTATTGACAGAGGAATTGTTTTGAACTATGAGTCTTCCTAGCATTTGGATTTTTTTCTCTGTAAGGTCCTTAAATTCATGAATGAAATATGAAAAAACCCCCAAGATTTTCTTTTATATTAATGCATAGTCAAAATCTTCCTTAATGTAAATCTCAGAATGAATTCTGTGCTATGCTTTGACTCAATGACTCTGTGTTAATCTGGAGAATGTGATAGTGATCTACATTTTGTAAAACTGTAGAGTAAATAGCTCTCAGAAGACCCCTGCTTACAGCCTGATATATATTGCTTTTCCTTGGTTTTATCTCTTTAGCTGTTTTTTTTTTTTCTTTATAACCTTAATCTGTTGCTCTGGTGGCTTTTCCCTTATACTGAATTAAATTTGTGGGACTGTTGATCACAGGGTAGATGGAGACCTCATGGTGAATTCCAGCAAGTGCTGCAGACACCAGGAACCCCACAGATGGTGAGATCTGAATCTGGCACCACCTGAGGGACCAAGCCTGTTTGCTTTGTGCTGGATTCCCACTGCTGTCCAGAGGATGGTGCTACTTGTCTTGGTAAGAATTTCTCTGAGTAAGAACTGCAGAAAATCTCTCCAGTATTGTGGCATTTTCTTCTCAGCATTGTCTGTTTCTCAAAACCAGCCAGGACCCTCATTCCCAGAAATAAGAAGTGAATCACAGAAATTATTGTCATCTGTTCTGATTGGTTAAAGATGAGTTTCACTGATTTTGGTGGGAGGTCTGCATTAGGAATAAAATTCTAACTGGAATATGACATTGTAGAGGAAATTTTAACTCAATATAATTTTGTATTTGTTTCTCACAGGCCAGAATTCTTATGAGAATGTGTTTGCTATAATATGCTGTAGCAAGGAACAGCACCATCTTAGGGTAGCCTGGTCCAGATGCATCTTCTCATGGCCTCAATGTGGTCTTGAAGGCTACACTTATAGGTTAGGATGGGGTGATGTGAAATTAGCTAATAATAAGTTGTAGAAGGTTTGGAGAAAATATTTTCTTTTGATGGGAATATATTTATTTCACAAAAACTGGTTTTGGTAAACGCTGAAATGATAAAAGCTTTGGTAAATTGTTAAGATTCCACTTCACATTGCCTGGAGCACCTGTATCTGAGGGACTGTTTGGCCCCTGGACATGTCTGAGTGTCTTTCCCAGGGTGGTGAGCTGCAGTAGGGGAGTAGGATCATAGGGTGCCAGTGCCTCCTAGCTCCCTCCTGCCAGACTTGGAAGCCTGGTGCTTCAGCAGGGTAATTTTGGACTTCATAGCAGTCCTTAAGTTCCTTCAGCATTAGTTGTTCTCAGCTGGAAACCCAATGACTGCATTTTGGGTTCCTTTCTTTCACTCATATTCTTTTTCTGAAAATCCTTAGGAACAAACAAGCCATCCTGGAGTTGCAGTGAGATCAGAGGTGAACACAGCCATTGTGTCCCCCAGCCTCTCCCCATCCTTGCTCATTCCCTGCATGCAGTTTTCTCTTTTCCTCCAGTTTCAGGAACATATGTAAATAATTAACTTACAAATTATACAAGCTTATCACACTGTATCCCAACAGATGGAGAAACACATTAAGCTGATTTGTTCAGGCAGCCACATGCTAGACTCAGACCCAGAAAAAAACAAGGAAATGAGGAGTTACCACTCTTAATGGCATGTAACTGATCTCATGGCTGCTGCTGCTGCCTGTGACATTACAGCCCATTTACTGTAATCTTAACTCTGTCCCACCCAGCCCTTTCACCACACTCCTTCCCCTATCAAAGAGCAGTTGTGAAAGTTTATTTCTAGTGCAGCAGGGTGATGTGGTTGCAGTGTGTATCCAAATCATGTGTAACCCAGCTGGGTCACATCACCCTGGCGATTGTGGTGAGATGTGGGCATCAGCCCAGCCTTGCACTCAGTAGCTGTTTCAGGAGCACTGAATCAAGGGCAGTGCATCATGCATGGCTAGAGATTATGGCTGGTCTGCTTGACTTCTTGGCTTGGTGAACTCATAAAAAAACCTGATAATAGTGGTAGATATGAGACAAAGGTGTTTCAATGCTGGGGAGTGCTCTAGCACTGTGGTGTGCAGAGAAAGGGTTCTATAAAAAGTGGGTGTCACTTGGGTTAGCATGAGCTGCCAACTAGAACAGAAAAAAAATGGGTTTAATGTTTTTCAAACCAGCTTGCACAGGGTAGCTCTTGCTAGAGAAACAGATTCATTGCAGCTGTGACTTTAATGAAAGTAAGCCCATTTGCTGCTCTGTGTGACACAGGCAACAGCCAGATGAGAAGGGTATGCTGTCCCAGGTACAGTTCTTGTACAGCATTAACATTTCTGTTAGTTTCATTTGCCTAAGGAAATCAGTGGATCACTCAGGCAATCTGGTCATTCACGTGTATATTTGAAACCTCTCTCTCTTGCTTGATGATGAATAGAAAAATAATGTAACACTAGGAAAATGAGAAATTATTGCTTTTTAACAAAAGGATGCTGTGTTGCTGGGCATCCACTACTCTTCTGGGGAAATTCTGCCAGGGCATTTCAGCAGTCTTGTGCAGATACTCAGCAGCTTCTCACTTGCTGGCCTTTGGATCAGCTGCAGAGTCATCGCAGCAGATCACAGCTCAGGTGAGTTTTCCATGCCTCTTACTGTGGGCTGCAGAAGCTGCTGCAACTCTGCTGCTGTGCTAAGATGATCTAGACCACTCTTGGGTGCCCAGATACCCAGAATATAAGTAAGTGCTGAGGGGAATGTGGCCCTTGAGCCAGAGCTGAAGATCTCATACCGGAACAGCACCACTGCTCTGCACTTACACTGAGTGCTGGGATGTTTGCTTTGTGTTAAGAGCTTTGTGTCTTTGTTTTGGGGGCAAAGCTGAGTTTGTGAATACCTGTATTACAGAGGAAACTTCCTTTTCTTAAATGTCCTTCCATGGAATTAGCTTTTCTGCTCTCTTTTCCCTTCTGGAGTGGTCCATGTGGGTACATTTCCCTCACAAGACAGCCATGTCCTGGCAGGAGAGATGATGGGACTCTGGAACTACTTTCTGTGGGAACATGTGTGCAGGCTGTTTTCTGACACAGGAAAACTGCTTATCAAAGTCTTCTCTCGGCTCTATGTGTCTGCTTGTAGCTTCTGGGTCTCTTTGGGTCATTCCAGAGTTTTATTCCTAAGGGTTTTCACCCTGACCACCTGTGAGAAATACTTGTGCAGCATCTGCTTCTTGTCTTTCTCACTTTACTTTGAGGGCTATATAAATTTTAGACAAGTATTGCCAGATCACTGTCTGATCCCTTGAGGCTAATTCACCTGAGATTTGATGTTTCCAGCTCCACAGCTTTTGTACTCATTTGACATACTTACCTCTCCTCCACACCCCCTTTCTGATAGGAAAGCTTTCTTACAATGATTTCACTGCTGAAACTCTACTTTGACATCCAAGGGCCATCTGGAAGGACACTGCACTGCTCTTTAGCCCATCCTCTGGGACTGCCATCTCCCAGCTGCCCTGTTTTCACACCTCCATCCCAGCATGGGATGTGCAACATTTAGTGCAACATTTTAGGTGCATCCCTGAAACCTTTCAAAATTATCTCCCTGCTCCACCAAGCTCCACCTTTGGAAATGGAAGTCTGGGGTTTCTGGCTTGCCATTTCTCTGAGTCCAACAGTACAAATGTGAGCCCACGAGCAGCCAGAAGTTTTCACAGCAGCCCCTTGGAGCCAGCCATGCCTGCACCCTGCCTGTGGCCCTGCCTGCAGGGGTAAAAGCCCTGCTGTGCCCATGCATGTGTGCTCTGTGGAGTGCAAGAGTCTTGACTGAGCTTTACAGGGCAGGGCTGTGTTATTTCATAGAATCAGAGAACCACAGAATGGTATGGGTTGGAAGGCACCTTTAAAAGTCACCTAGTCCACTCCCCCCAACATGGACTGGGACATCTTCCACTAGACCAGGTTGTTTGAACTCCATCCAAACTGGCCTTGAATGTTTCCAGGAATGGGTCATCTACCATTCTCTGGGCAACCTCTTCCACTGTTGTGCCACCTTCATTATAAAAAACTTCTAAACTTCTTCCTTATGTCTATTCTCACTAAATCTTCCTTCAGTTTGAAACTCTTGCCCCTTGTCCCATTGGAACAGGATATTGGCATTTGCTGTAATTAGTACACCAAGTGCTAGGCTGAAATGCCACTGAAATACCAGCTGTTCCTGGGCTTTTCTGCTCTGCTGCTTTCTGTCAGGGTTGTAGTGAGGTGATTCACTGTGTTATCCCTCACTGGACCATGCTCAGCCTTCCCCTCTCAGTGAGACCCACCTTTGTGGCTCATCTGTGCAGTGCCTGGGTTCTGCTGTTACTATTTATGTTACCCTGTTGTTACTCCCTGCAACTGGGACAGTGGCTTTATTGAGATATATTTCAGGCAATATTTTGAATATAAATATTTATGGGTAGAATTTTAAAATATTATCCAGGAGCACA
>NW_005054321.1:6085426-6111625 GCF_000277835.1 Geospiza fortis
AAATGCAGCACCACATGTAAATAATGACAGAAAATTGTCTGTTGCTGAGGTTAGAGAATATGGCAGACTAATAGGAGCTCCTGTAGAAACACCTTAACCTCAGCTAGGGCTAAATGCAGGGCTATATTTAGCTGGGAATAAAGTAGATTTTTGAATTCTAAAGTCTGAAGTTGCAAAGTGGCATTTAGAAAAGAAAGGAAAAGAAAGGAAAAGAAAGTATTATTATTCCTAGCTTTTATTCAATATAAAACCCTACTGCTTTAGAAATTTTTTCCAAAGCTTTTTTTTTAGTGCAAAAAGCTACAACTTTTTTAAGCCTTTAAGCCCTCTTTTCAAATGATCTCATGATTGCTATTCCCAAAGGAAGAGAAACATTTGCAAATAAAAAAAAGTATGAGTGACATTTGCTCACAATGTCTGGAAAAGAAAGAGAAAGAGAGAGAGAGAGAGACAGAGAGAGAGAGAGAGAGAGAGAGAGAAAGAAAGAAAGAAAGAAAGAAAGAAAGAAAGAAAGAAAGAAAGAAAGAAAGAAAGAAAGAAAGAAAGAAAGAAAGAAAGAAAGAAAGAAAGAAAAGGAAAGAAAGAAGGAAAGAAGGAAAGAAGGAAAGAAGGAAAGAAGGAAAGAAGGAAAGAAGGAAAGAAGGAAAGAAGGAAAGAAGGAAAGAAGGAAAGAAGGAAAGAAGGAAAGAAGGAAAGAAGGAAAGAAGGAAAGAAGGAAAGAAGGAAGGAAAGAAGGAAAGAAGGAAAGAAAGAAGGAAAGAAGGAAAGAAAGAAAGAAAAGTATTTTTCCTGACTCACTGTTGAAATGGTAAAATGTCCATTAATAGGCTCATATTATAGAATTATAATTCTAACCTTTTCAAAGGGTTTCCATCATTGCAGATCTTGCAGCTGGTCCAATTACAGTATGGCATAAACATTTGCTGTGGAGTTTGATTTAATTATAGGAAGACCTTATGTAAGGTCAGTGCTGTGGTACAGAACTTATGTTCAGGCATTCACTTTAACTACAGTTTTGGTTTTTATGCTGGGCCTGACTGTTCTTCACATGTTTTGTGGATGCTCTCCTGTGCTGTATTAGTGTTAGACCACTCACTGGTTAGAGATACTGGGTCTGGGATCTAGTGTTACCTCTGGGACAGATCCATGCTCATTTTTGGTGTGTTTTTGTTCCCCCAGTGGGTGAGACCTCCTCTATCTGGTCATAAAATGAGATGGAGGTGGGAGTAGTGTGTTGTACAGGTTTCATGTGTGCAGCAAGACTCAATTAGATGTCATATTCCTCCCTCCTGCACTGAGACTGTGTCCCCAATGCAGGTACTTGGTGGGTCTGGGTCACTGGCAGAGTTTCATGTGGTGGGGCATGATGTTGGACAGAAGCCATAGCACTGTTCAGTTCATGCATGAGGTGAGGATGTGTCAGGAGTGATGCCTGGTGGGTGAGATTTTGGCAGAAATGTGCTTTGATTCTTCCCCCTGTCCTGTAACTCATTTGCAAAACTACACACTCCCCTGCTAATATTGATTTTGAAAAGCTCCTTCTACATCCTAATGAACACTTTCTGTCAGATTGACTCCACAGCACTACCTACAAGATTTTACCTCTTTTCAATTGTTTTTTTTTCTTTGTAGGGGCTTCCCACAACAGCACTTGTTATTTGGCCCAGTCCAGAATAATTCTTTCCAAAAAGCATTAGAAAAATGCAGGAAGTGGAATACAAATTGTGGTAGACAAGTTCGTCGACCCCCCCACCTCCCCTTTTCTTTCCCCTATAATTACAAAATTTGATCGTGTCAGGAGCAGAAAAGTCAGGATTGCTGATGTGTCAATATAGCACAGCTGTTTTAGAGACAAATGAAGGAAAGCAGGGGGGAAAAGGGATCCAGAGGACATGAATGCTGCTAAGGGAGGGAAGGAGCATGCTGGAGTGCATTGTCTTTGTGTGATGTCTCCTCAGTCCTGTGCACTGGCAGTGCTAATGGGAGAATACAAACATCTCCCTTTGCATCTCAGCTACTCTCTCCCTCCCTGTCAGAAAATCCCTGTGGAAGCCGTATCATCCCACTATCATCAAGCACTTTCTGTACATTTAGGTGTAACATTACTGCTTGCCAGTTAAGGACTGTTCTCTACAGTGTATTCCCTCCTTGTTCCTGAAAAACATGATACCTTGTTTTAACTGTTTCACTCAATTTGCCTTGTAGGACTTTCCTCAGGAGAGTGTTCCAGTCTTTCTGTAAAGGAAACAGAATTAGAATTTCTTCTTCACTAGTCAGCAAAATATTTCCTTCACTAAGCTAGGGAGCAGTGCTGTAGGACTGGGCCTGTATTGGCTTGGGAAATGAAGGGGGGGATAAAGACATGAGATCTAAAAATAGCATGAAGAAAGAGATACTGATAACTGACTGGACATCTAAGACTCTGCTGGATCATTTATCTTTTGTTTCTTGCATCCTTTACTTTTCATAGCAGCAGGAAGCAGGAATATGTTTTTCAATTATAAAAAGAGAATGTAAAGTCTATTGATGTTCTTTTCTAGGGCTGAAGAACTCTGAAGTATGAGGGTAAAATGGGAAATGGGTTAATATTCAGGGCTGGCAGTTTTGAAGGTACCTAAAGAACTGTGTTGCTGAGCTTTCCCTAAAGCTGCAGAGGAGTGGAGTGGCAAAATACATAAGCTCTTTTTCAAAATTCTCTGTTTAAAGAGCATACTAAAGCAGAGGTCAAAAGCAGAAGACAGAAAGAGTGGTACAGATATCCATGTTGTGATTAGTTTGAAGGTTGGCAGAAGTAATAACCAATTATTTGTTCTGCAGCTTTGTCTCTGACCTGCATGTTTATGCCAGGCCTTCACTGGGCAAACACTCAGGGAAAATAAAGTCTCAAGGATCTTGCTTAAATGTTTTATTCATTGCATTAATTTTTGCCTGAAGAGCTGTTTTCCTTTGGGGATGAAGGTCTTAAGATATGGTTCAAAGGGATGTGTGTAACTTAGCCAAGAAGCTGTCCCAGAAATTAATGAGAGTTGGACTAAACCCTTTGTACCATTTGGGCATCAGTTACTGACACTCAGATAGGTTTGTCCCACAGTAAAACCCTTTTCCTTCCTAGTGATTGAATTGTTCTTTTGGGTTTACCCTACAGGGTAAACATACCCCACAGTGCTATTCAGTACTGCGTGTATACAACAGGCAGCAGAAAGAACCCAGCAGCTTCAAGAACTGTGAAAAACGATGGCCTTTGATATAAAATGAATCTGTGAGCAGAGCTTGGGTCATGGATGCTGGTCCAGTCCTTTGAGACTGAATGCACCAGCTCAGAGGCTTAGATTTCAGAGCGGTGCTATGAGTTAATTTCTGCTCAGGACTGGGAACTGCTGCTGTTTCTATTCAGGCAGCAGAGAAATGTTTAAAAGATCAACCAGGAAAATGGCTGCTGGAAAACCATGTCTGGATTTAAACTCCCAGTAATGCTGTTGCTTCACTCTGGTTTCTGCTGGCATACCCACAACAGCTGTGTTTGATAGCTCCCCACAGGCAGGATGGCTTTGCAAGTCAAGTAGTTGGTTTTGTAGTGTCAGCTTTCATGGCACATCTTGAGGCTGTGGTTGCTTTGGATGGGGTTGTGAGGGTGCTTGGGAATTATAGGGGTAGACAGGAGAGGGGAAGGAGGATGCAGAAGTGCTCTTAGATGTGTGGCACTGATTTAGTGGATATTTCTCGTAAGAAAACTGCTGGCTAATGAAAGGGGAGTGGGGGCAGTGAGGATTTGCACATTACTTTGGGGATGCCTTGTGTCAGGATGACAGAGAAGACAGGCAGGTAGGGGCCATGGCTCTGTGGTCTTGCAGTTATGGGTCCTTCATGTGTGCATTTCCCAGGGGGTGGGACTGTCAGCGCAGTCAGAGGAGCCCATGCTTGGCCATGACCCAAAGCATGAGGCTTTTGTCACTGTACTTGTGCTGGGAATAGGAATGGAACTAGAGCTGGTGCTGGGCAATTGTTGGGTGGCAGGAACCTCAATGTGGTCAAACATGAAGACCTCACTCCTTTTTTTTGATCTCACAGTCCAGACAGCATTATTCAGTAGAGAACATGAGGAACTGGTGGGCTACGTGCTGTAATTTGGGCCAAGGAGCAAGAGCAAGACTGACTCTAGGCTCTACAACTACCTGAGGAAAGGCACAGACTGGAAAGGGGGGTGAGCCTGGGGGCTGCTGTGAGCCTGAGCTGTTAACAAATACACCATGTACAGCCCAGCTAAGCTCTGGGCTCTGTTGCAGATGCCTTCCTGTCTCCTGGGGTCTGACTGCCTGCATGGTCCAAAATCTACCTACCTTCTCCAGACTTGCAGGGGACCAGTACAGTCATATATTCCCATTTGGGAGTCACTGAAGCAAAGATATCCTGAGATACAGCCTTCCTTTCCCTATTCTTGTCCTTTTATTCTCCCTATACTTGTTCCCTGCCCTAAAGACAGGGAAGGGAACCAGCACCACCTCTTTGATTCTTGCCTCTTTATGTGCTTGAGAAGCAGACCTTTGGCTTAAATGTTCAGGGCTAAGACTCTGCGTGTTCTGGAGGAAAATCCTAAAGGATTTCTGGGCTGGCTGCTCTTGCATAAGCTGAGAGGATTCCTGCAGTCTCTGTCTATGCTAGCATTGCTGATGTGGACCCAAAGCCAGGCTGGGAAGAAATCTAAGAGGGGGAAACAGGACTTTTTTATTTGGATTGCATTTTGCAGGGAAGTCCAGAAAGCCTGAAAGCTGTTTTCAAACAGAAAGCTAAGGGCTTCTGACAAAGGAAGGATGAGAATCTGCATGAAGCAAGAAAGCAGGACAGTCTCTCAGGCCCCTCTCTGTAGGTGTAAACTGCGGGGATGGAGATGGGAAGTGAAGCAATGACAAAGAAGGACCCTGGAAGTATTTGAACCCATTTCTTGTCCTCCCCTTAGGACAAAGCGAGACATGGAGCTTTCAGAGACTGCCTCAACCACCCTCCCTGCTTCTCTTATGAACAGGGATCCAGGGGCCTGGTCAGAGCTGTGTGAGACAGGTTTCACCTCTGTGTAGTACTTGAGGCAGAGAAGGGAGATGGTGGGTAAACCCTCCCCTTTCCTCCATCAGCTGCTGGAATGAGGGTGATGCTGGAACCTTCCTGCCCCTTTGTCCCAAAGGAAGGCTGCTCTTGTGTGGGCACAACTGAGGACAGCAGGACTGTCTGATACCTACAGGGCTTCTAGCCTGGCATGAGGGGGCAGTGATGTAGCCTTGGACTGATCCTCTCTGCCTGGATTCCTCATGTGAGGGATTTTCAGTGGGCTACTTTTCCTTCCCCACTGCAACCAAACAGACTGTTGGCTAAAGAAGCTGTCAGTTGAAGGACAAAAGTATTCTTCCCTAAGTGGTGAGGTCACCTGGTCTCTTCTCACACCTTTTTACAAAGCCAGTGCCACAAAACCTCCAAAGTGCTAACAGAAAACAAAGCCTGGTGGGCCACACCCTGGAGGTCTTAATATTCCTCTTTTTTTTTTTAATGCGGCATTTTCAAGAATTCAGATACCACTTTGCCCTTGTACCAGGCAGAATATATTGCCAGAAATGATGTACTCCTGTTTTTTCTCCAAAGAGCTGTCTCTGCAATCTCTTTTTCTGGCTAAATGTGAGGGCACAGGATGAGCTTTCCCTTTCATATTGCTACACCCCTGCTCTGTACCTCTCTCCTGTTAAAGTGCCACAGGTGTTGGGATCTCTTAAGAGCCATCTCATGGAACATGGGGATGAGACAAGTGGACATGATCAGCTCAGATCTACTTGGCTCTGACAACCTGACTGAGGCAGGTGTGCAGTGACCTGGAAGGATGCCAGAACAAATCCTCTAGCAGCTCTTGAGTCACGGGGCTGGTCTTAGAATATCCTTTGCCACCAATACTTGCCTTTTTGCTTATCTTGTTTGTCCCCTAATTCTTGGTGGTCTCATCCTTTGCATGGGTATTTGGGAACACCCATTGAGTCTTATTGATTGAAGTATTTTCTAATCCAGTGCAAGTTTCCCATGGTATTCTGGTGAGTCAGAATTCTTTCAGGATAGAGCTGTGCTTGCAAAATTTCACTAATTGTCCATCCAGTGGGACAGAACCTCCCTTTGGATATCATGCTTCAGTGTTTTACAGCAGTGTATCACTCTGCAGCAAACACACATGGGCTGAGTCACTGAATTAAAAATGTCTGGGTTTTGTGATCAGGCAAACCAAGTGCCACCTTCAGAACCAGAGCAGTGACAAAGCATAGGGCCCAGTGTTTATTTTCTGCAGTGATTGGCTCCATTCTCTTTGCATTCCAGACAAACAGCATCCCTGCTGTTTTCTGACTCAAAGCAATATATTCCTTAGCATGTGGCATGCCAAAATTAACCCCTGGGCAACAAAGCTACAGGAAACAAAGGGTTTGTTAAACAAAAATCTATTTATGCAGGATCAGACATCCAGACATGGCAAAATAAGTTCCTTTATATATCAGTGACTGCGCAATCCTACTTCAAAGCTACAACAAAAAACATATAAATGCATATAAAAACATGAATGCATTTTTGGGTTCCAAAAAGTTGATCTGTTTTTGAGATGAGTGATTTTGCAACCAGGACAACAGAGGTAGATGTTCATCAGAGGAAAGTCAGAGTAATTCCTTTCAAAAGTTCTGGTTATGGCTGTACCCACTGTGAATCTAGCTCACAACTCTTTCAACTTTAAGCACTTCCTCAATTTGAAGAAAGCGATTATTTAAGACAAAGCCTGACTTTCTTAATTTTCTTTATGTTGGAAATTATGTGGGAAGCTTTAATATATTTTGAAGTTGCCTCATAAATGTACTTTTAAGCTGCAAGCTGAAGGGAGATTATCTTAATGATTTTCCCCTGTTTGAATGCTGGCACAGCACCAGTGAGCAGTAGGACCTGCAGAATTAGCCCTTCCCTTCCCTTCCCTTCCCTTCCCTTCCCTTCCCTTCCCTTCCCTTCCCTTCCCTTCCCTTCTCTTCCCTTCTCTTGGTGTGTTACACGCTGCACTTGCCGACCCAGCCCTTCCCTTCCCTTCCCTTCCCTTCCCTTCCCTTCCCTTCCCTTCCCTTCAGCTGAGAAGTCCTGGTGTGTTACATTTTATACACTACTCAGTAAGACCTTGAAGCGTAGTTGCTAAACTCACTCTTATGACAGTTTCTCTTTCCCCTTGTTTTTTATTTTCCTGTGCCTTGCTCTGCTCATGAGGTCTGCTTTTAAAAATCCAACTACTGTTCTAGCTTGCAGAAATTTCCATTTTTCTGGGGAAAGAATACATCTTTCTGAATCAGCCTGTTGGCATGTGATTTCTCCTGTCCATTGGACTAGTCTGGGTGTCCTTGGAATATTCAGATCTCCTTAAGGATGACACAGATTTAATTGTAAGGAACTTTTCATTAAAGTTTCTCTCTTGCCTACTTTTTGTTGAGCACAGAGTCGTGGGTTGTGGTGGTTTCAGCTGGGGTAGAGTTAATTTGCTTCACAGTGGCACAGGAGATCCAAACTGACCAAAGGAATATTCCAAACCATATGACATCATGCTCAGTATATAAAATGGAAGGAAGAAGGGGGGTACATTTGGAGTAATGTTTGTTTTCCCAAGTCACTGTTATGTGTGATGGGGCCCTGCTCTCCTGGAGATGGCTGAACACCTGGCTGCCCATGGGAAATTGGAAATTAATTCCTTGTTTGGCTTAGCTTGTGTGCACAGCTTTTGCTTTCCCTAGTAAACTGTCTTTATCTCAAGCCATGAGTTTTCAGGCTTTTACCCTTTTGAATCTCTCCCTGATCTCACTGGTGGGGGGGTGAGCAGTGGCTGCCTGGGTCTTGGTTGCCAGCTGGGGTTAAACCACATCAGGGGGAAAAAGGGAAAAGCCTGTTCAAGCCTGTCCTGCATGTCAGTATTGTCCCCTCTCCACTCTCACTAACTGAACTTGAAATGTGTGGTAAGAAAAGGCTGAAGATATTAGATTAGGGAGTCTCACACTTCAATGAGCTTCCTTGACCTGAGAGGGAGTGAAAAGCCAGAGGATCTTGTGCTGAGAGATGATGAACCTGATATGGAAGTATTGTTGGTGTTTTGCAGGTCACACTGCAGAAAAATCAAAAAAATGAGTTGAACAAGTGGATGAGTTTTCTTCATTGTGAAAGAACCTCTAAGCAGGAGCTTCTGAGAGGTGTGTTGAGGGCCCCAGGAAAATGCTCAGTAAGTTAAATATTGACAGCTCTATTCATTATTTGGCTTTCACTGTGTAGTGCTTAGTGATGCACAAAGTTAGGGCCTGCTGTGTTTGGTGCTGTATAGAGCAAGGAAAATTTAAAAGTGCCCTTGTAAAGACCTTAGAATCATAACATATAAAGAGCAAATGTGCCCATAATTTTTCAGGCAAGGAACTTTGCTGTGAGGGAATAAATGAGATGCAAGAACAGCTTTAACTCATTAAAAGGAGTCGATGAGCTAGGACAATGGGGTTAATGGTGAGATTTCATTTCAAAAACCAGAAGATAGAGTGAGACACAGCTTTTGAAAGCTGTAAAAACTCAGCAGGGTTCAGTCTCCACTGCTAATTTGACACTTGTGGCAAGCAGCTTCTGGCTGTAGAAGTTAAGCATCTTCTCCTGTTCCAGAGGTGGGGGGATTATTTTGGAGGTGGAGATTGGAGGGAGATGTACAGATAACACTGCACACAGTGGCATATCTGACATTTATGAGCTTTTCACACTGGAGGAAGCAGTTGTTCAGTGATGTTTGCTGGGATTTTCAGCACTTGGGGTTGCTGCAGAGCTTAAAGCAGCTTGTGAAAGATAATTGCTCAGTGTGAAGGGAAGAAAGAAGTTCTGAGCAGGTGGAGAGACCAAAGTACACATTTCCTGCACAATAGGAAGGAAAGATATTTTACCAGAAAAGAAAGGTGACGTGTGGGAAATCTTTGTAGTTAGCTTTTGAAAATGGGAAGAGGAAGACTATGACCAGGGAGAGAAATCAAGCTGTGACAAGGCCTCTGAATGTGGCATGGCAAGAAAAGGCTACAAAGATGAAAAGACAATAGTCACTAACAATATTAGAGAGACCAGGGTGCTGAGAACTCACACCATAGATCTCTCCACAGACATTTTGGCCTGAAGAGGAGCAATGGGTATCTTTGGAAGATAACAGGTTGATGGAAAAAAGAAGTTGCTATGCACAATCTCTGAATGTGGAAGAACCATTGCTCAGGAGGATGTGAACTGGAAAGGCAGATAATTTGACTTTCACAGCTGGTGATGCTATGTCCCTGGCATGAGTCTGGAGATTCTGGAACACAGGTTGTCTGTGGCTTGAGGGAATTATAAAAGGGTGACATTTGAAGTAGTTAGTGACTGGTATGTGATCTCTCAGTCTCCTTACTGTGATTAACAAGAAGTTAATGTGCTCACAGATCTGTTTTTGAGATGTTGCTGTAGTTTCTTCCAGCATAAATAATTTTGTTCCTTTATTACCTCTGTGGGCTTTGCCTAGCCACCTAGCTTTGTTGTGCTCCCTTAGACTTCAGGACTGTTGAATGTATCATGTTCTGTCAGCAGCTGATTTGAAAGCCCTAACCCTGTTTGGGAAGAGTCAGGAGTGGTGAGTCAGATACAGTATGTGCATTTTCAGGCTGTGGTAGTATGTGACAAAATTTTCTGGCTAAGTTACATCAGAAGAAGCCGAGGTCGGAGGCTGGAAACTGGCATTTGTCCCGTGCCAAGAGAGCTAACGAGTCACAGGTGGTCACAGCAGGAGCATGAGAAGAGCATGATTATGATGGGTTGTGGTGATAACTTATGTGTACTTGCACGTCTCACCTGCCTGCTTTTCCCAGCAGTTCTTAAATTATTTTACATAGCTTGCTATTTTTTTTTTTTGGGTAGAATACAAATTGGGAATTACCAGAGTGCAAAGTCTATTTTGATTGCTTGACTGGGCTTTACCTTCTTACTGTTCTTTCTGTTCTTTTGCTTTTGGCTTGGTCTGATACCCCTAAGAGGATGCTGGCCTTGCTGCAGCCACATAGATATACAGAAGCATGAAATGGAGGAAAGAAATTTTGTCTTGAATGCAAATATATCCTGAAGGGCTGAATAGAACAGAAGCCTCAAAATACTTGTTCTGCCAAGGAAAGTGCAACTACATGCTCAGAATCCCTGTACAAAGTCTCCTGTTTGTTTACATGGAATGAGATGCAACTTGTATCTTGTAATCTTGCTCCTAACACTGACCAAATTTTGTTTCAAAATGTCATGTTTGGTGTTACTGGGTGGGAGAAGGAGGACATTGCTGCTGTCACTCCTATTGCCTTTGTGCTTCTGAAGAGATTGCATCTCCAGACTGCTGTGAAGATGGAAGTGTGTTAAATGCAGAGAAGCCTGAGGGGGAGAGAGTTGGACCACAGATCCCAGTTTGGAGGGCAGGTTCCTCATCCAGATGTGGTGAACAGATGGGAGGAGGGAGAAGGTTTTGTGTGCAGCACCAACATTCTGCTTTGGCTGGCAGTTGCCAATGCCCTGGACCCAAGCGGTGGATTGTCTGTGCCCCAATGGAAGAGTTTGCTTGATCTGGCAGGGGCCACTCAGCTGAGGTGCATCACTTCTACAGCTTTGAATTTCAACAGTACCTTAGGGTACCAAAAGAGATCCAACTTGACCTCTGCAAAATTAACTAAGATTTGAAGCATTCACAGTTTTCACTGCTTGGGTTTGTGGCTGAGCTGTGCTTTTGAAAGTGAGGCCAGTGTGAGCTAAAAAGGAAAATCAACCAAACCTTCATCAGCTTTTAAAGAATCTTCATGTTAATCTCTTTGCACTCCATTTCTTCAAAAGCTTAAGAGATTAGTATCCTGAAGAAGTGTTGTGATAATTCACAGGAGCAGTGTTCTGAGATTCTTACAAGGGCAACACTAGAGAAACAGCCACTTGTGTAATTTTTCTGGAAGAGGGACAGAGAGAGGAAAATTGCAGCGTAACTGTGCCTGGACAAGGGTGGGAAATAATCATTCAGTGTGTAGTGATTGAGCTGTCTGCAAGAGACAGTGTAAAAATGCTTATTAGCAGCACATTTCAAAAGACCTCTCATCTGAATTGCTTTGCAATATAAAGAACTTGATAAGTTGGTAAAGAAATAAAGAATATTCTGCGCAGGCTTTTCTAATTAAGCCTGACTCTAAGTTTTAACTGAGAAAGGAGCTCCATCTGCTTCAACAATGAGATTTATGATACAATAGCTTGGCATCCTCTGAGTGCTTCAGTACAGTGAAAAGCAGTAGCATATGTAAATACTTCCTAATTATGCACAGCAGTGGGAATTCACAGATGTGTAACACCACCATCTACCGAAGACCTGCTACCTGTAAATCCTCCTTGCAACAGCCTTGTATTACAATGGATTCTGGCAGTTTTTTGGATGGATTGTTAAGATTCCACTATCTAATACGAGTTTCAGGCACAGGTGGGCTTGAGTTTGCTTTTATAGGAGGATGTATTGCAGACAATGGCATGAAGTACTGAGCTGCACTGCAGAATAGGGCTGCTACCCTCTTACAGCAACAGCAGTGTTTGCTTTGTGGGAAAGGGAATAGGAATTCACACAGATGCTGAGTGCTGTGCTTGGACAAAGAAACCAGTTCAATGGGCCCAGTTCTTTCTCTTGTAATAGGATGAAATGCCAATGAGTTTTGCACTCAGTTGGCTGTCAGATATTCTGGAGATAATTAGGGGTGAGTTCAGAAGTAGGGTTAATATCAGTGAGTCCTGGCAGCCAGTTCAACCTGCAGCGAATAGGAAATAATGGAACTGGAACTCAGAAGGTAAACCCATCTGAGTTAGTCTTCTCAGCAACCTCAGTTTCAGAGACCATTTTCATTTAGTCTCACTATATCTCTCATTGGAGTAATTTTTCTGTAAAAGTATAGCTGAATGTAAAGTATTTAATTTGTTAAAAATATAAAAATCTGAAAATATTTGGAAAATCCTGGGCCTGAGAAGAGTTCATGAAAAGTCAGCGTTATTTTCCAGGATCAATAGAGCTGTGACTTTGTGTAGTGAGCAGCTTATTGTAACAAAGAGGTTGTTTTTTAAAGAGATAGACCTCTTGATTAAGTAAAGAGGAGGAAAACTCCATTATTCTGCACTGCCATCCTCTTCTCTGCCCCCTCTCCCCTCAGTTCTTTATCTTTTGAAAAATAATAAGGGTATGAGTTTAGGACTTCAATAATCTAGTAAAATGGAAAAAATGTTTAATAAACATAGGAAAAATAACCACCAATTGAGATTTTTAAATTCTTAAGTGCAATAAGCAAGCTTTGCATGGTGATACAACATAACAGCATTTGCAGTGTGTTTGCCAGAGGATGTGTAGTCATCTGGGAGTATTTCAGGAATAGGTCTGCATAATCAGGCCCTTGATCCACTGGGTGAGGGAAATGTGTCTCCAAAACTGCCTTGCAATCCCCTTGGTGTCTGTACTAAGTACAATTTGTTCTCATTCTTAAGCCCTGAGAATGTGACCAAGACAAACAAAGAGAACCACAGGCACAATAACTCAGGTACAAATCCTGCCTTGTCTCTTGGTCATTGGTTGGTAACAAATGCTTCCAGCAAGTGTCTAAGTAAAACAACAGTGTTCAAGGAGATCCTACACCTGGGCCATTTGTGTTTGGTGGATTCTCTGAATTTATCCCTATTTGAAATTGATTACAAACCACTGTATCCTGTAGTGACAAGCTGTGTAATTTAATTATTATTCTGTGTGTGTTTCTTGGGGGTAGGCAACTTCTTTTCACTTATTCTCATCTTACTGCCTGGTAACTTCATTAGTTGATTCTAAATTTTGTATAGTAAGAAACAGTTGGTAGTCATTCGTTGTTTCTCCCCCTCACACCTACTGTGACAGTACAGATGTGCATACTACTTTCTTTCCAGCTGATCTTTTTCTTAGGCTGAGGAATCTGAGTTGAATTGATTTTTGCATGGGGATACATACTGAGAGTAAATCAGATTCAGTGGCTGCTGGGTGGAAACCATCAGACCATTAACTTCATTTGGCCCCTCAAAATGGGGAGAAAATTCAGGGGTGTCAACTACTGCTACTCCATGTGGAACTCAGGTTGTTTCAAAATGTGTTGTGTTTTTACCGCTTTTTAATTAGGGCAGCTTGCATTTTCAGGAATTAATTAGCCCATTGGCGTAGCAGTGCAGTGCCCTGACTCTCAGCAAGGACAAATAACTGCTGGCCCAGCCTGGCACAGGGGCTGCACCAGCTTGTCTCCAAAATGTCCACTAGTAATAGGAGCTATTACAATATGAATAAGAAGGTCTATGCAGTCCTAATGTCTCATTCCCAGAGGTTACTAAATTGCTCCCATAGACTTCAGGAGATTCATTACAGTGCCCACATTTTAGTGTCTTGAAAGCTACCATTAAAAGTAAGTAAACCAAAGATAAATGTTGCATCTCAACACCAGTGAGCAAATCAATAGCATAAGAAGGAAAAGGTATATATTTTAGCCAGTGTCTTTGGTTCAGTGGTATCTACTTCTCCTTCTCAAATCTGTTATCTTCCTGAAACAAGAAGTGATCATTTTGGTACTTTGTTGTTGAATAAACATGATCTTTGATTCACAACGTGGGCACAATAAGACCAGGTAGAAGGAAGCACCTGGATCTAAAGTCACTTCTGTGAACCAGGACAGGATAAAGTGAGGCAACCCTTTCAGTTTTGCTTTGTTTGGTCTTTTTTTTCTTTTCAGTTGATAGCCTCAGGTATTTCTTCCCACCTGCATTTCTTGGATATTATTAAACACAGAGAATCAAACTCTCTATGGATATCGGATTTTGTTTAAGCTGATTTGCTTGTGGCCATTTAACAGAAGACTTTCACTTGGCATTCCCCTTTTTTCCTCAGTCTTATCTACTAGAGGTGGCATTCTAAAGTAGCAGTTGCTTGTTGAAGTTTTATTATGAAATGCAAAGTGTTTGATTTAAGTTAATAAATGATCAAAGATTATTTTGAAATGTTCTGAGGAATTCAACTGTGATGGGAGGCACCTGAAGTTAACCTGTCTAACGGGGCTCATGGCCCCTCATGAATTACCCTCTACTGCAGCTGAATTTCAACAATTCGTTTGACTCATCTGCTGGAGGGATCTTCCTCTGCATTGACTGGATAAGGAACCCAGGAAAGCTTGTGACGTCTCCCTAAACGCCTTTGTTGACTCCAGGGATGGGCAGTGTTTTTTCCTGAGCAGGCTGGTTGGTTATGAACACTAAAATGGTCAGAGAAAGCACAGCCCTGGAGGATATTGTAGCCTTCTCAGACTCCTGTGCATTTCCTTCAGTTCAGTTTGATTGATACCAGTGTGAGAAATTTTTGTGAAATATAGAGGGAGACCAACAGCCAGATGTTGTGGAGAACTGAACAAGTTCCTCTGCATGGCTGAGTTCATGTGTGTGTCAAGTCAAACTTCTACCTCAGTGGTCCCTTTTATTCTATAATATATATCATATTGGGTCTGGGTTTTGGCACTTATGAGCTCTGTCCATGCTAATAGGTGCCTTTGGTGTCCAAAATAGAGTAGCCACACCCAAAATATGCATTACAAAAGGTCCTGGATCTGTGTCAGCTCTTGAGCTGTGTCTGGGAATTGTTTGGAAACTTAACTGTTTCTGGCCAGAACCATCCAAAGGATGTGCCTCGCAATTTAACACTGCTATGATTGAATTCTGCTCCCAGGGATCAATCCCAGATACTGCTCAGCTCATTTGTGTGATCATACCCAGAAGCTCTGGTCCAAGCCTGGATCATTGTCATCCACCTGGGTTCTGGCGCTGGAACTGCATGTCCATACTCAGCTACTGGTATGAATTAAAAAAGGGATAATAACTGATAAGGCTTTTGATCTAAAACCCTTATGCTGTCAGTTCTCAGGTGCTTCCACATAATGTTTTGACTATAGCAGATGCCCTTTTAGCCGTAGAAAAAAGTATTAAGTATTAAGTTGAATGTGTCTCTGAGAATTTCACAGCCCAAATGATGAATGTGCAGGTTCAGGATCCTTCAGGCATCAGGCATGGAACTTGGTAAAACAGAGCAATCATGGTTAGAAATTTGGCAGTTCACTAAACCAAAGTGTCGGTTCCAAGTCTGGGAATGAAGATTTCCTCAGAGATTTATTTCAAATTTTCCTCTGACATTTACTATGGGGTTATGGTATAGCAGTGGGAAGAATGAGAAAAATTTGGGGTTCTTTCCTCCTTGTTTCCTTTCCTTCCTATTTCTGTTTCCTTGAGCCCTCACTGTTGTCCTCCATAGAGATGTTGCTGTTTTGTAAAGTCATTGGCAGAACTTTGCAGCTTTCTCACTGTTGGGAATGGCACCTCCTTAACATAAATGTAACCCCACACATGTGATTACAGCAGTGGTAGGAGGTGAGTGATCAAACATTTACATGGCTCTACCTCTTGGTTACATAAAAGAAAATGAGTGTAATTTTCACCTACATACTTTTATCATTTTATAAGTGAAACTGCTTATAAGCCAAATAAGCCCGAAGGCAAACTGTAACATATTAAGGTGAGAGAGAAAAGAAAAAACAACCTCAATATTTTCAGAGTTATGTGTTAAATTTGAATACATTTAAAACTTAGTGATACATATAATTAATGCTGGTTTCCATGGTTACAGAGTCAAAGATACAGAAGTTGCAGCTTCATTTCTTATCACTGAAAAATCTTCTTAAATCAGAAATGGAGTGGATCCAGGTGGCAAATATTCATATTCTGGAATTGGCATCACCCATCTTGTGTTCAGTCTGTTAGTCACATACATTAAAATTAGTCAAGATCTCTGCTTTCTAATTAATATATTTGGTAAACAAGAACGTAACCACCACTGAAGAGGAAAGGGGATCCATTTTATGTCTATGAAATGGCCCCCATGAAGCAGATCCTCATGTTTAGCTCCAGTACATTTGGCTATATCTTCTTATTTGGCTATATCATTGTCAAAGAATTTGAAATGACAAGGTACAGAAAGAGTTGTAGAGACAGGACTCTTTGGGCCTGTGGCTCATTTAGGGTAAGGCTGTGTCATGCTGAGGGATCCCTATTCCAGTTATTATTTGGTTGTTGCTAATTTCTTCATGCTTCAACTTGGGAGTAAATATCTTCTCATTGCTGTCACCATCCTAGCAAATATAACCAGTATTGGGTAGATATGACCAGCTGGGTACTGGTCTATGCTCCACTGATCCACCCACACCATTCAATTGTTTGTGTGCTCCCTGGATGCCTTGGGTGCCAACACTGAACACAGGGATAGCACCTATAAAATAATGTACTAATTTTGACATTCCAGCCATGTTCATTAGCTGTATGAAAGGGGTGTGTGTGTATGATTTATGTCAAGTAAGAGACTGTAGATCAGAGGAAAAATAGGAATTCCTGTATTGTGAGAAAGGGTTTCAAAACTTGTTACAAAGTGCTGTAAAACTAGCAAATCTGAAATTTCAAGTGGAGTGGAAATTTTATACATATTTAATACTGGATTTCTTAGGGAATTGTGTTTCAACAAAATAAACACCTTTTAATTCTTACTCGAATGTTAGTAATAGATGTATTTTACAAAGATCTCAAGGAAAAAATATCTATTAAATACAGGTATTGAGTTAAATATAAGTATTGCAATTTGAGGTTTCACTGATTTATTTTACTTTCTTACAACAAAGTTTTTGTAGAAATCAGGATTTCCACACTGAAGGCTCAGGACTATAAAAAATGTTATATTTCAGTACAAGACTGTCCTCTGGGGAAAACTTTAACCTGCTGTGTTAGGTTGTAACTCTGACTTTTCTCTCCAGCATGTCTCATGCAGCCTTGCTGCTCTGTTTGTGGGGTAAGACAGGAGCATATTAACACCACCTAAAGCAAGGATGACAGCAATGAACTGTCTCAGAAAGGTATAGCTTGTTCCACCCCCTGCTATTCCCTCCCAGCCATGAATACATTTACCACATTCATCCGTGTGGTTTTTATTTCAGCTTGGCTTGAGAATGAGTTGCACCAAACCCCAGAAATTTATATCTGGTCAGAAACTTTCCAGAGCTGCAGTTATGCAGCCAGCTTTGACCAGTGAGCTTTGTGCAGAGGACCTTTGATCAGCCAGAGGACCTCTGAGGTCCCTGGTTGCTCTGCAGGTCTGGTAAATGGATCTGCTCTTGGCCAAAACATCCCTATTCCAGCAAATCACACAGAGAGCTTGTCGAAGAGAAAATGGTTCAAAAGAAACAGTTTTTTCCAGTACAACTTAAAAAATCAGAAACTTTCTATCCCATCCCAATCTGTTTCAGTGTGGGACAGACCACCTGCCACTCAGGATTTGGTTTCTCAGCTGATGATGGAGAGCAGATCTTTGGAGTACTCAATTGAAGAGGAAAAAAATCCCACAACAACAAAACAACAAGAGAAAGGAATAACCAGTAGCAACTGGGCACCAAGAAAAGGCAAGTACCCAACTTATTGCAGGAGTATAGGCTGTTTATTTATAACATCTGTTCATGTTTGGTATTTTAATGTTAGCATGAAAAAGCAAACCTACAGTCTTCAGAGAATATGAAAAAAGGCACAAAGACAAGTAGTTTTCTTACTTTACATACTGGACAAAGGTTAAAGAGAAATAGCTTTGAACTTGCATAATTTCAGGGCTTTTTGCATAATTATTAAATAATTTAGTGCCCAAATAGCACTTATAAAAAGACTGGGCTGGTGTTGCAATTAAAAGTAGACCCTGGTTTTCAGAATATTTAATTTTGTGATGAATGACCTGTTATTCCAGTGGCTTATTTTTGTCCTGTTTTCTCTTTACAGCTATTTTGAAAAAATAACATTATATTGTTGGAATTGATAACCGTAGATTAGTAAAGGTGTATAAAGTAAAATCATTGAAGTCTCTCCAGGCTCAATATGACTTCCTTTGCACAATAATTTTGATAAATGTACAGATAAATCTTTAAAAATCAGAAATGTATTTGTATTCAGGTGAATTCCTGATACTAAAAATGTTATTTTAGGTTACTGATACTTTAGTAACCTTTTTTATGAATTCTGGTCTCTTTGCAAGGGCCACCAGCTCATTGGATGGAGCTGCTGGATGAATGTTTTGGGGTCATGTCATTACTGGGACTTACAGATGTTTGAATTTCGGGAACAGGCTGACTGATGGTGCAAAGGAGTGTTCTTTGGAGGAGTCACTTGGAGTTTTTTTTTCACAAAGAATGAAAAACTCGGTGTAAAGTACAACAAAAGGACAGCAAGTAAGTAAAAGATCTATTTGTACTCTTTGTATTATTAGAGCAGTCAAAAGTTGGAGAAGTGAATGTTGGAAAGTTGTACAGTGAATATTTGCTGTGCAGTCCAGGTCCTTCAAAGATACCCTCTTACTAAAAAGTAGTCCTGTGCTGTTTTCTTGAATTGCTGGTCAAAAATATCTTAGTGCTTGATGCTTTTGCAGAAATTATTCTGTGCATTGCTTTAGTGCCCATCACCATGAAAACTGAATTTCAGCTCAAGATGGAACAAGGGATCAGTAAGAGATGATCCTAAATATATTGTTGGTTGCTCATGGCACAGGAAAAGGGCTAAGTTCAGTAAGGGATCATTAAACAGAAAATCTCCTTTTTGAAGCAGTGGGTTTGTGCCTCGCTGCATTTCTCTGAGCCTGGACCTTGCTGTTGAGAGGGCCCTGCCTGCCATCAGCATATATTTAGATAATGATGTTTTAGACTGGCACTCGTTGACTCCAGAAGATTACACCAATATTGAAAGGCATGGCCAGATAGGATTATTTATCATATCTTTATTGCATTTCCTTGTGAAAAATACTTGTAAATATGCTGGGAATAACACTTAGGGAGATATTTTCAAATAGTCTAAATGGAAAATCTGAAAAATAATAGTGGATGCCTTAGATATCCATTGTGTAAGCTTAAACATTTATTTGAAATATGATCTCTTTGTTTCTATTGGAATGAATTGTGTTGTTTGCTATTTTTTTTCTACGGCTATTATATTCAAACCATTTAAAATTTATTCAGTCCTACTTATTGAAAAATAAATGTTTAGGTTATGCAGCAAAATATATCATAAAAATACTAGAGGTAAATCCAGTGCAGGAGATATTTTGAAACTAGTTACTAATCAAAATTATTAGCTACATTTTTACTTCTCCTGCTATAAAACAAGCTTTCTATGTCTGCAAAATCATGTACTTTTTTTAGCTTGTAAGTTTTAGTTCAAAGCAGGGCTCTTTTTTCACTGATGAATTTTAAAAATTAAGTTTATAATAGAAACCCTGTCATTTGCTTAACTGCAGAGGTTCAGAAACCACTATAATTAGCCCAATGACAGCAGCAGATGAATTTGGCATTTCAGCATTTATCTAGGGATTTTGCATCAATTATTTTTTAGCAAAGAACTAAAAGGCATCTTTAGCATCTGGGTGCTAGGTTTCTATTTTAATATGTTTTTCACTTTTTTATAAACACCTGTTCCTGATTCTTTCACCCTGGCAGACTAAGCTACATAGCTCAGATTCCTCCAGGGATTCAGATTTAACCCATTAAGTGCAATGGTGGTGAAGTGGAGGATAATGACCTCTGGAAAACCAACTGGCCCCACCTTCACTCAAAAACCACACGAGTCTTCCTTAGTGTTTCTATCCTGGAACATCTGCTTTGAGGATGGTTTTCTGCTCCAACTCCTTCACCCAACTGTCTTTCACTTGTAGTGGAAAATTGTAAGGATTCTTTAAGCTATTCCTATATGAAGGTTCCTTAAAAGATAAACACATTGAAATATGGATTTTTAAAAAAATTTTTCCTCAGTGGAAATTCCTCAGAACTAGGGAAAATGTTTTCAGGAATGAAGAATACAAGTGAAATATTGAATTCTTTGATGAAGGAGCTCAAGACTTATGTCCCAGGTATAACTGCAGCTTTGCCTTTCTGCAAAAAATCCTTGAGCAGAAGTAGACCCTCTAGCCTAAATGGCCATATTGAAACAAAAGTGTGTCTGGAGTGATGCACAGGGTCCACAGGCAAGAAGAGACAGAACTGGGAGGGCCTAGGTCCCAGTTGAGAAAAATTAACACTTAATAAAAGACAAAGATGCCTTTTTATTTCTGTTTCAAGTTCCATATGTGCAACATTATGTTTATTGAAACAGTCTTTCTAAAATATGACTTTCTCACAAAGTTGCTCTTGCCTCCACTGTATTTTCCAGCATTTGTGTCAGCAAGAAGGAAGTGCTATTCATACCAGAGAATGTCTGCTACCAGGATGAGCATCTTTCATTTTTCTGGTAGCCCAGATAACCCTTTTGGTGGTGACTTTCAGTTCCTTAATGACTGCAAACACAGAACTCAGTATCTTGCACTTTTGCAGATAAGATATGTGGAAAGTGATCATGGAAAACTTGAAAAATGGAAAAAATCCCTCAACTGGCTACCTAAAATGCTCTTGCATACCTTGACATTTTAGAAATATATCTCTAACAATAAACTGGCTGATGTTTTCATAGAAGGCTATGCAGTCTCTTTCAAGATGCATTGGGGTTGGGTTCAAAAGAGAACAGAACCTTTCTAGCATTATCTTCTAAAGTTCTGTCAGGATTGTCACTGAAAATATGTTTTCAGACCATCCCTTGAAGCATATGCTCATGCAGGGCTGCATGGGAACTCCCATAGGCCAAACCCACAATTTTGCACAGACTTGGAGAAAATGGGACTGACACTAATGTCAAAGATAAGAAAAACTTGAAATGAATTTGTGTGGTCTGGGATTTATGCAAGCAAAGAGGAAATGGGAATAGGCTCCCCCGGTATGGAATTTGCCTTTTGGTGAAACAACATGTAGATGTTGTTTCATCAGAAATTTCATACTCCATGGGAAAAGTAGATTGTGGTTTTCTTATTTGTAATTTGACAATTTTCAGCAACACAAAGATACTTAAAAAAAATAAACTGACTCAACTCCTGTGTAAAGGCCTGCAGTGAATTACCCCAGTGCCTGCTGTGGTGAGACGATGAGACAGCCAACCTGGGCTGGCAATTAAGTCTCTTTTCACAGTGGGAATTCAGCTTCACATGGACTGCTAAGGACTAGAGGATATAGGTTAACCAGTCATTGTTCTTAAACCCAGCTAGTTTCTTGTAGCTTGAGTTTAGAAACAGGGAGAGCAGAGGAAATTTTCTCTAAACAGATTGACAAGGTGACTTAGGAGAAAAACACCACTGCCCATAGCAGTCAAAGTGCCCTAAAGGAAGATGTAGTCCCTACTTTGTTTTAGAAAGAAAGGAAAGTTGGTTTGGTTTTGAGGAACAAGGTGAGATGCATTGCCTTCTTAGCTCTCTCTTTTTCTGTGTGGATACTGAAGGCAGAGGAGATGTTCCCTACCTTGCTATATATTAATAAAGAGGAGGACAGCTGGTTTTTTTTGTTTTTTTTTCCTTGTTTGTTTGTTTGTTTTTTTTTTCTGTTTATTCTGAAGGAGTGTGGACTACAGCATTTGTCTCCTGACAACAGAATGAAGTGGGGAAAAATAGATTTTTTTTTTTTTTAATTTTGGAGTGGATTGAAAATTTTAACAGATATATCACTGTAACAGTCCCAAGAATGCCTGGGGAGCTGCACTTTGCCAACAGAGTGACCAGTGAGTTATTTATTGCCAGGACTATAGTAAAGCCAAAATATTCCACCCTAATGAAGGTTACTTCCTCCCGCCAGTATCTTCTATTTGGGCATAAAATTGAGAAACGTATCACTCAGACTGTGACCCAGAAGATTATGGGTTTCTATGTGACCCAGGGGAGGAAAGCTGGTCCCGAGATCCTGAGACTTCTCTGAAGGGTGATGTTATGTAGCTTTGTTTTCTCTCCCAAACTCCTAGTGTCATAACAGACAACCAAGCCACCACAATGCCATACAGCTGGGTGAGGCTGGAAGGCCTTAATCTGAAAAGGTCATCTTCAAACTTCAGCTATTGCCTAAACTGACAGGCTCCATCCTAATCATCCATCCATCCATCCATCCATCCATCCATCCATCCATCCATCCATCCATCCATCCATCCATCCATCCATTGACTGATATTGCTCAGGAGTATCTTGACTTCTCAGAGCTGAAGAGTTCAGTGCTTATCTCCCATCCTAGTGCCTGTGAAGTCAGAAACTCTTTTCTTTTTTCTAAGTGTTAGTTGGAGGACTTCACCCAGGGAATATATTCTCAAAAATTGTACCATGGAACACAGAGGGTCCTACTGTGGGATAAACACCATTCCTGTGTTTGTTTGCTAGCAGAGAAGTCGGAGCACTCCAACACACATAAGGCAACTCCCTTAGGGAATCCAAATCCATGTTTCCCATGGATGAGGGCGCAGTCTAAAAGCAGTTACAGGGAACAGTTTGAGAAGCTTAGCTTCAGACGAGGCAGTGGAACCAGGAAATAAGCCCTGGTCTTCTGCTAGCTGGGCAAATGATCCTACATGATTGCTTGTAGCCAGATAGTGACTACCTACAGCACCACTGATGGTGCAGTCTTAGGAAAAATGACTCCTTCCATGAGCAAGCAGTAGGCTCCCACTGCCAGCTCTGCTGGGGGCTGAAGCATGGGAATGCTTGTGAACGAGGCCTGATGCACCTTGCACACTGTGTTGTCTCCAAGGTGCCACAGCTTGGGTCTCTGCTCAGGGTATTGGGACTGTGCTTCCTCGTGCAAGTGCCTAACTCCCTCCATAGCCTTACTCTAGAAGCCTGAGCACCTCAAAGGGGTGCTTGGGGCAGACTCTGGAGTATATGGCAGTAAGATGTAAGTTGCTTATTTTAAAGTAAAAATTCTGACATTTACTCAGGTCTCTTTGGAGTGATACCTTGGTCTCTTTGTTGCTTTCTTAATCTTAATTTTCTGCTTAAAGCCCAGGCCCTCCTTACGGGGAAATGGACAGCTCTTACAGGTGTGAACTGTACTCAGCCATTATGGAGCCCAGTGCACTGGGGCATACTGCCTGGAGTTCTTGGAAACCTGTTTACCCCAAAGAGTCCATACCTGTGTCTAGGTTTTTGTCTCCCTCCTAAGACTTTCTGAATTGTGGTTTATGTGTCTCTACAGTGAAACTGAAGGATTTATGCTTTGAAGTTCTATTTAGAGCACTTTTACTGTCCACAATATTGAGACAAACAGCAGCATTATCAGACAATTAATTGGACCTGCACCTGCTGCCCTTTCCTTTGGAGGCTGGAGACATCAGGGTATGCAGCTGATATGACTTTTTCCCCAGAAGGAGAGGAGCTGAGATAAAGTATTTTAAAAGATTTTTCTCTGTAGAGAGTGAAATCAAAAGTCAGTTGTGCTGCTAATTCCACATCTGTGGGAGAGAGAAAGAGAGGAAAGGAGAGTGGAAGCTCCATGGCAGCTTTGTACACAGATTTAACAATTTCTGGCTAAGCTTCTGCTTGAGGAGAGAGAAGCAGAGTTTGGGTGTTCTGACATGCAGAGCTATGTCCCTGTCCCCTAACATTTGACTCACTTTAGGCTGCTCCTTGCCACTGGTAAGTGAACTATCAGAGAGCAGTTTATCCCATTTAGTCCAGTTAGTAAAAATGTTCTTTCACTGCTATAAAAATTCTCTCTCTTAAAAAACTGCTACAATTAACGTTTAACAGTCAAAAGTAGGTTTAGGTATAGTCCAGTAATTAATCTGAATAAACATATTCTGAATTTGTAGGGTGGTTTTCTTTTGGACTGAATTTGTAGTGTCAGATTTTTGGTCCATTAATTCTAATAGGTTGCTTCTGGTTGGGAAATAAAGGACAGAGGTCTGACAGGTGCAGGGACTGCAGGATTTCAGCAAAAATATTTTGGATTTGATTAATAAATGACATTAGAATCTTAAAAGCCTCATTGAGTACCTAAACTGAATGCTTTGGCATTGTTGAAAGTCTCAAAGCCTCTTCAGCTAAAAATTGGGCTTTAACATCCCGAGGCATCCGCAGTCTCATTGGGGGTATCCAAATTCACCCAGCTATGGCCTCTTTGGGCTTTCTGATCATCTGTCCCTTTTGTTTCTCTCTTCTGTGCTCTGATTTAGTTGTTATTGGATTAATCTTTACTGCTGAAGTTATCAGGAACAAACCCAAGACCTTTGGAGAATGAACCATTAAGTGTTTGGCTATACAAGCCTGAAGGGTTTTAAGAGACTCAGGTTTGAGACTGTGCTCAGAAACTCAACACTGGATCTTGCTGCTCTTGGAGGAGAAATGACAAATTTAGCTTGTGAAGCTGTTTTACTTCTTGTAAAGAATTCATTACCCCTCAGAGCATGGTCTTGAATCATCCTTTCTCAACCATTTAGTTTTCCTTCCTCTCTGGCTCAGAGAGTAATTTTCTGGTGAAGTTTAACAGCTTCAGCAGAGTTTAGAAATCCTTAACTGAGAATGCTTAATAGGCTGGTGAAAAGAGACCCCTTTGGGTCCAATGTTTTGCTCCAACTGGGGCATAGCAAAGACTTGTTTATGTGTGTCTCCTTGCTATAGTTCAGGGCTCTAAGTAGCAGGGAAAATGGAGTAGGCTTTCTGAGCTACATGTTGGCAAAGCTGGGTCTACTCTAAAGGTGACTGGGAGCCTGGGCCTGTAGGAAAGTGAGGAAAGGCTGTTCTGTCTGGAGTGTGAGCTTGAGTTAAATCTCTGAAAATATCATGACATCAAAATTTAGGTGATTTAGTCCATGGGTTCATGAGGGGCATGAGGCCTATCCTGAGGAGCAGGTCTGAAGATCTCATTGGCTGCACTCTGTCAGAGTCCAGAGTGAAGGACACATCTGCAACAGGATGATTCAGCTTCCTAAAATGCTCTGGGTGCTGTGTTTATAAGCCAAAGGAATAAGGGTCCTTTTCCAACTGCTGTATCCCTCAAATCACGGGGACAAAAGTCCCTTGCTACTTCAGCTTATTCCTCTTGTGTTTTCTGGTGTCAAAATGACAGAGGTAAATATAACAAATAAAACTGAAGGACTCCTGATGGCCACAGACTGATCCCACTCCCTCCTGAGTTCTCAACAGCTTTGGTGCAGTTACTCCTGATTTGTTACTATATAAATAAAAAGTAGACTAGACCTGCTGCAGGTCTTTTGACTTTCCCTGCAGAAAATTTCAGGAGTGGAATTAAAAAAAAATATGCATAGAAATGTAAAAATCCCAGAACTTTAGTTTAGGTGACAGGTCATGTGCACCCTTGGATCTGCGGCTAGATAGAGAAAGCAGTGTGTGTGTGGCAGTGTCAAAGTTGTTATCTGTCGGAGAGAGATAGAGAGAGATTTGTGGTAGAAAACCCTCCTCAAACACCTGACATCAGGTTCTGCTCATGCACATCAATGCTGCTTTTTAAAAAACCCAAAGAATTACTTCTACCTGAATTTTTGCAGAACTGAGACCTTAGGATATGAGCCCTCTGGGGCAAGAATTCCTTATTGCTTTGGCTTCTAATTGTTATTATTTGGTGTCAGTGTAATGAAAGTAGCTACTGAGATAGCATTCTTTGGGTTCTTTGCCTGACACTTGTAGTTCATTGTCTTTTGGATAAGATAGGGAGGTCAGGAAGACTCATTGCTATAAATTCATTACTTATCTGTTTATCATGATAGAAAGAGTATATTGCATTAGCAAGGCAAAACTTTCTTAAATTTCTTTTAAAAGTGCTGCAAGTGGCAGTTCTTCCTGTGCAAACGTATAGTTTAGATAAGTTTCAATGTTGTTGCTATCCACACACTTGGCTTTCTTATGGGTAGTCACATTTTCCTTCATTCTATTGCTGGATTTTTTTCGTGCACAGGGCATTTTGCAATTTTCATTACGTTTCCTTTAATGAATGCCAAGCCAAGAATTTGTGGTTTTTTTAGGTCCTGCAATCAATATAAAATAAATTAAATTGTCTAAGAAAGCCATCACCATTGGCTTCTTATCGAAGTATACCAAACATTTTGCACAACATGAGTACAGTTTTGTATACTAAATTCTTAATACAAAATAGCTTTGCTAGACAGCAACGAAGCTTTCATTTTATTGCTTCATTTTGATTTATTTCTGTGCTC
>NW_005054321.1:6111635-6125735 GCF_000277835.1 Geospiza fortis
CCAAGAATTCTGGGGATATGGTTATGGTGTTCAGGGTAAATATGAATCTATGACTAAGGGTGGAAAGCTCTGGCTATTAAAGAGCTGGCTGAGTCCTGCCTGATCCTTGCATTGCAAGCAGCCACACCATATTCAGATACTGCAGAATTAGGCTTTGATCTTTCTTTTTAAAATCAGGTTTTCATCTTGGAAACTACCGTTCAAAAGTAGGGATAGTGGTGAGAATTTTCAGAATTTCTGAAACCAGGCTGATTTTAGTTAGATAGTTTAGGTGTCAAAAAGAACCAGCACTGAAAATGGAAGTTTTCCTCAGTTCACCTACATGCAGAGCATGTCTAAGACTGCTGCTTTTCTGCATCCCTTTTCAAGTATAAGGGCTGCTTATTTTAATGGTGCATTTGGATTCTATTACTGGAATTGGGAGAGAAGCACAAAAAGATTTCTTCTTAATCAGACATAAAAACACGGCTTGTAATATTTCTAGAAGGTGCCTGCAAGTCTGAACACATTTCAGTTTCTTTCAGTCGCTGCTATTTGCAGCTTCAGAGAACACCCCTAGGAAAAGGTAATTATTACATTTTTCAGAATGGTGCCATAACATACACGGATCGTCCTTCAGGCTGGCTTTCCACTGATCTGGGACACACGGTTTGAAATACAGGTATTGCAGGATACAGATGGATGAAGTAACTTATAATCTCAGGCTCTCCACTAAATTTAGAGAAGAAGAATGTCTCTGTGGTGTGACCCTGGACAGTTAATTTGATTTCAGTTCTCCTTTTCAGTATAGAGTTAATATGTTCCCTTGGGAAATTTTTGCACAGCAGCGGGGATCACACAGCCTTGGCGTTCACCAGGATGCTCAGTTTGAGCCTCATATGCTGTATTTGCAGACTTTAAACTTCTCTTAACATATATCATCCAGAACACAGGACTTGAATTTCCTTTTGTCACCTTCTTTCACGTGTTGTTTCATCACTTCTGTTTATTCCTTCCATTTTTTTTTTAAGCCTGATTCAGCCAGCCAGGACCATCACTCTGAGTCTGGACAAGCAACACTTTGTCAAGCCTGATACAACAACAATTCTGCAACATCTGACTGGCTTGTAAAACTGAGTGCTGTGCTCAAACTAAGGAAAAAAAAAAGCTACAAGAAAGAGCTGTTATCTGACACAGACACTGCATCAATCTTTTTTTCTTGCTTTTATGTAGTTTGCCTTATCTTCAAGGAAACGGAATCAGATTTTAACAAAAGCAACAACAGCTGCAGACCTTTACTCTGCCCTGAAAAAAGAGCACTGGTTACCATACTTAGTGTCATTTGAAAGTTTCCAGGAGTGGTCTTACTTTACAACACTCCATTTCAGCCAAAGAAAAATAGGAGTTATCTGTGAATACTTTACATTCCAAGTGTTTTAACAAACTCTTGAAGAAATGTTGGTAAGGATTTCTAGTAATGGCTGTCGCTGTAAAATGCCTGCACTCAAAATATTGGACCATGTGTAATTTTTTAAGTCTACAAAGTAACAGGGCCACATCAATATTTTTCAATCCCTGAGAATTTATCATCCATTTAAAGTAGTGCAATATTGTTTGAGCTTGGAATTCCACATAAGCATCTCATGGGAGGTTGGATCACTTTGTACTTGCACTGTATTAATGGGGCTATTCATGTCAGTGAAACAAGGAACGTTTGGCCTCTGGTAATGGAATGAGCATCAATTATATATGTGAAACTTGGCTCAGTAGAATTATCTTCCTGCTTTATTTCTTTCATTATTAATTCCTCATCATATTTAGTAGCTTGAAGCATTTGAAAAATAAATGGTGATATACTGGCCATAAAGGCTAAATGGGTAATGCTTTAATTATCTGGTGTCATAAAGCCAAGTCTTCAATAACAGTGTATGAACACCTTTGGCTCACTTCTAACAGCTGTGAACATTTTCCAATAATCATATATTCTGATTGCTTGTCAAGTTTATCAGCATATTCCATGACCTGATGGGCCTTGTGGTTAATCTAAGAGCAATTTTATCATGAATGAATACATTCCCATGCTAGAGAGTCCTTTCTGATTATATAGCATGCCCTCTTGCATTTCAGAGGCCATGCACTGTCAACCACTCACATTTGTCTCAAGCCCACCTTTTGTGGCAGTCACTAAGCCTCCACTTGCTCAGTGTTTTGCTGAAGAGCACAGGATGGGTTACCTAAAACTCATGGCTGTGTCATAGTTCCATTGCAGTTACTTTCACTTCACACTTGTCTCTGATTTAATCAAGAATTTGATTACACTGGTAAGTAGCATTTTTTTTTCATATTCTCCAGTTCATGAGGATTTCAATCTACTTGTGAACTGGTGCAAAGCAACTGTTGCCAATATTTCACAGAACAGAATGTCTTCACTTACAGATAGAAAAAAAGAGTATAATTTAGTTAAGAAAGATTTTTCTGCTGATGGCTTCCTTTTTTTTCCCTACCCCAATTGTATTTAATGCAAACACATAAAATTCAATTTAGAACAAGTGCTAAGTGGAAACTGATGATAGATTTAGCTATCATCCTTGAATGTTTATTTGTATTGCTTCTGAAAGAGCATCGCAGACAAGAAAAGCATTTATTTAGAAATTTGAATGCTCTTACTGAGCATCTGCTCAGTCTACTGCTGTGTCTGTTCACAGGGGAATGGGTATTTTGCAATGATGCACAGCAAGTGTGAGCCAGAGCTGGTTCTGGTTGGGTTTACTCACATAGGATACTGCCATAGTGAGGGCACTAGCATGGCCCACCCTTGGCAAAGCAGCCCAGAAAACAGGATGCACTGAGAAGACCCAGTCAACTTTTCATAAAGCAAACAGCAGTTTAAACTGCTGTAGGCTTTTTTTGTTTTGGTTTGGTTTTTTGGGAGGGGAGGCTGGTTAGGAAGAGGAACTGCATATGTAAGAGTAAGGAATAGCCATTTTCTGTTTGGCTCAATGCTTTATTTTACAGTTTCTTATCTGACACTGGAGATTCTGATTTTACAGCACCTCATAACCAGTTTTAGAGGAAGCCTCAGAAAGCCAGTGGGAAGGGTTTCAAATGGCCACAATGGGGAGAGCAGATTTTTTTACTCTCTATTGTTTGCATCTCTTGCTCACAGATGTGGGCTGGCACTCTCAGTGTGATCACAGCCAGCTACACCCGAGCAAAGGTGTCTGGTGGGGTCATCTTCCCTCCCTTGGAGGCCCAGCAGCCTGTGAGCTATATTTATAATCAGAGAGTAATTTTTCCCTGGAAGTTGGATCCAACTGGGCTCCAAGACTCTAAAAGCTGTGGGAGTCAAGCAAAGGCAGTGCTTGGCTGAATAGTCCCAGACTGGCTCATGGTAAGTTGCCAGAAGAATTATTCTGTACTCATGGTACTGCTATATATGTTTTTTTTTTAGCAGGCAAGCATCAGCAGAAAGAGTTGGCACAAGATGTGAAATGGAATCACTCAGGCTCCAGAGAAAAGCCACCATTTAGCATTCAGGATGAAATTCCAATGTAGGTTTGCCACCAGCAGAATGATATGGGGTAACACAAAGTATGCTGTCATTGTCACTCAAGTGACAGTGCATGCTGGAGAAACTATTCCAAGGAGCATCTTTTGTGTGGTGGAGCTTGCTCCAAAGAAATCTGATCTGGTGCTCAGTCATGAAAACTCCCAATGCTTTTCTTGCCCTGCCCTCACTCAACAGGTCTAGCTTTGCTGCAGAGGTGGGCCCAGCTGGTGCAGCTGCATCTGCCATGTACTTTTTTGTTTTAGGCAGCTGAACAGTGATAGAGGCAGGTGTCTCTCACTTCTTGCAAGGTTTAACATTCCTTGCTCTGGGTGTTCATTCCTTTTGTAGGCAGATGTCAGGGCTTGCATGGTGTCTGTCTCTGCACCTGGGCCAGGCTGATAGGTTTTTCCACACAGGAGTTTTCTAAGAATTTGTTAGTCCCTGCATTCCCCATTCACATCCATCTCTGGAAAAATGTAATTATTCTTCAACTCTTTGGTTTAATAATTTCCTCCCCTCACAACAAGGACACCAGGGATATTTGCAAAAAGCTACCAAGAAAAAAACAACAAACTTCTCCCTTGAAATGCAGAAAATTGCAGCACCAAGCAGGTTGCAATCTTCTTTGAAGAACAAAGATGCCCATTCTCCAAACCCAGTGAATTTCCATGTAACCTTCATCAGACACTGCAAAAGTTGTGGGTGTTTCCTGTATTACTTGAACAGCTGATTTTGCATGGCAGAACACATACCCGACCTAGTTTCCTTCCCTTCCTTCCCTATCAGGTATAACAATAATTTCTCTCAGTCAATAAAATAATTATTTAGATTTTTGGCTAATTACTGCTCTTCCTGGTCTTTATCCCCAAAATAGTTTTTAATTGTTCCTATTTGTCTCCCGTCATTATGGGAAAACTGATAATTGATTTAAACCTTTGGTTGGTTCACTAATCCAATCAGTTCAAGTATTGACTTGGAAGTGCCCACTCCTTCTAACCGTATATTTAATTCCTCTTGGTCTGACCAGGACTAGCCAGTAAATGTGGGCAGACTGTTTTCTGGGGGAGCCCATTATTGTAATAAGAGCAGCAAGATTTTGAGGCTGGGACAATGTTGTCCTCATAATTTTGGCCTTCATGTTTCTTGCAGAATGACACTTCCAGGATTACTAATTCCCCTAGAATTAGCTGTAAGGGTGAGAAGCCTTTTCTCTGATTTAGTTCACGAAATACTGTGCTGTTTCTAGGAGGAAAAAAGACAAGACAGACACGCCTACTCCTTTGGGAATATTCACCCCCTCTGGTTTCCATATTTCCAGTTTGTGAGGGATGGCAGATGCTAAGTGCAGCTTTGCCTCCTCATTTGCCTTTGTCATTTCTCATCTGCAGGTGCACTGATGGAGCCAGTGTGACTTTTATGGGGCAGGGGAAGGAGAGCTCTGCAGAGCCTTCTTAGTAAAACAGCACACCATGAAAGACACTGCTGTCCTGCAATTTGTCCTAGAGTCTGGAAAAATGTTTTTCACTGTTAATAATATATTTGGGTTTAAACTTGGCTTTAGCAGCTAAGCTTGCATTGTGGGATATTTGTTTTCTTGTCTGAGTTTTCACTTCTGAGGTCTCACAAAAGACTCTCAACACAGCCAGATGCTACTGTTATACAGTAGACTACTGAGCACTGAATAAACGAAGCAGAAGAATATTGCATTGTTAGTCAGAGCTCTATCTAATGTAATTTTAAATACTTGAACACATGCTCTTTAAAGTTACCTTTGTCTTGCTTCATTTGTTGACAACTGACTGGCACAGTAAACAAATTTTTTGAGCAACAGTTTATATTAAAAAAACCCAACATGTCTTATGGCTAGGACACAGCAAGAACAGTAGTACTGCAAGTAAGTTTTGATGTCATCTGAAGCTCTCAACTTCCCATGTCAAAGGAGGTGTTTCATGTGTTTTATCACGCTTATGAGACCTGCATGCACAGAGAGCTCAAGTGCAATCTCTTTTTCTGCAGCAGCAGAGATCTCAGCCTTCTTTTTAGAACTTCTTGGATGGCTCTGCACAGTTTCAGGCAAATATGGACATATTGTAAAAGACTGGGGCTGAGAGCTTTGTAACTTCTTCCTCCCCAACTCTGTGAGGAGATTTGCCTCTTGACCTGGCAGACCAGGGAAGAGGAGTTTGCTGTGTGATTTTGTTCTACCATCCTGTCTCCATGGCTTGTATGCTGGTTTTTACAGGAATGGAGTACTTCCAGTCCTCCATGAATGCATTCTTATGAGCTTTGAGCATATGAGCATGTAAGGTAAGCCCAATTGCATCAGCCTCAGATGTAGGTCCCTGGAAATAGAAGAAGTTGATGTGCCCCATTGAAGAGGCAGAAGAAGAGACCATGGCTGGGCTTGGGATTCCATTCTCCCCTCTGTGTCCACATGATGTGACTGATTTAAGAGGTGCAGTTACTGCAGCTATAGGGAGGAGAATGGAGGCCAAGGTTGCTCTTGAGGCTTGGATGGAATAATATCTGGTTTTTTGAGCATCCACACTGACAGACTCATTACTGGTCTGGGTTGGTTGGTGTTTTGTTTGGTCTATTGCTTCTTTGGTTGGTTTTTCCCCCCAGAACCCCACTGAAGTAACATTTCAGTTATCTTGATATTTCCTACAACTAAATGCATCTGAAAGTGTGTCTTTCCCAGAATAGATGATGTCCCTGTAGGTTTGGAGCCTTCAGCCTCTCTGTAACATCCTCTGTTACAAGACTGTATTACATTATATTTTTGTTTCTTTTATTCTATTTGAAAGCATAGCTCATACTAAATCTCTGCATGCAGAACATGATTTACTTCAGAGCACTGGTGCTTTGATCCTCATAATCAATTCTATTCCTTCCAATACAATGCCATGCCAAGACAATTTGTGATTTCTACATCCTCTAAGTTAATCTCACCTTTTATGCTTTGAAGGAAACTCAAAAGAAAAAAGCAGGATAAACAAAAAGGTTTGTTTTCACTGTCTTGCTTTCATCTGTTCTTGGAACTGGAGTGAGATCAGATGTCAGGAATGCTGGGAAGGCAGGAAATTTTGCTGCTACAGACTCATTTGGCTATGTGGCTTTTCCTTGTCTTCCAAGTCTAAAATTTTAGAAAATTCAAAAACCATCTAATGAAAGCGCCTGCATTGATCTTCAGGATAGAAAAGCTCTGCTCTGGATCCTTTTGCATGTTGGTTAATGTTGTGGCTTTTTTAATGTCAATGTTTTAATCTCTCCATTGCAAACCATTGATAACAAGGATTACTAACGGAAATATTTCCTAAACTTCAACCTGCTGAAGGAAGGACTGTTCTGAAGTAATACTGGCTTGTAATTCAGGATTTGTGAGCCACCACCATTGGTAATATCCTACAAGTATTTGCATGATGGGACACATTCAAGTAAACTGACATAGTTAGCTAAGAAACAGATTTGTTTCTAGTTAATTGGAGCAGTGAGCAGATGTACATTGGAAAAGGAGGCAGAGGGAAGGTGGTTCTGTGTAACACTGGAAATGTTCTTGGCTGATTGTGCAGCCACCTGTGGTTGTGCAGATGGCAATATCTGTGCCACAGCTGCAACGTTCACCAAAGCCCTGCTATCCTGGCAGAAGCAGCTGTAGCCTTTAAAGAGGGGAGAAAGGGAACAGCTCAAGCTGGTCTCACTTCTGGATTCCAAATTACCAGTTGCTGTCCTCATAAACTATGTCTAATGTTTCACACTGTGCTTCAAGGCTTGCAGTGTTTCTGTAGGTGTAACAGGCAAGAGCAAAGGAACGGCTGAAATATTTAAACCAGAAGTTGCTGAACTCTAATGACAAGAACTGAGACAGGATTCTGTAGTGTAGTCAGCATCTGCTGTGACATGGAACATTTTGAGTTCTTTATTTCTTCTCCTATTTTATATACTTAAGTGAATGTGGAAGTTTGTCAGGGTTAATTACAGAGGTAAAAAAAATTGTATGCTTTTAGTTTGAAGGTTCTCTTTTTATAGTTCTATAACCTTGTAGTATACTTTGTAGTATACTTCTATAACCTTTGCCAAAAGGCAGTGGCATCTCTAGCCATGTGATCACTGGAGCTGACTGCTTCTGAAGAGGTAGGTATTTTGGATTACTTGATTTGATCTAGAAATGTGATTTGTTGCTTCTCTTGAATTCAGTACTGAAGTTTCTACTTTCAAGGGTAATTAGGGTCTTAGAAGAATGCTTAAATGTGGTTCTCCTCTAAGCCCCATATGCTTGTCTCCTTGGCTCTGTTCTCTGCTCAAAGATGTCAGCTGGAATTCCATGCTTGATCTTTGTTTTGCAGGACAAGACAAGTGATCAGGGCTGTGCCACACAATTCATTCTCCCTTCTTGTAATGAAGCGTAGTGCCGAAATGCTGCATTTTGAGGAAAGACTCTTAGATACTGGGAATAGGAGTAACAGGACATGGCTTGAAAGAATGGGATGTGCAGCAGGCCTATCCCTCTTTTATGCATGAGAAATATCTCACTGGTGTAAAAGTGCAGTTAGAGTTTCTCCTCTTGGCAACCTGCATAAGAAGTTTGGCCATCATGTACATGTTGCTCTTGATACCTCATAATAAAATGGCACAGGAAGGGTCCTCAAGATGGTTGGGAGTTGGAGCACATGCCATATGTGGACAAACTGAGGGATTTGGTCTTCTTCACGTGGAGGAAATGAAGGCTTTGATGGACCTGAAAGGGGCCCCCTAGTACCTATGGGTAGGTTACAGAGAAGATGGGGCCAGGCTCTTCATGGCAATGCGTGGTGTGAAAATGAGAGTCAAGAGGTGTAAACTGGAATAGAATAGGTTTATGCTGTTTATAAGGGAGAAACTTTTTCCCCATGAGGGCATTCAAGCAGTGAAACAAGTTATCCAAAGATGTTCTACAGCTTCTCTGCTTGTGGGTTTTCAAGACCCAACTGGATAAAAACCCAACAACATAGTTTGATCTTAAAGCTAAGCCTGGTTTGGGCTAAAAGTTGGACCCCCTAAGGTTCCTTCCAGTCTCCACTATCTTATGATAATGGGATTTGGTGTATTTTTGCCCACTAAAATTTTGCATGAAGTATGAACTTTAAGGCAGAACTCTTTTTGGGTCATAGCACCAGCATGAGGAAAGTGGGAAGTCACAGAAGAGCCACTGTGACTTCCTATCTTTCATCAGCAGTTTACACAGCCTGGACAACATAGGCTTTTGATAAGTCCCCAGCCACAGTACAAATTACATAGATATTACTGACTGAGGATTCATGAGAACACAGGACAGGAAGGGAGTGCAGGAGACTCTGACCATTGGCCTCTGTTATTGCATGCAGCCATGACATATCTACCCTTTTTAGAAAAATAACCTCTTATTTTAAAATCAAGTAATGTTTTACTACTGTTGTTCCCATGGCAAGACTATTTCAGAATCTCTACTCTCTATGTGTCATGTTAGAAAACTCCTAATTTTTAGTTTGAATTTATTTATGACCTGTTTAAATCCTTTTGTTCTGCTGCCATTTTTAAATTTCTTTTTCTTTGCTATGGTTTAAATAGCTCTTCTGGTACTTATTTCTTCAAAATGTCTGTAGAAAGCAAACCAATCAATCTCAGCTTTCATTTGGGAAATTAAACAAATCAAGGTCTCCCAGGCTTCTCTTGTAAGACAAGCTTCTCATTCCCCTCACCAACCTGCTTCAGTCTGAATTAACTGACCTGAGACTGGATTACCAATACAGTACATATTAGTTCTAATGAAATCCTTCTAAAATCCCATACAATGTGGTAATAGTAGCACATATCCATTGGAAATAATTCAGTTAGTTCATCCTGTTACTGCTTTTGCTTTCTTGTGGCTTTTGTGGGCACCAGGACTTCATTGGCAGCCCCTGCTTTTACAACAGTTTATAACTCATTGCTATTGTGTCTTTCTGTATCTTGTTTGTGTACCTTTTATGATCATTTAATCTTAACTGGTTCTCAAGGTTTTCTGCTTGCCTTGCTGACAGTCTCCTCCACTTTTATGTTGTTGACAACTCCTCTTTTCATCCTTTATAGCTGGTGGCATGGATTTACTCCTGAAGAACTCTGCTTTTGTAGGAGGCCTTGCTCCAGACTCATACTTGTCTTTTTCATTACCATAGTTTCAACTTTTCTAGGTCCTTACCTTCAAGGGTGGTCTCCTGTGATGATCTCTATCTTCACAAATTTAGTTTGTAATTCTTTACAGGAGTTGAGATGGGTGAAAGCTGACTGCACTTTTTCTAAGAAATGCAGCCTGATGGTGGTGGCAGCCCTGTCCATGTCTTAGAACTAGATGATCTTGAAACTCTTTTCCAACTCAACCCATTCTATGAATAAGGTATTGGAAATCTTAGGTTTCACTGGCAACACATGCCCTTCCTTATTCTTCTCTGAAACCTTGATGCTGCTGGAGCCAAGCCCAGCTGCTGCTGAATTATGCACAGCACAAGAACAAGGAGCAGAAAGGCAAGAACAAAATGTCCTATGACCCATTAAAACCATGGGAGAGAATTCACCAGGTGCCTTGCCCTTACCTGATGTGGTCTATGTCCATGGTGCACTCTTAGCTTTCCCTCTTTACCCCTTCTCATTTACAACCAATAAAGGCCTCTCAATTTTCATTCACTCGTTTACAGTCAGCATGGAGGTGCCAGGCAAAGCACTGACTGATGGACACTCATTTGACATTGACTAATGGATAACTTCTAGTTCTTTCTGCCAGTCAAGCTTGGTAAATGACATTCCTCCTTCATAACAAGAATAACAGTTCACAGAACTCACAGGCAAGTGATGCATGTGCAGAAGAAATTTTGTTTGTTAATCCTTCCTTCTGAGACTTTTCATAGTGCAGCAGGTATGTGATATTAGCACTAATGTTATTTAAATTGCAAGTAATCCCCACATAGCACTTCCAGTGAAGAGACAGAACTAGGCACAATTAAAGCACCGTGGGTTGCAAGAAAATAATGATTTGGGACTGGAGGTACTAAAACTTTGTGTTCTATCAATTTTTCTAAAGGATACCAAACAAAATCAGGCTTCTGACAAAATAAATGACTACTCCCAAAGGCAATGGTGCCTATTCTGTGTGATACTTGCTTCTGCTGTAGCTTCACATTAGTCTCTGCCAAGTAATCCTGAAGTTTGCTTTAGTGGTCAGAGCTGGTGGAAAAGCTGGTCAGCTGTATAAAGGAACAGTTCCAGGGGCTGAATGAGAAAGGCTTCCATAGAGCTTGAAACCTCACTTTATCCTTAGCTAGTGCTCAAATTGACAAGATAATATTGAGCTTATCTGGCTCCTGTGGTTAAGATCCTGTTAGGCCCTAGATCCATGATTTCTGAGAAGTGTTAGTGAAGCAAAGCATTAGGGATTTCTTTAGCTCTGCCAGCTCCCTTGATGTTTCATTTGTTTTTTGATTGAATATTTCTCTTATCTGCTACAAATACCTGCAGGTAGGCTGGATTTTCCTTTTAATGGAAAAAAAAAATATCCTGCTGGAATGAGCTATAAACTGGGCCAGTTTGAGTCTACATGCATATGTTTTTTCCCAGGAAAATCCAGTGCCACTGAGACAAAAAGTACACTTTCCCCTGCTTTTGTTGCTGTTGACAACAGAGAACTTTGGGCATTTTGTCTTTCAGCAAAAGAGTGGGTTTTCATAAAATCCTTCATGCATAAGTGAAAAAAAAATAATTTAAAACCCAGTAAAATTTCAACAAATATGCTGTAGCAAATCTGCATCCAGTTTTTTCTCTAACAACTATCAGTTCTGACTTTCTGGAGATCATGGAGAAGGAAGAAGAAGGCTGGGTGAAGGCTTGTCACTTTAGCTCTCTCCGTGAACTGTGATGTGCAGGATGTGTGATGGAGCTGTGTCTATATTGCAAATCCTACTGTGCCTGGAACATCTGACACCTCCCACCAGAGCATGGAGGAGGCAGGGATGCTGCACTGCCTGTCTCCTGTGTGTGCTCAGTTGCAAGTCCCCAAGGTCTGGCCAGTGAAGATGTGCTTGATTCAGGACTTCACACTAGCGATTTCAGGGAGTTACAGTGACATGGCAACCAAGACAGAACAGTTGTGTGTGTTGGATATAGCAGGAATAGAACTGAAAACTGTGTTGCTTTAAAATTTTACAATTTTTTTCCACCTTCCAGGAGCCACCTTTAACTAGAGTGCAATGAGCTCCCAGCCACAGGCACAAGTAGGAGTAAACACTCACACAGCCCACTATGCCCATTAGCTCAAACAAGGTGACAATGAGGGCACTTTTTATCAAGATTTTCATGAAAATATTCCAGATACCTTCCCTTTGAGATTCTCAGATGAGATAATATAATTGTGATTTAAAAAATTCTGAGATTGTGAAATCAATGCAGGGTTTGGTGTTCCTTAATTTTCTAGCTAGATAATGGATTTTAGACTTGTTAATATCAAAATAGTGGTCTTGGTGGGTTGTTAACAAAATGATTCTTTACTTGAAGTGGCAGAAATAAAATCCTCACTAGGAAGGAGTTTCTGTTTCATGTAGCTAGATTGTGTTTGTATCAGAATAGCAGTGCTGCCATTACTGTTTTTATCTTAACCCAGTGTTAACAAAAAACCAAAAAAAACCCCCAGTTCTCCTTGCTCATTTATGAAGGATAAAATAAACAAATTTTATTATTAGAAAAACATTTTTATAAATGAAATATCAGATATGAAAATGGTGTATATGGTGTCGTGAGCTATTTAAAATCTGAAGTAGAACATGTAGCCAACAACAGTAATGACTCCTTAAATGTTGCTCTGTATAAATATTTGAATGTGTTTATGTGAACATGCATGTGTTTGTGGGTGTGTGACAAACAGACAGCACTTTCTAAAATCAAAGCTTTTGAAATTTGAGGAATCTCTGAGCTGACTCTTATATGTAAGCAGTAAGTAAAACTCAGTTCTAGAGGGAAAGCCAGAACTCGCTGGGTGCACAAGTCATATCCCATTTATATACAGTTCAATGGCATATACATGATAAATATTCTTTTTCAGGCCCTATTTACAGAGATGTTTCATCTTAGGTCCCAGTCTGGCAGTCACAGGAGTTATACTTACATTTTCAAGCAGTATGGTGCAACAGGAGCAGATCTGTAGAATGAAACACTGAATGTCAAAGATCTGCTCTTCACCCTCCGTATTCCTCAGGGTGCACAGGCTATTTTGGATTAGCTCCCACCTATTTCCATGGATTGAATGTCCATTGGAGGTTGGAGTGCATTAGGTAGGTGCCCTCTTAAAGCCCAGTATCTGCTTTAGTTTCATCAGGAAGCCAGTCTATATGCTCTGTAACAACTCTAGATTGGAGAGAAAGCAGAGAGATGAGACTGATCTGGAGAATCAATGCATGAACTGCCTTTTGATTTGAATTAAAATGTTCACAAACTCACACTTTGATATGTTTGTTCAGGTTCATGCAAGCCCCATGGAAGGTCATGCCTAAGTCCTTGCAGGATAGAGCATCCACAAAAGCAGAGTCAGTCCTTTTGAATGCCAGGTTTCTACTGACAGTCACTTAACTGTTTCTCACTCAGTAAATATGATAACTCCATACTGCTTTAGTAAAAGTGACCCCAATAAAATGCTTCTGATTAGTTTAAAATCAAGGCCCCATTTCACTCAGGTAAAATATGAATGTAAATATCCAGTTAAGCTCATGAACTTGTTTACAATAAGACAAAAATAAAAATTTGTAAACAATAACTTGTGAGTAGTAGATTAATGGAGCCTGTGTTTGGAATAGATTTGATAATGAGTGACCTAGTAAGTGACTCACACTTGTGGTCTATGCATCAATCTACACCTTTTAATCTCATCTCCAATGACCATGGTTTCTAGGACTGTTTTGTTGTGGATGCACAGCAGATTGCCTTTGATCACTGACACTGACTGAGGAGCTTAAGAGTTACTGGCATGAATCTGTGAAGATTCCACCTATTTCTATTGAGGTGTCTTGCTTTGTAAACCTTGTAGGAATGTAAATACCAGTGAGGAGTCCATTACTTACCCTAGCATGGTGGAATTTGAACAGCAGGTTTCTTAATTCTTCGTGTTTTAGGGAAGCTGGCACAGTGTGCCTGGTTCTCCTCCTGGCTATGATTTATGATTAAACCATGGTGTTCATCTTAATTCATCTACTTGTTCTGGTGTAACTTTGACACCAAGGCTGTTCTACTTGGCTTATATGGAGGGTTATGTCTGACATGGATGGTAATCTTACCACTGATTTTAGTGTCATCAGGAACAGAATATGGCCATTTGCTAAATGAAAGCTGAACAGGTCTGAAGGCTTTCTCTTTTAGATGACAGTCAAACCATCTGGTTAAGTACTCTTAGTTCATTAAAGAGAACTAACTCAAGCTGAATAATATTTTGTATTCAAACACTGAAAGTGGTTCATAGCTTTCAAAACTGATTATATTATGACTCACACAACTACAGAGCAGTTGAGGTTGGAAGGGACCTAAATCCTCATCTGGCCTCA
>NW_005054321.1:6125776-6127262 GCF_000277835.1 Geospiza fortis
GTGGGTTTTGAATAACTCCAAGCAGGGACACTGTACTCCCTCTGAGGGCAACATTTTAGAGTGCTTGGTCACCCTCACAGTATGAAAGCATTTGCGCTTTCTTGCTTGCATGCAAATGTTTTAGGTGCTCCTACTAAAGTCCTGTTCATTGATCTTTTTCTCTTTTGTCCATATCATCCCAAATCATTTATTTTTCAACTGGATCCATCACTCCCTCACAGGAAACACGATCTTTCTCCACTCATTCCTGTGTGTCCTGCAGCCTGAGACTTCCAGGGCTGTGTTCACAGCCTGAAGCTCTGTCTGGGTTAATACCTTCACCATGGCAAGGACAGATGCTCCCATAAGTTGTGGTGACTCCATTCCTGGAAGTGTTCAAGGCCAGGACGGATCAGGCTTTGAGCAACTGGTGCAGTAAAAGGTGTTCCTGCCCATGGCAGGGGGGTGGAACATAATGGTCTTTCAGGTTCCTTCAACCCAAGTCATTCTATGGTTCAAGTGCACAAGTGAGATTTTCCCAGCTCTGTCTTGCTGTGGGCATCCAGTGTCCTTGGAAACCCTTTCACACAGAAATGCTGCTTGTTCTTTGCTTGAACAGTACCAGTAAGACTAAAGGAAAGTACAGACTTTAATTGTCCTTTGAACTTTGTTACACTTTGCCACTAAGATTACAAGTGGGGTGAACCATCTCTTTCTCAGCATGATTGTAGCGTGTCATGCTTACAGCATAAAAAGGCAATTTCACAACTCATGCTGACTAAAGCTTTTGGCCAAAGTCCATCTTCTCTTGACCTCACTCTTCCAGAAACAAAAGAAAAATGCTGTTTCTGGAACCGACAACCTCACTGACATAAACGAAAGCCCCGGTTGAAATTTAGGATTCCTGCTTATGTGCAGGAATCATGGCAGGGGAGGGCCATGATTAACTGCTGTTCTACCCTCCATTCCTCTTACTGTATCATCTCTAGCCTGAGGACTAGAAATTGTCCAGATAGGGATGAAATTTCTCTCTTGCTTTTATTAGAGCGCATAAGAGACCTAAAAGTTGAAATGTAGCTGAGGCTGTTTTTAGAGTAGCTCTTACAACCATGGGATTGGCATAAATGAATCTTAGAAGGAAAAATTCTCCAGAGGGCAGCTCTGGCAAGTTCATAGAAACATTGAATCATAGGATAATTTGGATTGGAAGGGACTCTAAAAGTCATCTAGTTCTAGGAAATTAGGAATTATCCATTAACAGTGCATTTAGTAAAATGGTGCTTGATCCTTGTTGGAAACTCAGTGCTCACCAGGACACGAGCAATGACTATTTTCTACAGTTATAAACCTGTTATGATAGAAACAGTCTGAGTTGGAAGTGACCTTAAAGATCATCTAGTTTCAATGTCTCTGACATGGGCAGGGACACTGGCAAGAGACTGCAGCTTTTCATTTCAGTGTCAGTCATACCACAGCTTCAGATCAGGATGACCTTTCAGTGAATATC
>NW_005054321.1:6127322-6150445 GCF_000277835.1 Geospiza fortis
TTGCTTTTCTCCAGTTATCAAAAATTACAGTGAAAATACAACAGCTAAAGTTAATAAAGAAATAAAGCTAAAGAAATAAAGATAAATAATGATATCAAAATCAGTGAACAAAATTGGAGTCTCCTTTCTCTTGTGCGTCACTACACCTCAGCAATAATGATCATGGTTACAGTTAAACAAGGAAAGGAATATGCTGAAAAAGTATCTTCTGACTGCTTTTCCCCCTTCTCTAGGGAATTCTACTTGAGAAGATTGTTTCAGCACAAGTGTCTAAACTCCAGACTGAAGGCAACAACTTGACAATCAGGAAATAGATCTGCAGTTCTGTTATGCTAATTTTCACTTGTATTTGTTAATTCCTAGTCTCACTGCTCCTTGGGCTGGGACTAGCCCAGTGTTTTCTGCTTTTGACATGGTGTTTGTCTTTCACCTGGTGTCCCTATAAACAACCATGGGTTGTTTATATTTCCTGAGGCAAATCCCCTTTGACCCCGGGAAATCTGACTGGTTCTCCTTGCTGTATTCCCCTAATGTTTGTAACCTCCTGGAGGTAGGAAGTGGGTTGCCTGGTACAAAGAGCTTGTCATAGAATCAAAGAGTCATTGAGGTTGGAAAAGACCTCAAAGATCATTGAGTCCAACCATTAAGCCAGCACTGACAAGACCACCAATGAACCACGACCCCAAGAGCCACATCTACATATCCTTAAATACCTGCAGGGATTGCCCCATCACATCCCTGGGCAGCCTGGTCCAATGCTTGACAACCCTTTCCATGAAGAATTTTTCCTAATACCTAACACCTTTCTCTAAACCTCTCCTGGCACAACCTGAGGCCATTTTCTCTTGTCCTATTGCTTATTACTTGGCACAAGGGACCAACTCTCACCTGGCTAAAATCTCCTTTCAGCAAGTTGTAGAGAGCAATATGGCTCCCTCTCACTCTCCTTTCCTCCAGGCTAAACACCCCCAGTTTGCTCAGCCTTTGTATGTCTACAAAGTGCAAAACACATTTTCACTAGACTGCCTGTGCAGCTTTCTTATTTTCCTCTTACCTATTAATTTAGGCCTGGGAACATTCTAAAATTCTAATAAGTACACAACAGTTATGCCACGGTACAGATAATTTATGCTTTTTCTAATATTATAATGTGTGACTGTTAATGAGCTCTAGGTTCTACTCCAGCGCTTTACCTGTACCTGCTATTCCATGAGGAGTTGTGAGAAAATTAAAAGATGAAAATTGTCTTGCATCAGGTTATTGTTATAGATTTTTTTCATTGAGGCTGTCCATCCACTATTTGACCTTAGAAAGAAAAAAGCAACATATTGGCTGGAGGATATTTGCTTCTTGACAAATACTGTTTGGAGATACTTAGTATAGAGTTATAATCAATCTTACCCATACATTAGGTAATTTCCATGAAAGACAGAATCAGAAGCCCTGAATAAATGTACTTTCTGAAGTAACTCTAAGTAACACTAAGTGTGCAGCAGGGTGAAACACTGAAACAGGTTGCCCAGAGATGGGGTAGGTGCCCCATCCCTGGAAACATTCAGGTTTCAACATCAGCAGACTAACCTAGTTGAAGATGTCCTTGCTCATTGCAGAGAAGTTGGACTAAATGACCTTTAGAAGTTCTTTACAACCCAAAATATTCTATAATTGAATGATAATTATCCACGTGAACATATATGCACACACACACACACATGCTGCAAAAGAAGCTCACTGCATTAAGAAATGAATTACTATTTCTAATTGCTTCTTGCAGGTAATTACTTCTAATTATTACACTGAGTAATAAATTGCTACTTCTAATTACCTGTGGGTACAGTCATAGTAGTTAGAAATGCAATTTGCGTGGCTGTTTACATCACAAGCATGTTTAAGTAATTGTGCTCCCTTAATTAAATTGAGCGGTCGATGTTAAATAACATACCACGTTTTGCAGCTTCATGTTCAGTGTCTTTTGTTACCATTTATGGTGGTTCTGTTTCAGAGAATTGGGGAATAGATGTTGTGTGTGACTGGGGAATAACTCTTTATTTGAAGCCTACAAGCCCCGTTGACTATCTGTGGCTTGACAGGCATTTCTAGAAACGTGCACTGTGTTATTGAGCTTAAATTACAGTCCTACCTTCTCGGTCTGAGGAAACCTGAACCACTTGCAGACAATGACAAAGTCCTGTTGTTCTTAATCAGTCTCATTTTCCACTCCCCAGGCTCTCTGACAGTGTGAAGGTCTTCACTTGCCCTGATGCTGGCAGTGGGTACTCTCACCTCAGTTCGGTCTTTCACTCAAACTCACATGAGCATCCATATATGATACGGATATGATATGTTGTCCAGAAAGAAACACATTAGGAGCCTGCTGCCGAGAAGATTGCAGTCAGGAATTTACAGCAAAAGCCGTATTTACTTTCCTGATAATCTCTGTGGGTTTGTTGTGTTCCTCTGCTTCCTGGGATCTTCCACACTTGGATGTTACACACTGCAGTTTGGGGAGGTCTGTAACTCCTCCACTAAAGAGGTCATAGAGCAGAGCAGACTGACTGTCCTTTTGGAGGAAGAAAATGTACACTTTCTATACAAGGCTTTGAAAGCATAACCAGGGCTTGAGTTCTTTCTTAGGCCTTCCTCTTATGTGTAAATTCACAGGAGTTTACTGGGACTTAGGAGTTGCAGAACTTTGCCTTTTCCTCTGTTGTGCATGCTTATTTTCTCATATTCCCCAGTTTCCATCTCAATTTATAATAATATTCAATGATATTAGAATTGATTGTAGTAGGGATTAAGTGTATCCCTGTAGAGGTGGACAGTCTGCCATCAAGCAAGAGACAAAAAGGCAGGGAAAAAATAAACTAGAGGTACTAAAAAAATATTGCTTGTCATTCTTATGTCCTTGGAGAGGGAAAGAACTCAGGGAATTTTGAACACAAAGAATACATTGTTGTTAAACATCATTTTTCAAGTTTCATGAGAGACATCAGTGGGATGTAAAGTTAAGGAGCTGGAGAATTCACTCATTGCCTACACACACAAGAGACTTGGAAGAGAGGGTTTTCATATCTGAGGAATATCCTTGGCACTGGTAGAAACAATCCCCAGCTGGTACAAGGCGTTTATTGTTCTGAGCATGTTATCTTTGTGTATAATAATATGAAAAGATTTTTGTAGTAAAGCATTGTGTCTGCTTTGGTAGGGAGGGAGATTTAAAGAAGAAAACAGCACTGGAAGTGGGGTTTCCTAGAAAAGGGAAGTGATATGAATCATATCACTGTATGTGATATGAAAGCTGCCATATGGAGAGGCTTGTGAGAGGGCTGGCACTGTCAAAACTCATACTTAATAAATTTGAGAACCTTGATCTTAGAGGACACACCTTGGCACTGTGTGTCTGCTAAGCAAAAGAACATCAAAAGCAAGTTTAAAGATTTGCTGTCCTTTCTTGCCTCTGAGAGGAGCTGATTCTGGCTCATTTAGTGTTGGCAGGGATTCAGAACTTGATTTTCACTGGAAGTGGTTATTGTCTTAGAGCCAGACCTGCAAATGCTGCCACAGAGCCTGTAGGACTGGGGTCTGTGGGCCCTGTGCTAGGTACAGAGCACTGTGTCTGTAAGAGGGAGAAGGGACTGAAATGGTGTTAACAGTCCTCCTTGCTGAATTACTGTTTTATTCTGCTTTTTATACCCATTAGACTCCAATTCTAATCAAGATGTTGGACCATGTTTCTCAGGAAGCCAAGATGGAAAGTAAAGTTGGTGGTTATAAAATTGTGGCTATTGTACTCCCTAGTGCAAAATAGAGAGCTGTTATTCTGCTAATTATCATAACTAATTAGCTGCATTCACAAGTGAAGAATCAGATGGGCTAGATCACCACCACCAACTGTTAAAAATGGGTTATTGAATTGCAGTACATGAGACCAGAGGGACTGCTATTACCACCAGTGATGAGTCTGGGATGTGCTCCCTGCACCATAACATAATTCAGCCCTGGATTTTCAAAGTGCTTTCAGAAGAGGAAAGTACATGCCAATCCTGGAGTGCAAAAAGATTTAACTTCAACAGCATGAACTCAGACATCAAGCTGGGTCCCCCAAAAAGAGTACAAGCTTTTCATGTGTGGAAAGAGATGATTGGGACCCCCTTGGACACAAATTCTGTTGGCTCCAAGGGATTCAGATAAGCCATGAGGCTGGTGTTGTCTTCTGAAATCTCCATCCTCTTGGAAGTGAGGATGTGTTTCTGCAGGGCAGGGCTGGTCTGTGCTATGAACTAGCCGTGTACAAACTGGAAGTGACCTCAGTGTAAAGCTGGGTCTGAGTTAATTAGCCCAGCTGATGAGCTTGATTGTATCGCTGCCCTGCTATCATATCTGTGTATGAACTGTGTGTTGCACTGCACAAAGCCTCACAGAACATGCCCTCTGGGCCAAATTCTTAGAGTCAGTTTAAGCACCTCATGTTTTTGACCTGCATTAAGTGGATTTCTGAAAAGGGGAATTCAGGAGATTTGAAAGCCAGCAGGACATAGTCCCATCCATGTGCTACCAGAAATCTGCAGGTAGAAAGGCACACAGGCTGTGTTTTGATAGAATAACCAAACCACTTGGAATCAAGTGGCAATCTGACCTGAAACAATGCCATTTTGGCTTGAATAATTTCAGCATGGTTCCCCTTGAGATAAACAAAGATCTTATTATCCCAGCTATGATCATTAATATGGTAAATTCAGCAGACATTCCAGTGCAATAAGAAAAATATTTTAATAAGATTCACACAGCACAGCTAGAGTTGATGGTGTAAAGGATCTAGGAATAGAAACTCTTGACTGGTGCACCAAAATCTATCTGGGTTATTGGCAGGACCTCTAGAATTATATTATGATTACAAATGGATTTTGCAAGGGCATTGGAACACTTAAGTATCACAGCTTTCACAGTTCAGATGTAGCTTAACAAACTACATATTCTACTCTGTTTAATTGTCCTGGGGCAAGAGCCTTCTGCTACACAGGGACCCCTTCAATGGGAGCACACAGAAAGTGGCAACAGATCCCTCTGAAAACCTTTTTGACAGAACTTGGCCATAAGTCTGTCACACTATATTGCACTCATAGATCTTTGATCTGTTGTGGTAATGTGAGTCTGTGTAAAGGTGGAGCTGTGGTTGTAGAGAGTTGGATTGTGTATACAATCCCCTCTGAGCTCTAAAGACCAATGGAATTCACACTCTTGTTCCTTAGAGCTGCCAGGCTGTGGTCTCTACACTGATGAAAGAAACTGCCATGCATCACCAGGGCACCTCTGCTGGGTTGTGTGAAGGTGGCTACCAGCTCCTTCCATTGCCTGCATAATCTGCTGCCCTCAGCAACACTTTCATCTTTGGAGCCAAAACATTAGGACAGATACACTGGTGTTCTCCACAAACATAGTAGTGTCCAACTGAATTGCAGAATCAGAACTTTACAGTTAAAATTGTAAAGCGGGTATGTTTTATTCCAGCTGAGACACATGGGAGATATTTCCACCCTACATGTGTACCTGGTGAGACAGGTTTCAGGTTCAAATACACATTGATCTCCCAAGCCCACACCTCCCTGCCTGCCCATTTCCCTGCCCATTCTCTGCCTCTTGTACTTCCTATTACAATTAGCCTTCTGCAGTGCCACCCCTTCTGGTGGTCATGGGCAGGGATCTCCTTGATGAAATAAGAGGTTTTCCTTAGGTGTTCTCCTCTTGACCTTGAATCTGGGCAAGCACAGTAGATTTTTGGCTGACTCCCAGGTCAGTTTGTCCTGGCCAAAACCAGGAGCCTGGTTTTTGCCGTCTCCTTAAGCAAAAGGTTCTGCTTTATCAGGTTTCCGCAATGCTTGAGTTTTGCTTTACTGAGTTTTCTTGTCTTTATGGCCTTTACTTATCAACTATATTATGTGTTCAGTTAGAAGTTGTGTCTACCTAACAAGTTACATTCTTATGTGTTCTGTTACAAATTGTTTTTTCTACTTTTACAAACTTGCTAAATAAGCCATATATATTTTTGTTTCCCTCCATCTGCCTAAGTACATTATATGCTTCTAAAATTCAAAATTTTCATAAACATACATATTTCCCATATCACAACAGAGTTCATTCATGGGGGTCTTTTAGAATATGCCTATTCCCACATGCAATGTGAAACAAGCTGAGAGTGATGATCCTTCTTTGTTCCTGCACTTCAGCCTTTGAAGGCTGAAGGAGTATGGTGGTGGCTTGTCCTTGTAAAAAAAAAACCCAACACATTGCAGCAGGCTTTCACAGCTGCTCTCTGGAAGATGCTGAGGGTGAGAAATGACCAGGCTGAACATAAAAAATGAAGGAAAACTTGTGGGGAGTTATTGCAAGGAGTTATTATCAGAAATTCTCCTGGTGTGTATCCAGAGGCAGCATGGGAAGGCTCTGGCACTACCTCTGGTGCCTGCAGGACTCTTCTGACAGCCTCAAGTCTATTTGACCTTGAAACAAAAACTGTACCTGTGCTAGAACCCTGCATGTGGTAGGAAGACAGAAACCAGGGTGATGCCTACGGGAGAGGGGGGAAAGTAACAGTGAAGTGTCCGAGTTTTGAGAATACCACTGCTAAAACATAGAAGAAAAAGCTGCTGCATGAACATGAAAACAAAATCAGCTGGAGATTAGGAGAAAGTTGGCAAAGTTGTGCCTTGGCTTGTGATGTTTGTACAGTCCTAGGTAACCATCTGCTAAGCTGTCAGACCAGGCTGGGCTTCTTCTTTGTTTATGTTTTATATTATTTGTTTTTCTGTTCTTTTAAAATTAATCTTACAAAAGGAAATAAAATCATTTTGTCACTTCAAAAGGAAAACATCTGAAAGATGATTTAGGCTGCACAAGGTGAACATCCTTCCAGGAGTTCTGCCTGCCTGGCACAAATGCAGCTGCGGCACAACCCCTTGGTCTCCCTCCTTCTTGGTGACTGTCTGCCAAGCACAAATTGAAGGATCCAGTGACCAACAAGCTGGACCTATTTTACTATTTCCCCAGCTCCTCATAAATTGGTTTAGTGTTGGGAGAGACCTTAAAGATCCTCTGCTTCCAACCCCTCTGCCATGGACTGAGCTACCTTCCACTAGACCAGGTTGCACAAGCCCCATCCTTGAAACCTTTCAGTGATCCATGACTTTGACTTTTGGATCTTCTCATTACAGACTGGCAAGCCTTTGTATTGCTCTTACTTCATTCCTTCTGCATTGGACGATGATTGTTTCTTAACAGCATTTCAACTTTGGTGTTGCACAAGGATTTACTGAGAATTTACCCATTCATTCACTGTGAATCATCCTCTCATCTGGTTTATGTGAACAAAGCAGCACATCACAAGCAAGGAAAGTCAGCAGTGACTTCATGAGCCAGTTTGGAACCTGAAATGCTACATCCGATAAAAGTAGAGGCAAAAAAGTTGGCTTGGTAAAAATCCTGAAAACAGGTCAAATAATACAGATTGCCCAAAGGAATTCAGGACTCTCCTGGGCTGAGGGAACTGCCAGGTTCCCAAAGATGGAGAAGCATCAAATGCTGCTTCATTTCAGTCAAAGAACACAATCTGTTGCTGAGCAATTCCTCTCTGGATGCAGTCAACAAGGCTGAAGTGCTTTTGTTGTATTTATTACCTGAATATGATTTTATCAAGTATCTCTGCCAGTCACCATTCTCTGCCTTGGAAATTCAGCTATATTTTAATTGCTGTGGTGCTTTACAGGCCAGCACCTGGGTGTTAATCACACGCCAGGAGTAATATGGCAAAATAAAGTCGCTTCTGTCCAACATGAAAACAAATAATACAAGATTAAATAGCCTAATTTGAAAGCACAGCCCACACATTCCCTATTTGAGCTGTTAATCACAGTTCAAATGACTGAAACTGAAGTAATTATTAAAATGCAATTAGTTTATACTGTTGGCAGAATGTGTTTTGGCACATCTCTTAACTTGAAGCACTTTCAATGCACCCATCAGGCAGAGGCCTGATTTGACATTAAGACACGGAGCTGATATTCTGGGAACCTGAGCTTGATTCCTGGGTGTCTGATAAAATTCCTGTGTAACTTTTCTTGGTCTTATCACTTCTCTGTGTCTCAGTTTCTTGTCAGTAGAATAGATATGAGATGGAAAACATCCTTTGCCTGACTGCTTGCTCTATTTACTAAAAGCCCTTTAGGTATGTGATTGTTTCTTAATGTGTTTATACAGTGTCAGATAATGAGGACTTGATCATGTTTGAACAACAAAATGCAGACTAGTAGACCACTGTGTTGCTGTATAAATCCAGAGAGAATGTTTTCATGCTGTTCCCTGCATGATAGAGGAAAAATTTTAAAATATTTTTTAACACTGGTAGCATGATGTGCAATATTACCTAAAAAACAGGCAATAAAAGAGTAGGAGGAAGCTTTTGGATGCCTAGCAGACAATTTCTTAATGATCATTGTGAGGAAATAGTGCCCTGGAATAAAATTTCAAAAAGACCTATTGTTTTCCCACTGCATTGCACATATACAAAGTCCCACATTAAGATCCAGAAATAGTGGAAAGTAGCTTACAACATCTTCCCTGAATGTGGCGGCGGATGGGTGTGACTATTTTGACACAGATCTGCCTGCAGTTCCTCTGCCCCATTCTGGGCTCTGTGAACAGGCAGTGCAAATGCTGCTCACCCTTGGGAATCACTGGGCAGCCTTGGCTCAGGGAAAGGGCTTACAGCTCATGCTTCAGTGCCAGGGATTTCAGCAGGGCTTGGAGCACATGCCCATAGTTAGCAATGTGATTGAGCTCCCTTTCTGAATACAGGCAGTTTCCCTGTCCTGGACTCTATATAATGTTTGGATTCCATTTTGATGAAATGCACAGCAGTGTTCTTCTTGACCAGCCTGATCCCCACACCTGCACTGCCAGCTCCAATCCTGGCAGCACTCAGTATTAGTTAAGAAAACAGGGCTGGAGTGCCACTTTGAGCACAGACTCTGCAAATCCCAGTTTGCTGAATAACCAACACCCTGCCACCATCACTCTGACTTGCAATGGCTGCTGGTTCCAGACAACATCTGTGCCCAGTTTGGGGAACAGCCCATTGCCAGTAGGAATCCCAAAAGACAGCTGGGGCAAGGTGGCAGTAAGTTTGGCTCCCTTTCTGCTGTATAGTCTTCTAGTTTTATCCTACCAGGCTTTCCATCCTCCACACACTTCCATATGCCCTAACAATGTCACACAGGCCTGTCCTCAGCTGCATGACATGAAAATGGTGCCCTGCTGGGCAGCAGCTCAGCCTTCATGACATTTCACACACAGAAAAAAAAGGGGAATATCACAAGGGTTGTGATCTCTTAAGGCTTTATATTTCTAGAAACAGTACCTATGCAAGCAACACAAAGCAATGCTTCATGATATTCATGGTGTGCTTTTAGTGTGCAGACTGCATGACCACTTAAAATGCATCTCTCCAAAACAGTGGGTTTCCAACCCTCCAGTTCTGCCTCAGTTCTGGTGCTGAAGTTGCATGAGATCTGGTGCAAATTTATAGTCTCCTGATACTTTTATTGTAGAAGTAATAAAGAAAAATATCTTTAAGAAAATTGAGGTTCTTGTATGAGAAATCTCAACTTTTTTTCTGTATTATTTTTGACAAAGGACAAATGTAAACTTGGGTTTAATTACAATTTCATCCTGTTGGAAGTGAGTTAATTTTAAGACATAGAATTTAACTTATTTCCAGAAAATTATAGTCATACATTTGGAACAAAAATGTTTTATGTGAAATTTTCTGTGAAATTTGAATCGGATTTTGTTTGTCTCTTCTGCTAAGCATTCCTCAGATTGTTTTACTTTTATTGATATTTACTCAGCTCTGTGCATATAAAGCTACTTAAAGTTATCACCTGCTTGTTTTTTAATAGCTGAAACAAAAATTTATAATTCTTGCATGACTGAGAAACTCTAATGATCAAACAGCAGTGAAGAACTAATGATATAGTAGTAGTGGTAATTTGCAAATAATTCAGTCTTTAACTTAGCCATGAAAAAATATATTTCAGTTAAAGAAATAAGTGGTGATTTGTTTCCGTCAAGGACAGAAAATATCTTTGCTGCTCAAAATACACAGCTAACACCAAAAACTGCAAAATGTCTTGAATTTGCAGAGCTACATTTTATTGCAAGCCAGGATGCTAAGACTCAAAGAGAGGATACCAATATACCCTCCTCAGTCTATAATTCAGGAGATGGGAAATTCGTGGTCTTCAGCATCATTGGAGAAGATCCACTGAGCAGAATATTGGGAAGGAGGAATAGAGGGGTGTCCTTCCTCTTATCATTTCCATTATTTGGTTGAGGTCTCTCCTTACCTGTATCCCTGCCAGTGTCCATGCCAGGTGCCTGCATTCCCATGCTGTAGGAAGTCCCCATGTCCTTAACTTAAGGCTGTCCAGAAGAGGCCTTGTGTCAGAGGTGTTGGTGTTGGGAGGCACTGAGCCCTTTACACTGCTGGACTGCAGTAATGGATGTGCATCTTCCACGTTCTGCCTTGAAATGCCCCTTGGGAACAACATACCTATTGTAAACAAGGTGCCCCAACAAGGGGAGAGAATGATGCCTCTGACTCTGTGTTCTCAGAAGGCTAATTTATTACTTTTATTATACTATATTATATTAAAGAATACTGTACTATACTTTACTAAACAATACAAAAAAAGGTACTTACTGAATGCTTTAAAGATAATAATGAAAACTCGTGACTCTTTCCAGAGTCCCAACACAACTTGGCCCCAGCTGGTCAATGAGTCAAAACAACTCACACCAGAATCCAATCAGGCAATCACCTTTGGATAAACAATCTCCAAACACAATTCCAGACTAGCACAACACAGGAGAAGCAAATGAGATAAGAATTGTTTTCCTTTTCTCTGAGGCCTCTCTTGCTGCCTTTCAGCTTCCCAGGAGCAAAACCCTGGGTGAAGGAATTTTTTCAGAGAATGTGAATGCCACACATACATACTCTTCCTCCCAAAGAAAGACATCTGTGAGCTTCAACTGTGTCTCAGCAATCAGGATCCAGGAATTTGGCAGAGTCCAGCAGGGAAGCAAAAGCACCTGGAAAGTGAAAGTGGAGCAAGTGGTGAATTTCCATCTGCTTTGCTGCAAAGATGAATGAGCTGTTTAGACCCCATGATGCAGTGTCATCTACATCTTGATGGAAGAGAGACTATCAGGGCTAATTGAATTTACCCTGTTGTTACTGAAATGCTGTATAATAATTTTATGTACCTAAACCTACACCTTGCATATAGATGGCCTAGTTTTTAGTGCACTGCAGAGTTTCTAATGAATAAAAATCTGCATGCTGGCATGATCTATAAATAAGAGGTACAGTCCAGCAGCAGAATCCTGAAACAGCTAATATTTCTGGAAAGCAAATAGTTCCTGAATGCTAGCATAAGACTGAATGCTTTTTAGAACATAAAATTTAGTGATAAATCCAAGGCACAAAATTCATATTCCACCTCCAAGGTTTAAAAGGGTTTTTATTAGGATGTGGGATTTTGGCCTGGCAGAACATAAAAGGAAAAAAAACCCAACAACCCAGTTCGTAAAGATTGGTTGCAGCTCCAGTTATGCGTAGCCCTTTGAATTTGGAAACAAATAATGCAGTGCTTCATTAAGACCATCATCCTCATAATCATGCTTGTTTTTTTTTTCCAGAGAGCAAAATAGCATTCTAGCAGTGGATTAGCAGAAAGCACAAGAGTGGGAATCTTGGGCTGACAAGTGGCTGCAAGATAATCTCAGGGTTCAAGTGAACACAGGGACCTCTTCCTCCTGAGCCCTTTCTCAATTTCAGTTCTGTGTTAAAGCTACGTCTTGAGGTGATCCATGAAATACACAAAAGGACACTGAGGAGAAAAAATACAAATCAAACTGAGGCTCATATTTTATTAGGCCATGGGTGGTTGCACTCCAACTTTGGTTCTATTTTCACCTCACACAGTATCATCTCCCCAGCGTTTTAACTCAAGCAGGAGAAGAGAGTCCCATTTTTCTTCTGGAGTCCTTATAGATGGAAGTTAAACTGTCTAATTAGAGCTTTCTTCAAAAACTGGGTTTCTTGAATTATTCATTGACCTGGTGGTATGGGGCAAGGCTAACACAGCCTCAGGTATTTAACTTTTGTTGGAGAAGTTCTTCTAAAAAACTGCAAAAAATAACTGTTCTATCCCAAAAACATTAAGTAGGGTAATAGGAGAAACTTTCCTTAATTCAGATTTATGTAACATATCTAAGTTTAGGATGGTCTAAATGAAACTATTGCAGTCGAATCAGAGGTGGCTGCATTGCTCTTTTAAATAGCGCTGAGAGACAATATATCTACCTAGACTTGTTGAAAGTAGTGAGGTGTTTACAGAATTTTTGCTATCCTCAGCTTGTTGCATGGCATCCTTGCAATGTTCATCCAAGGCTGCCGAAGGGACATCTAGAAAGTTAAGGGAGTAAAGTGTTAATTGTGAAGATCCTCCCCCCATCCAATTTTCTTAAAGTTCCATGGAGAACAGAGAGGAAATATTGAGAATCTTTTGCACCACTAGTGCCATTTTGTGATGCTTATGGGCCCTTTAAAATTAAATGACAGATATCAGCTCTCTATCAGGCACTACAGTGTTGTGAGCTGCTGGCTATTCTTAGAGTGATCAGGTATTTCTGACAAATAAAAATTTCCTGACATATATGCTTATTTTGTATTTATTGCAAAGTTTTAATCCAACTCCTGCAAGAGCAGGAGCTGTCTGTCTTTACCTATGTTGAGCCAGAGTACGAGATGAAATTAAAAAGACCATATTTGCACTTTGCTGTGAACCATTTCTATATGAATATTAGATTATTTTCCTACATTTCAGTTTTATGCGCAACTGATCGCTGCTGTCCTTGTAGCAAAATTGTATCTTTATGGAAAAATAATCTAAAAGTACTTTTAATATTCCCTGACCAGGGACTCAGTATCACATACATGGAAGTTATGAATATATGCAAAAAGAAGTATCTGGAGAGGAACTTCCAATAATTCACTCAAAATTTGTGAATTTCTGTCATGAGAGAAGCTGTGAAATATGGAAAAGAAAAGCTTAATCATATACTGAAAAACCATTGTCTCTTGAATGGTCCTATGGGGAAATGGGGAAACTGAGGCAAAGGGCTTCAGGAGGCGACATTTTAAATAATAGTTTTTTAAATACTTTGACATGTCCCACAAAAAAATACTTGTGTTCCCTTTTGTGAGCTGGCCCAGACACAGAAAAATGCATTACAGAACACTCCTCTCTTGAGGAGAGAAGTGAGATCCCTCAGCCTTTGTTCTCCAGGGAGGGGTTGTTCACAACCACTGCAGGGAGAAGCCACCTACAAAATCCTGAGGGTAAAATAGGAACCAGGGAGGTGGTTGAGCTAAGGAGTGAGAAGCCTCTCTCTCTGACCTTTCAGACTCTGTCTCTGCTGTAGACCTTTAGATGTGATCTCTCTTCTGGCATGAGGGTCCTGGACTTTTCTGGCCCATGGGAAAACCCAAGCCCCCTAATCTTAGACTGCTCTGTAAAACATCAGAGAATTATTTATATCCTGATCTTTGCTCTGCCTGCTTTGAAGCAGAAAAGCTCTAAAGGTGGAAACTGGATCCAGGTAAGACACCTGCACTGAGATACCTACCTGTAGGTGCCAAAGGTGCCACCATTCCCAATGGGGACTGACCCTACTGTCCACAGAAGATAGGAAATGACTTATCTTCAAGCTTCAGGGTATCAGATAATGCATGCACATGGAAACACAAATGAATCTTTTTTCGCTAATGTCTGCCTTACATCCTCATGAAATAGGTTGTGCCCTGTCACAGGGACCAGCTCTGGGTCAGCCTGGATGACAATTACATGGTTTACCTGGAGGAGCAGAGGGGTAGAGGCAGAACTTGTCACCTGCAGTCATTAAAGTGCAGTGTTCAAGATAATTTTACTGTATTAATTATTCTAGTCAAAGTCATGACTTTATAAATTAGTGCTCTACTTTATCCTACTGTCAGTACCTAGCACTGCAATAGTTTAAAACTTATGGAGTGATTGTTCTAAAGCCTAATTAAAAAAAGTAATTAGAGAAGGATTAGTTTCATTTAACATGTGATACAAAAAAATCCAGCCATGGCAAACATGTTTAGCAGTTTAGTGAGTGAAGGAAAATGTGAAAGAAGTGCTTGCATTCCACACTTCAACAAACAATCATATCAGTATAGCACATACTCTGAGGGTGGATTTTCCAGGAACACAAGGACTTTTCTTCTTCCATTAGATGATTAGGAGAGGAGACAGGCTGCCTCAAGGATCTGTAATTTTTATGAAGTAACATTTTGTTGTAATGCTGCATAATGAATAAAAGTGGATTTATCTTGAGGAATATAAATGGAAATACATAATTGCTTGTTCCATGAGGCTAAATGATTACATATGACAGTTCCCTACTTTTCACTACTTCTCAGTTTCATTATGGTTCTTCTGTGTTACAGCATTTGGTTTTCAGCAGTGGGAAAACTATCATTTGTTCTTGCTACAGTCTTCTGTATCTCTGCCTTTTTTTTCATTGAGTGTTCATCAGGAGCAAGCCGATCCTCAAAGCCATCAGTGCCCTTATGGCTTTGAGCTGAAACAGGTGAGATTTATTCTAAGTGATTGAGAGAAAATTTTATTAATCAAGATCAGGTTTGGTTCTTCCATTGTTCCAGCATTGTGGTCGTGGTGTAGCAGGCCTGGCATGCTTAGTCAGCCTGCTGTTCTCTCCCAGGAACCATGGTGGTGCTGGACTTGATCTAGGATGCCTTTTCCAACCTGAATGATTCCATGAGAAATGCAACACATACTGTGCTTTGTGCCCTGTGACTTCTATGCACATCTCATCACTGACTTCACAGTACTTCATATGTGTTTGACAAAGGAATCCCATGTCCCACCTAGTTCTAAATAATGTAGACATAAACAGGTCCAGTCCTCTTGACATCAGGATCACTCCCTGACTCACTTCTGTTTAGCAGGATAGGATTATTGGACCATTCTAATCTTAGGCAGAGAAAAAGGCAAGACAAGTACACAGGAAAAACAGCAATTCAGTATGGTAATGTGCATAGGGGATGGCCAGAAGAGCTGAGAATACACAGAATTCAGAAACAGCTCTCAGTCCTCTTGGATGAGCATAGCAGCACCCAAAGTAGGCTGGTGGTTAAAGCTGCTGGTGAAGCAGCTGACAGCTCCAGTGTGCACACAAAGCCTAAATAATAGGCAGTGGATGCTAAAAGTAAATGATAAAAGCAATGAAAAATGGGCTTGATGGGATCCATCAAAGCCCAGTGGGTGGAGAAGCACAGCCTGGAGCATCAGAGGTGGCAGAGGGTGTGAACACGTGCCTGGCTGACATCAGGACAGCCCTAGTCCTAGCACAGCTGGTACTGCTCCTCTCTGGCAGAGGGAAAGGCACTATCAGAGTCACTCTTAGCTCTTAAACTAAGCTTGTAGAAAGGAGAAGAGAAATGAGCTGCTGGGGTTTGACACCAAGCAGAGACCAGTGGTTCAGCTTACTGAGTGAAATTTGGGCACAAGCTCATTTGGTCATCTCCAGACCATGGATGCAGCTGCCACTAGCCCTGGTGCCATTGCATTGTCCCTCTGTGAGCTTACAAGTCTGACACCTGTAGGCAAATCCTCAGCCATGGCCACTGCCATTTTTGTGGCCTTTGCTTTTCATGTACTTTTAAACTTCTACCACAGTCCTAGCATTTAACTTCATTCTCCCTTAGTCTGTTAGTCTATTAAAATAAAAAGTATTAATTATTTTGGCTACAAGTACCTTGTCTACTCTTTATGACTGCAAAAGCCTAACAGCAAGGGAAAAGGCATATATTTCAGATACTTCAAGTTTGTTGATGTTCCTTTAATAGTTCTATATCTTTAATTTCCCACTGATCTCCAAAGCATCTACCAGTGCATGTCAATAAAGCTGGATTTAGTTTGCCCTTAGGTAAAACGTAACCTTTCTCTCATTGCATTAGCAGCCATGTGTGCTTGTTGGGAACCAGTAATATCTTTGTAAGATCCAGTAACTCAGCAGAGCCGTTACACAGATTAGTTAGCAAAAAGGAATGAAAGCAGATTGTATTTGTCAAATGATTTATTGTCTACATGCAGTCTGGCCTGTCAGCTCTGCTTGCTTTTCTGTCAGGTCATTTTCTTACAACAGATGGTTACACTGAATGATAAAATTAAATTATTATTAACACTAATATTTCTTAAGTTTTCTCAGAATCGTCATATAGTATGCTATAAAAATGTACACACAATTTTCATTTCCTTCTCTCAGACATAATGTTTTAAATTGAACAGTAAGAGAAATTATAAGGTAAATATGTTTTGCACAAAATAGTGAGCTGTTGGAATTGGTACTGGTTCAGCCAGTAAACAATTTGACTCAGTAATGAAAAGATAAGTGGGAATGAAGTTTGTAGTCCATTATCCCGAGCATGCTTGTTTGAAATCAAAATTCCGCTAAGAAAGTTCCTTAAACTATAAGAATACTTGTGTCCTAGTCTGGCTTCTCATTCCTCTGGCTGTCCCCCATCTCTGGTAATAAAGATACTGTTATGTCTTGTATAAATGGCTAAAACTAACTTATAATGTTTTCTCTTGGTGGTGTGATGGTTATTCCCAAGTCCTGCAGGCTTTCTGCTGATGCCTGTCAGCACATTTTAATGTATTGAACATAACAGCAGAAGAGTATGTTGCATGATTTGATTGCTGTCTTTCTGTCAAGAGAACTGCAGGCTTATTCATGCCTTGCATATATACCAGGGTTAACAAAATAGCTGCCTTTCTGTAAAAGATAATAATTGATTCACTTTCTTTTTGTTATTTTTAGAATAGCACTTTCTATTCCATGTTTTTCCATTGATTAATTTCCCCTCTAATATATAGACACAGGACTATGTTTCTGCCAGTGTGGAAAACACAGTCCCAGCTTTCACTAATAGAATTATTGGCTTCACTTTGCTTACTTGAAAGCAGTGAGACAAATTGCACCTGAGCATTCCCACTGAACACTAATGACACTGCATAGCTGAAATGTGGTTAAGTGCTGCTATTGAAAACCTAGCCACTGCTCTGATGAGTCCTTTGAAATGTTATTTAAGATCAAATTAAGCTCTTGGCTATGCTTTTGTATATTTGAGGTAACTCTACTGAAATCCATTATGTTTATAGCCAACCTGAGCTCCAGTCATGCGGTGAACTGATATTTAACATCCAATTCTCCTCTTGACTTAAGATTATTTAAGGATAATTTAAGGATAATTTAACCTCTTCTCTCTGCTAATCTAGCTGGTACTTCAATGGTTAAAGATCAGGGAATGAGTAGAGAAAAAGCCATGGTTTCTTTAATGTCTTTCATTCTTCTAAATGTACTAGGACATGATGTCGTAAGACAGGTGAAAAACTGCAGCAAACCACAGGCACTTAGAGCAATACCCTCACTTATGTTGAAAATGACAGCCACAGGTCAAATAATTTGTGGCATTATTATAGATTGTAATGTCTATGAAGGCTCAGAGGTCCTTATGAGGCATCAAGACCTTATGATCCCGGTCAAAGAGCAGAAAAATAGTCCCCTCAGTGCAGGAATTTGCTGTCACACCTGCTCACTAGGATGTACATACTCTATACTGTGAATAGCTTGACTCTAGTAGAGAAAGAGAGATCAAGACTGGATGTATTGGTTTTGCCATACAGGTGCAATGGAAAAGACAAACCATTATGTTCAACGCGGGAGGCAGCAGAGAGAACAGAATGGTGTCCTCATGTCTGCCTGGGCTGCTTTAGAGGCAGCCTGGCTGCAGAGCCATTCACAAGATGAACACACTAAAGCATTGCAAATTTTACAGGGAGCTCCTCTCTGGACGATGGGCAGCCTGGGAGGAAGGCAGTGATGCTGTAGCATAAATTGGATTAATGGGCAGTGAAGGCTGGCCTTTTGGAATTGCAGAGACAGGAGCTGACAGCTTGAGAGCAAAAGAATTAAATTAGACAAGTTTAAATTAAATAACTGTTCAAAGCAGCAGAGGAGCTTGCTGACTCACAAATGCCACTGGATATGCTGACCCTCTATCTTGCTCCCAGATTTTCTGAGCTGTTCAGTATGGCCATAGCAAGCATGCTGCAATAAATAGTTATTTAAAAATACATTCCTGTTGCACCCACTAGATACCTGACCATAGGTAAAACCTGCCAGTTCCAAGGAATGCTGGGCATGATGGGTAGAAAGGAAATGCTTCTGTGCTCTCTGCCAATTTGTGCAGCTCCAGATGATAGGATATTTATGTTTCCACCACTGGTTCTTTACCAAAAGAGTCCCATCTCTATAGGACTTCCCACCCTTACCTCTCTGCTTATGTTAATCCTTTCTAACCATCTGCCAAGGAATAACTGTAATCGAGGGTTCAGACATTTCCTTGTTCCATATGATTTCACAACAGTGCTCTGTGATGATTTGGCCTGTCAATCAGACTGTGGTTTCCTTGAAGCATATATTCCAGAGGTTTCTGCTACACAAGAGGGAAACCAGGAAATGCCAAAGTTTTGAGAAGGCTCTTGCAACCATTTGGAGAGCTTCATCCCAGTTAGCCCATTTTAGCATCTGCCTGAGACCCATCCTTACTTGTCACTGTGGGGCCTTGGCATCTGGGAGATGTGTCAGCTCCCCTTCACCACACAGCACAGCACAGGTGGGACCCCGGGCACTGGCTGACCGTGCACAGTGACTCAGGAAGATCTGCAGAACAATCTGTGCCCTGCTTGCCAAGTGCAAAACTTTGTCTCTCCAAAGTGCACCCCTGGTGCACTGCCACAGCTCCTGTCTGCACTTGTGAATATGTGCTGACTTATTCCCAGCCTTGCTCAGGGTGGCCTCTTCCAAACTCCAGACAATCCTGCATATTAAGTAATTGAATGTATGCCTGGAATACATGTAGACACACTTGCACTAACTGCCATCAGCAGGAGGGGCCTGTGGCAGCACGATCTGGACAAGTAATCACCTGGGAACACACCGACAGGGTTGGCCCAAGCTGAGCTGAGCCAGTTTAAAGCTAGCCTGAGTATGCCTGCACATCCTGACCTCTTCTCTCTGATTTTCAAGTTAGCCAGAACCGTCTGTGCTACCAAAGTAAAGAAATGGGGGCTGTCAGGGCTGTCTGCAAGAGCTGGTTCACTTTACATTCTTCAGGGAGAACCGCTGTGATGGGCTGCAGACTGAGTACATGACTAAAATTGGTGTGTTTCAACACAACCATAAATTTCACCCTACAAGAGACTTGCTCTCAGTGTGTGAGTGGTGGCGGCTGCTCTTGAGCCGGGCTTCACTTGATCTGCCTCAAACAGAGGTTAATAGGCGGGATAGAAGGGATTAGTCACACATATAGCCTGTATGCTAGAATTCTTAATTTGTCATGGCTCTTCTTTCAGCCCTGGAGCTAGATCCATTTATCATGAAGAATCTGGGAGACAGTCCCATACTTAAGAAAGTTGACTTACAGCACCTGTATAGGTGTCCCACAAAAAATTGTTTCTGGTGTTTTGTGTGATCATGGGCAGAATGGACAGGACCACAGAATCACAGAATCATAGAATAGCTGAGTTGGAAGGAACCCATCAGGACCATGGAGTCCAACTCCTGGCCCTGTGCAGGACACCCCAAGAATCACATCATGTGCCTGAGAGCACAAACATAAAGGTTCATAGAAAGGTGCCAGGCTGGTTAAAGAGGCACACAGTAAAAAATTTGGTTGTCATTCTTCTCTCTCCATATTGTACATCAGACTTTAAATGGTTAATATCATTGCTGCTGGAATAAAAATATTTGCAGCAAAACCCCCCATGCTCTATCTAATCAGCCTCAATGAAAATGCTTTCAGCAATGACCCTCTTTCCAAACAATGAAATTGCTCAGAGACCTTGTTATTTTCAAATGAACTCCTGCTTGTTTATTTTAATGCAAACAATCCAAGTTTCTAGGGATAGTGTTGATAGCAGCATGAAATGTTTTCATAAATAAAAGTGAAATTTGTGAAGTGCTTCCATAAATGCACAAATACAAGTGCTAATTAATGTAAAAATGTTATTCTTCTAAAAGGTTTGGAATAAAAGATGTACACCACAAAAAGGCTCATGGAAAAAACATTATTGCAGCTGTGCCCCATCACCTTTATCTGGGTGAGATACTTGTCACCAGGAGAAAAATTTTAATCTCTGGCTCAGCTCATGAAAAGTAATGGGTATGTCGACATATGACTTTGGGATAGCATTATGTGTGTGTAAATTGCTGTGGAACAAAAAGGGGCATATCCTATCTATCTGTGTGCATTTCCATCTCTAAGTGACCTTTTACAGCCAGGAGAAGGAATGTGCTAATTTAGGGGAGAATTCATCTTACATAGTCCGGAGCTCTACTTTAGGATAAGAAGAGCTGTGCAAGCAAGCCCTGGTTGACTACCAAACACAAGATGCTTACATTTGATCAGATGAATCTCATCCATTATATCAGCCACTCAGCTGCTGTCCTCCACTTGCCTTTTCACATGGTCCTCTTTAATAAGAACAAGGCAGCTGAGCCCTGTTTACCATAGGGGCTAAACTTCCTTAGATTATCCTGTGTTTACTGTAGGGTGCCACTGAGGATGAGCACATAGTAGGGAAAATACTGCCAGCAACTGATTTATGGGTACCTTTGAGCCTAAAGTAACTTGCTTGTGCACCATAACCCCAAATCTTTTGGGTCACACAGGGTATGTTTGTGCCCTTTGGATTCAGCTGAGATTTGGGACAGGGTTTAAGCATTGCTCTAAATCTGTTAGAATGGAACTGTGAATATGAATAATTTTCTGGATATGAATAATTTTCTGGATACAGCTTTCAACCCTGTTTGGTGACTTGGGTGGATGGCACAAGTAGTGTGTTTGGGGGGAAAATTTATTTGAGACATTATGGCTGTAAGCAATGCAGGTGCACAGCCCAGCAGGTCAGGCTGGACTCCCCTCCACAGTGGATGAACAGCCATCAGGGATTGCCAGTGCTAGGTTATGATCCCTGTCTGTCTTTGGTCAGAAAAATCTCACCCGCTGACTGCATTGATGACATTCATTCTGAGTCTAACAGGAGCTGGATTGCTCAGTCATTGACACCTGCATCTGAGACACAGATGTGAGGAACTGCATCCCAGTGCTGCTGTTAAGAAGTGAAAGCATAGTGAAATGAATCTAGTCAAGAATGGGAATTTGGGATGAATAATATGAACATAATTTACTGCCTGCCTCCCACCTTATCTTCTGACATATAGCTACTTCATGTGTTCTCTGTGATTTGTAGAGGAAAAGTATTCCACCTACTAGAAGAAAAAGTGGGCACAATCCAACTTCCAAATGAATCCGTCATTACTGTGTAGTTTTAAAATAATCTCTTCTAAAGAAGAAAAGTCTCTGTTTATCAACTTTACACAGACCTAGTCCTGGTATACACAGAGAAGATGAAGTTGCTAATGCTGGAGCACTATTTCCAGAAAACAACAGTCCAAAATTAACAGGGTCCTGAGAAACCATCCTGAACATGATGAAGAGATCTCCCATCTTCATCAGAAAAGCAATCCTAATATCAAGGAAACGTCCTATAAACTGATGCAAATAGCAAAGGAGAATTTAGAAATGCATTAGGCACAACATCTTCAGCCTGTGAAGGGAGGGGATTGTCCCACTCTGCTCTGGGGCAGCCTCATCTCACATCCTGTATGCACATTTGGGCCCCACAATATGAAAAAGACATTAAACTTTTGGAGAGCTTGCAAGGGAGGTCTATTGGGATGGTGAAGGGTTCGGAGGGGAAGCTGCATGTGGAGCAGGTGGCATCACTTGGTCTGTTTGGTCCTGGAGAAGAGGAGACTGAGGGAACACCTCATTTCAGGATATAACTCCTGTGTGAGGGGAAGCAGAGGGGTAGGTACCAATTTCTTCACTCGAACAACCAGTGACTGAACCTGAGCATGAAGCTGAGTCAGGGAAGGTGAAAGTTGGGTATCTGGAAAGTGTTTTTCATCCAGAGGGTGGCTGAGCATTGGAACAGACTTCTCAGGGGTGTGGTCATAGCACCAAGTCTGGCAGAGTTCAAAAAGCTTTTGGACAAAGATCTCAGGCATATGGTGTGACTCCTGGGGTGTCCTGCATGGGGTGAGAACTCAATGGTCCTGGTGGATCCCTTCCAACTCAGCATATTCTGTGAGTCTATTCTATGATAAATATTGAAAGTTTTGCTAGTGATGCAAAATGAAAAAAAAGGGAATTTTGGTGGCTTTAGGAATGAGGTTCTGGGTGTGACTAAACTAACATCAGCAGATAAAGCATAAACTTTTTTCCACACCACACCAAGATTTATTACATGGAAATATTCTTTCTCTTTTTATTTTTAATTTTTGCAAAAGGAACAGAAAAGGGTTTGTCTGACCTTCTGAAAGTCATTGATCCTCTACAATATTCTTACATTCTGACATTTTCCCTAAGGGTATGAATGTAACATGAGGACTCCTTTGAACTGTTCCAGGGACAGTCAGAGATGAAGAGTTATTTTCTCATATCAGAGTAGTTTAAAATACAGCTGATGAGGCAAAACAGATCTCCTGTTTAATATTGTCCCAGAACTTATATTTCAATGTGAACTTTGACTAAGTGGTGTTGTCAATAGTTCATAAAAACTATTTAATTGAAAATGAGAATGCTGATTAAAGCAACTGCACAGATCCAGCTAATGAGTGAACAGCTGCAAGTGAGATGTTTTTTTAATAAAAAGAGAAGTAGTTCCAAAGGTGATGTTTCTAAAGACTTGCCCAAGTAAGTGCTTCTGTGAAGCAGAGTAGCTATAATGACTAGCATGCAGCTATATGCTGCTGGAAATAAGGAAGACCCTGAAAACCATTTACTGAGAGTGCACCATCCACAATTTTTAAAATAGAGAGAAACAGACTTG
>NW_005054321.1:6150490-6158313 GCF_000277835.1 Geospiza fortis
TAATGAGCTTTTGCAACTCCTTGAACATTGTTAAGCTTGAAATCAGAGAGAACTCACTGGGGGGCACTGGTAAAAGTGTGAGAAATATGTGGAGTTATTGACCTGCTCTCAATGCAAGAGATGAGTCCTTACCCTTGACAGGCAGAACTGACTTTGCCACATTAAGAGAAAACTGCAATAGGAGTCCTATAGGATCTGCATATAGACTGGATCAATATCTTATGAACATGATAAAAGTTTTTGGACACAATAAATCAGGGTTTCCTAGAACAAATGGTCTCTGTGCACTTAAGATAGGTTGCATTCTGAATTTGGTTTTGAAGGATGAAATCAAAGGCATAGGAAGGGAAAATCAGTTTATAAGAGTGACCACAATAGGTTTAGATACACCACAGAAAAGAGGAAAGTCAAATACAGCACCTATGGAACGATATAAAAATGAGATAATCAGCATAAAAAGAATAATAAAAACAAAATCTACCAATCAATTAGCCTCCAAGCAATCTGATGCCTCCTCAAAAATAATTTTGAAGCAGAGGTAAATTCTCTGCTACAAATTTGAAAACAAAGCAATCTCATGAAAGTGCTAACAAACTTCATACTAAATAAATCAGCACAAATGAACTAATCAGTGACAAGCCTGGAGGCTGTCTGGAATGCAGTGATCACACACTGGTGGAGTTTGCATTCCTCTGGGATATGGGTCAGGCAAAGAGTAAAGTCAGGACCTTGAATTTGGATAAGGAATTGGCTGGATGGCCGCATCCAGGGAGAAGAAAGCAATGTCTCAGTGACCAGATGGAGAAGAGTGATGAGTGGTGCCTTCATCACTGGCACAGACAGTGAGATCAAATGAACCCTCAAGTTTTCTGATAATGTCTCACCCCTAGAAACATTTGAGGTCTGGCTGAATGGGGTTTTGAGCAACCTTATCTAGCTGAAGATGTTGCTGCTCATTGCAGAGGGTTGAACTACATTGTCTTTATACATCCCTTCCTACCCAAACCATTCTATGGTACCATGAGTCAATCAAATACAAGGATACTGTCCCATGGAAAAGGTAAGTGTAACTGAATGAAAAGTCAGCACAAGTTAAAAGAAAGCAGGAAAACAAGAGCACTAAAAAAAATCTGAAGAGCACCTTGCAAATTATGCTTCATCTGAGATCAATTTTTTATTCAAATAAAGGAAACAAGTGACAAAATTGGTGGGCTTTCTCACTGACTATGACATCAGAGGGGCACTGAGAAGAGATAAGGCAGAGAAGTTCAATAAATTCTTCATCATGAAAGATGCTGTGGAAGTTCCTGTACTTAATGTGTTTATAGCAGACCAGTCAGAGGAGCTACACTTATTTTAGGAAAATACACATGAAGTATTGGACCAAAAAGCTATGTCAAGATTTCCAACATGAGTCTCATTTACAGGGGGGACTTCTCTTACCAGTAAGCTCTGAGAGTTGGAAGGAAAGAAGATTATGGAGTGCACAGACTGCTGGGATTAGGTTAGCAATGCCCTTGGAATGGGGAATCTTGTCCCATCATTCTGCTGCTGCTCTATCATGGTTTCAGCAGGTGTATAACTGGAGACCCAGTGAACCTGAGAAATATGAGGTTTAAAAAAGACCTTTGACAAGTTTCTGCAGCAAAATTTAATTAAGGTTATGAAGTTGTTACGAGTTTGGCAGAAAAGTCCTTCTATGAATTTAAAATTGGTTAAAGGTCAAGAAGAGCAGAGTAGGGGGTTTAGTGGTTTTCAGGCTGGTTAAACTCAGCAGTGGCTCCTACTCTGAATGAGTATTGAGAGCAGTTTATTCATTTTGTCAATGACTGAAAAGGGAAATGTGATATCTTGAAACATGAGGACGGCATTAACATCTTTTGGGTAACCAGAAGCTGCATCAGTGACAAGGGATTACATCAGGTGTTCAAAAAGTGGTCAGAAAGGTGACAGATGAGTGTTGGTGGAGACAAAGTCAATGTATCCTAAGAAAAAGAATCTAAACAAAGCTTGCATAGTGCTGAACTCTAAAAAAAAAAAAATCACACAGGCAAAGGGAAATGTAGAACTGCTTCTCCCCAAATCCTGCAACACTAGAACCAGAGAGCACTTGCTGAAACTTCCAGGAGATTGACTTAAAAATGGTTTTTAAAAAGTATTTCTGGGACTTGCTTCTACAGGAGGTATTGGAGACAAACCATACCAGAATATTTAAAAGAATGCAAATTCATGGACTACACATACAAAACAAATACTACATGAAGAAGATGAAGATAAATCCCTATCCTAAAATGGCAGCAGAACTATTTTAAGTGCTGAAAGAATCTATGGAGAGAGGCCAGGATTTTGTCTCCTCCTGAAATAGTGCCTCTATCTGCAGTGTCTTAGACAGATCTGTTATTGACCTAAACATGTATGATCAACATTTCTTACATTCTTAGTTCTTGTAATCCAGTGTTTTAAGGATTTACTAAGCACAACAACAGTTCATAAGGTAGGCATGGGGATAAGGGAAATGAGAAGCTAAGCGCTCCTTAGGCAGCGGGGGGGAAACCTTGAACACTGAAAATGTAAAATGCTACAGAGTACATTAAAGATGCTTGTTTAATTACACATTGTCTCTAGAATTTATATACTAAGACTGTTCCTGAAGGATAGAAAATTTGTTCTGTGATGTCTCGTCATGTTCTTCCTCTGTCTTTTATCTTGATGTTAAGTTATGTAATTACTGACCACTTCAAAAGCTAAACTTTCTGAATAATTCATACAACACAGCAACATGAGACAGGGTTAGGGGAGCCTGTGGGTATCTCTACATATCAAAAACAGGTATAGACTTCTGATAAATAAAGGGATGGTATTGCAGCTCAAAAACTACCAGAGGAAGATAAAATAAGCAGCAGCAAAAAGGAAGAAAGCACAAACAACTGTCATTGCCCAGAAATCACTATTCTCTCAAGGATTTGGTAACACAGTAATGGGTAAAAATTTAATAAGTATTTTCAACTTGCATAATTTTTTTTATTTTTTGACATGGCTAAATCCTTGTCAGAATAATGAATCAAAGCCAAAAGCAATCTTTATCTGTCAGGATGATTGCACACCCTTAACAGAAAATTGATTCCATTGCCACAGTTTTAGAAATATATCCAAAATTGTGCTCAGAGGAAAAGCTTCAGGTCTGGATTTTTTTTGCCCTTCCCCTTTCAAAATTTAAAGCAGTACTAAATGCCAAGTGTATTAACTGTTGAAGGTCTGGTGATCTTACTATCTAAATGGAGAATGCATAGCAGTGACTGAATATTCTGGACACAGGGCTGGGAGAGTGGAAACTCATTCGACTCTTTGCTTCCATATCAAATCATTCTGGTCTTAAAAGTTTTACAGAGCCCTCGACTTCTGGTGCAACCAATAGCTCCACCTCAAAATCGTATAAAATACAGATGTTAACAACTTTGCATCTGTAGTGCAGAAATAGAAAAGATATCATCAAAAATGAATCAACAAGAAGAATCAGCAAATTCTTGGTCACAACTTTTGTGCTTAATATTAAGAAATCGAAATCAAAATATTGATGACATCATTGGCAGGATGATACTTTCATTTCAATTTTACATTGCCACTTGAGAAGTACAATATTGGTAGGCAGCAAGTTGCTGAAGGAAAAATTAAGGGAACTGTACTGTTCTCTTAATAGCACACAGGCAATACTGGGTTGTTTTGCCTTTAATTTGTTGCAACATTCCTAAACCCAGCAGTCTGATGTTCTCACAAAATAGATGAGGGAATTTCCTATCATAATGGGCAGAGGGAGATTTTCAGATTTATCCACAAGATGTGTGTGCTTATGACACCCAATACTGAGTACTAGAAGCAGGACTGGAGCTACATGAGCCTGTTTATGTTAAATCCCCTTCACTGGCAAGGAAATCTCTAGCTGATTTTGTAGGGACATGGACTTGGAGCCTCTACAAGTTGGTTGCTGTTTCTTGGAGATGGAGAAGGCTGCCTACAGTTGAGAAAGTAAAAAAAGAGCTAATCTGTTGCTGTTGAAGAACTTATAATGTACTAAGCTTAAGTTCTCTTATATGCTTTTCAATCTCAAAGATCTTCAGAGACATTGCATGACAACACTACTAATATCTCTGTTTTAAAAGTTTTCCATGATTCTTAGAAGCCTTGTACATGAGAACTTGGTAAAAAGACTCAAACTAACTTTTCCTTTTTTTTGTTTGTTTTGTACCATTTTTGTGGTAAAACAGGAATTCGACTCTAGTCAACACTAGTATGATAACTAACAGTGATCTCACCTAATAATTCTGTATTTGATCAAAGTTTGATATTTTAAAGAAAGAGAAATAAAGAAGTACCAGCCAGACACATGATCTCAAACCATAGATTTGGACCCTGGATCTTTCACAACTTGAGAAATTCCTGACAGAAATGTTGGCTATGAAGAAACAGGCCAACAGATCCTATTTCAGATTCCGTCTTTTCTTCCTTTGCCCCTCTTCAAAGGTACTGTTTAGGGCTTTTTCTGGAAAAAGACAATTGTTTTTTTAAGCTAAAACCTTCTGGATGAGAGTCAAGCTGCTGGGTCTCAGAGGCATTCCATTAGAAAGCTTATCACAGAGTTTAACAGTGATATTAGCCTAAAACTACTTTCCTTCTTTTCACTAAAGAGCAAAGGATTAATCCCATGGCAGATTTAGAGTTGAAGAAAAGGTTAACTATGCCAGTATTCCTATAGGGTTGACAGATAAACTTTGGTCACGTATAGCATAAATACCCTGAAGTGAAGGTTCTGTAAGATACAGGCTACTGTAAGATATCTGCAAAGATAAATGGAAAAACAAAGCACTGGATTTGGGAGTTTTGTCTCATTTTCATGCTCTGATAAAACATGGACCTACAGCTACAAGTCTTTATTGATTTTAATTAGGTTTTACAGGTAACAGTCAGCTAAGCAGTTGCATCTGTACTGCATGTCTGAGTAATACATAATATTGCCTTTGGAGCTCAGATTTATCAGTGTCTATGTGCAAAGTACCAGCCCGGGGCAATCAAGTAAGACTGAAATGCGGAACATACAAGGAAAATAAAAGCTCTCTTCTGTCATAATTTTAACCTGTCACTTATAGGAAAATGCCAGACATTTCTCAGCTTCAAGTTTTTACAGTGAATCGTCATCTGAATCCTTGGCAGGCTCTTTCAGAAACAACATAGGCAATAAAGCAGCTGCTGCTGAAATCCTTTCTGGCAGAATTCATATTTTCAGCGGTTGTTTGAAGGTTCTTTCCCCCAGCTGATTCCTTTGGTTCTTCATTTGATATTTCCTTTTTCTTATCCTTTTTTTTCCTCTTTCTATATTGAACATCAAGAACAGCCTTTGTTTTTCTTTTCTGCTCCTCTCTTTCCTGTTTTGTTTGAACTGAAGCATAGCTTTCCTTGCAAAAGCAGAGTGGGGCAGTGTCTCAGTTTGAAAAACAGGTGTCTGCAGGAACCTCCCTTGGAATGGAGAATATAAACCCCCTCCCTGAGAATTATTATGATTTTGAAATTAAGGGTCTCTCAGGCAAAAATATATGAGAATAGGAATAACAGTTCTTTACTAATATGTATAACAAGACAAACAAAACAGCAACAACCGCAGCATCAACAACAAACAGCACGCGGAGCCAATCCTGGCCTTTCGGCTGCAGTGCTTTCCCCGTTGGTGCAGTTCTGGTCACAGCCAGTGATTTATTAAAAAAATATGGATATTGATCTAGTATTGATATCCAACTGTGATGGACAAAAGCTCTCCAACGGTTTAGAGTTAGAAAGTGTATGTTTATTGCGACGCTGGGCAGCGTGTGGGAGAGCTCCCAAATACACATTGCAATTTATAGGTGATTACAGAGTCTTTTTATCTGTACAAGTATTGAATACTCAAAATACAAATACATATTCATAACTTTGGTACATCCCGTTCCCCACTTCATATGGTAATTACTTCAAAAGCTATTAAGCATGCGTAGTTTGTTCCTTGAAATGGGTTGGTGGTCCCTTTCATGGGGAGGGGTTCCAAAATGAGGAAGTAAATGAAGTCTTCCTCATTCTAACCTTTCTACCTTTTCAATACAAATATGACAAATGAACCCTTGGTAGAACTCCCATTCCCCGTCTTCAATTGGTTTCAGAACAGAGGAGGCATACAATCGTCTTATGTTCCTAAAAGCTATTTATCAATTTCTATATTCTTCATTATAAACCCAGCTAACCCAACATTGTGTCAACAAGCAATCAATTATTGGTTAACTACTAACCCTTACCTTCATCAAGGTTGTCCTAGATTGACTACATGATGCTTTTACCCCCAATCGTCTTGTTCTGTTTATGCTGTATAATAAGTTTTGCACCTTTAAGACTTGTTGCAGAGAGCGAAGGGGAGGGAGAGAAGAAGCGTGCAGTTTGTTTTCAGACACTGCGCTCACTCCTCCACATTCCTTCTCCTAGACTGTGTTGTCTGCAGACAGACAGCAGGAGAGAACTCCCCTTTGCTTTTTTTACGTTGGGTTTTGCTTACCTAAAAAGGCAAAGAAGTTCCCTGGACTGTGGGCTTTTTTTTCTCCTTTTTCTCTTTTCTTTGGACCTGTTCAAACCTGTTCTGGAGTGAGCGCCAGAAGAGCACAAGCAGCTCACACCTGTGGTCACCGGGCCGGGCCTGGGCCGTAGCATTTCCAGCACCAGAGGGACTGATAAGAGACTGAGCGAGCTAAACTGCAGCCCAGGGAGGGGACTTCCTGAGTTTGTCATCTCTTTTGGAGCAGCAAGGGGTTTTTATTGTTTAATATTGTTCAGGTTTTATTGTTTAATAAACAGTTTTTTTCCACTTTTCTCCAAGGAGGTATTTTCTCCTGGACCAGCTGGGGGGAGGGGCTGAATGAATTTGCTTTCCTAGAGGTGCCCCTTTGGGGGTTCTCTCCCAGATTTGCCCTGAATCAGGACAAAGGTCTACCCATTTATTTTATTAAGTCCAATAAAGCTTATCTCTAACTAAAATATTAGCTCCTCTAAAATCCGTAAATTCCTTAATGTTTACGTCTCACCAGCAGGGGCGCTGCTGGCTCCCGGCGGGCAGGGCGGGTGCGGTGATGCCCCCGCGGCTGCAGGGGGCGCTGTGGCGTGGACTGGGGGGCACGTGGCAATGGTGGCTTTGTACCAGACGGGAAGGGAAGGGAAGGGAAGGGAAGGGAAGGGAAGGGAAGGGAAGGGAAGGGAAGGGAAGGGAAGGGAAGGGAAGGGAAGGGAAGGGAAGGGAAGGGAAGGGAAGGGAAGGGAAGGGAAGGGAAGGGAAGGGAAGGGAAGGGAAGGGAAGGGAAGGGAAGGGAAGGGAAGGGAAGGGAAGGGAAGGGAAGGGAAGGGAAGGGAAGGAAAGGAAGAGAGGCTTCGCTTCACAAAACCCCCTGGGGAAGTCAATCCCGGTGCCCTAGCAGGACTCTTGGAAGCAGCAGGCTGGAATGGCAGGGATGAACAGAAATCCTGGGGCAGTGGATGAGATGTATCAGAAACTCTGCGGCCATAGCTGGAGCTGTGGGACATCCCAGCAGGGCAGGGGAAGCGGGGCCCAGCAGCAGAGAAAAGGCAGCTCCCGGCGGGGTTATAGCAGCGGTAGTGAAATTCCTTTCCCCAAGCAGCAGCTCAACTGTCCTCCTCTGAAAGCAAGAGAGAGCCTCCAACTGCCCCAGCCCCCCTTTTTACTTGCCTCTCTTCTTGTGGTATCTCTGTCCCTCTGAGAGAAACTCCCAAAAACCAGAGGAGTGCCACGAGACACCCTCTTT
>NW_005054321.1:6158529-6182074 GCF_000277835.1 Geospiza fortis
TTCCCTGAGGCCTAGCCGCCTCAAGCACCCAGCCATCAGTGCAATCTTAGCAACTCAATGGGAAAAAATTCCACAGTGAAAAGGAAAGAAACCCAATCCCCAACAGGCAGGATCACAAAGCCTGTTCAGTCCAAGTGGAAGGGACCCAGTGCAGTGATTAGCAGCTGGTAGGAAGAAGCTAAAAGATGTGTTTGTGTTTCTGTAATTCCCTTTGCCATAATCTTCTCTTGACTGCACAAGCCTTTGCTGCTCTACATGCTATTCAGGATATTCTCTGTCTCCAAATATTCTCTTCTAGTTTTCCCTGTTTTGGGAGCCCCAGAGATACCACATACTGGGTATCAAACTGGTTGCTGCAGTACCCAAGGACATTCAGGCAGTGCTCAGGTGTGACCATCCCTCACATCCCCAAATGGTCCCCCAGTCTCCCAGACTTCCTAAAGGTGTCAGCACATTCCTTATCTTCTCTGATATCTTCTCCTCCAAAGAAAAGGGCAGCTCTTGTTTGCGGACTCATCACTACTGTGTCTGAATGCATGAAGAAATTGCCCTGAAAGACTTGGCTCTGTTGGTGTAGAACAGGCTGGGTGCTGGTAATACAACCTGTAGATCCATGAGTGGGATTTCTTCTGTGAAAAGTTCTACAAAGTGTTATTAGGACTATTTGCCCCTTCTAGTATATATAGGGAGCTGTTTTGTAGTTCTACAGACTATATTTAACAGCAGCACCAGTTTACCAGGATTATTTTTTCCTTTTTTCCCCCCAATCCTCTGAGCGCTAGATTTCATTATGTTCAGATGTTTCTTCACTTGTAATAGAAAACATTAAAGGGTTGATTTTTACTCACATAAGGCTTCAACTAGGCACTCAGTGCAATAAGCATCTCTGAAATCCCATCTGCTAGAGGGGCAGGGCTTGTACAGAAGTTTTGGTCTAATCTGTCTTGGGCCATGTGCCAGACAGGCCCTTGACAGAGGTTATGGTGGCGCTCTGTTCAAATACTGGGGACAAACTACCTGTCCCTGTTTCTGTATCCCTCTTATGCCAATATATTCACCTTCCATAGACTCTGGGTTTGTCTGGGTGTGGTACACATCTCCATGAGCTCAGAAAATCACAGCATAGTCTGAGTAGGAACGGACCCAGAAGGAACATCAAGTCCAGCTCTCAAGTGGATGGCCCATATGGGGATCAAACCTGCCGCCTTGGTGTCATTAGCACCATGCTTCAGCTTTGTAGATGAAACTGAAAGGTACTGCCTTCCCACAGACCCTTTAAAAAAGAGTTTATCTGAATTAAATTATGCTAATCTGATTAGATTTACTCATAACAACTACTAATTCTGTAGAGCACTAGGGGTGCTTCTCTGAACCTCTGCAATTTTCAGGGCAGGTTTATGCCTGATAATTACTCAAAAGAGAAAAAAAATCTATTGCATGCACATGACGAGGGTGTTCATGGCATGTAATCCTTACACAGCACCTTCTGCTCAAATCCTTAGCTGACTGCAATGACTAAGGCTCTGGAGTAAGGCTGGGCAGCCCCATTTAGGTTCGTATGCAAGGAAATAATGTTGCTCAAGTCTCAAAAAATTGTTTTATATTGACTGAAATATCACTATATTAGCTATAATAATTGTATTTCTCCATCTCAGTCTAGTGGAAAAAGCAGATCTTGGGATCAATTTGTAGAAACTAGTGTTTCCAAATTTATATGCTCATAATTCAGGAAGGAATTTACCTTATCCTAAAAAAACCCACATTCCTTTTTAAGCAGATGAGTTACACCCCAAGATCACTATTATAGGAACCCAGAAAACTCAGGTAACACCTGCAGAGCAGCTACATAAACTTGGGTGAACTGAATCTAATCCCTAATTTCATATAATGTTTTCTTCCATAGAACAGCAACATTCTCCTGGGAAGATTTTTGTAGAGGTGTCAAGACCAATGCACTTGGTAGCTTTTTTCTCTTACTTCCAGTCCTGACTCCAGGTATAACAAAGTCTTTTCCCTGCTGTGATCTCTGGGTTCAATGTAAGAAACAAATGAGGCTGAAACATAAGTTGAACCCTTACGCCTTGTTTCCCCATCAATGGACAGCCATGAGAGGCATTTCAGTGCACCCTGCAGAGAAATCACAGAGGAGCAAGGTGTTCAGGATGCTGAAGGGAGAGGCCAACAAGAAAGTTCTTTCTTGATAGAATTCCTTTTGGCAAATTAATAATTTCTATTTCTTGGAGCACTTGACACCAGTGTTGTCAAGACTTTGTGAGGTCAATGTGTCCTGCATGTATTTAAATCTTATACCATGGAATCAGTGAAAATAATATCTCAGTGGTGAACTTCCTATAAAACAGTACCACTCAATAGTACAATACCCTTGCCTTTATGACCCAAAAGTTCAGTGAATTGGATCAGCAAATCCTATCACATCTGACCTTTGGTTTGTCTTCTTTAAATATTAATTTTAAATACTAATATTAATTTAAAATAAATTAATCTTTATTCTTCAGCCAGGCATTCTTAAGAATGGTCATACCAAGGGACTTTTTATATTTAATTTGGATCAAAATCTAGAAGAAACTAGTTCTTTTCTTCCACTTGACTGACAGCAAGTTTGAGTCAGTTTTTAGCCATCAGGGACATTTGTCCACCTTCACTTTGTATTGTGCATGTTCATAATATTTCTTTAATGCATTCAAATGTATTGTAATCCCTAGCTGATCTTTCTCCTCTCATGTACAAAGGCACTCAAGCCTTCATGACACTGACTGCTCCTACTACCTTCATTTTCCACAGTGGAATTGCTTTGATGATGCTTCTTTTTCACTGTCCTATGTTTTTATTTTCCCAATGACTCATACTTCAGACTGCACATAAAATATCTTCCCACACTGCATATATGGCCTGTCAAAAGCTATCATTCGTGTCTCTATTGGAACATGCACTATGCCTTTTGATGGCCTTTAATTTTAAAGGTCTGTGTGAAGTTTTCTGACTACTGAAATATAAACAAAGGTTTAATGTTGTTTTTTTGGTTGATTAAACCTTGCTTCTGTAACCTGATAGACCTTTCAGCTTGTCATGAGACAGCAGGCTGTCTCTGGAGGGGAAATAATAGGCTAGATTACAGTTCACTCCCAGATAAGTTAACTGCATTTTATTTTGAACAGCAAACCTACATCAGTTATTAATCATCATTGTCTAAAATCAGGTATATTTTTGAAAGAGATTAATGACTTCCAGTTCCTTTGTATATTTGCCTTCTCTCTCTCTTGAAAACTTCCCTTAAAACTTTGCTGAGATGGGATCCTTAGAAGGAGAAAGCAGTCATCATGGAAGAAAATATATCCTACATTTGAATGACTACATAATGTGATGTAATTTTCAAGTAAACATAAATTCTGTGACAGCAGTTTCTGCAATTCCTTATCTGGAGCTTGGTAACTGTACCATATTTATGTTTACTGTCCTTGGCCTAAGAATCAAAACCCAGGTATCTTGTACTGTGTCAGAAAACATCAAAATGTTCCCAAAAGCATAAGCAGTGATGAACATCTTCCACATCTCGAGTCATCTGTGGGAGCTGTAGTGGATAATAGGATGCTCAGGCCCCACCTGTGCCCCAGAGTTTCTTTGTCCCTGGCTCCCCACTGGCTGCCAGACCCATTGGCCATGCCAACCTTACATACTCCCATAGAAGGCACTGTGGCCTTTGCAAGTTCTTTGCAATCACCCCCCTGACAGTGGCACTCCTTTGTGGGCTAATCAAAGCCTCAAAGGTTATTTCTAGCTCTGTCTTATTGGGATTGAATAACTTCAATTGTGGAAAAAATAATGGGAGAAAATTTATTTTATGATCGCCTCTCTTTTCATCATTCCTTCCCAAACCAAAATGGAGATTAAATGATTCTTTACATGAACAGCCATGTGGGGTCCTGAATTATACCAACGGGCTAAGAAAGGGATCTGAAAACTAATTGTGTTTCAACAGATGGCTTCTGGTGTGTGATTATCAATACATGTAATGTGCGGTTTTTGCAAGGACTGTTTATCTGGCTCATCCTAGCTGTTTGTGTGTATCAAGCATATCCCAGGTGTCTGCAACTACTATGACTCAAAGGCCAGAGAGCAATAAAAATGTCCTTTTAAGAGCACAGCCACTCCAGACACTAATGGGCCGATGAGAGCCTTTGGCAGGCACATCCATCCAGGCCTGAGAGCACCAAAAATGAGCATGGATGACAAGAGTGGATTTAGCTGCCAGCTACATTTTACAAGGCCATTCATTCTTGCAAACACCTAAGACTTAAAACATGGTTCCCAGCTGTGCAAAGTAATTAATTATAATAGAACACAAATAATAATCCGTTGCTCCTCACTCACAGTAATTTTCACTTAAAACCTGCGTGCACCCAGTTTGTGTGGTTACTGCAAATGATGTTCATTATCCAACAGATTTAGATGAAAAAACAAAACAAACAAACAAGCAGTTTAATTGAAGGGGTGGTAGATGCTGATGTGTCATGCAGAGTAAGAATTCCAGAACAGCCCATACCAAGCCTGCTAGTACAAATATTAAAGTGTCTCTGCACAGGCTGCTTTGAGGCATGGTCAAGACAAGGAACCTAGCCAGGCAGTGAGTGCTTCATGGTGTTTCAGGGAGCAACATCAAAGGTATTAATAACCTTAGGTTCCTCAAGCAAAACTCCTCCTCTGAGTCCTGGTGCAGTGGGTGAGTAGTTTTCGAGGTGCCCTCCAGTACCTGGTGCTGGCACAATACCAGAGTTTACTGCAAACGAAAGGAAAGTCCCTTTGCAGGGACAGGTAGTCATCAGAACATGACAACCTCACCTCTGCTGGCAACAGATCTTGGCTCTTCAAAATGATCTGTCTGGTTTCTTTGTAGCAGCAGGAGGATAAAGAAACCCACAAATCACCAAAGTGCCCAGAAGGGAAAAAACCCCAAGAAAAATCTCAACCCCTTCCAAATCTGCAGGAGGTGTTTGAGAAAGTGAAGCTTGCGTGACACAGAAGACAACTCAAAGCTGAGAAAGGACAACTAAATGCAAGATTTATGACTATACTCGGAGAGGTCATATAGTTACAAGCCTCAGGCATTATGGTTCTGTGTAAAGAATATGGATTGGTCCAAGGAATAACATGGAAGTACACCAACACAAAGAAAAAGAAAATAAACAAGCACCAAACTGATCATCAAATATTACAGTCTGGGTCTGTGCTCATTTTCACATGGCTGAGCAACTCACCATCTCACAGCAGGTTTATTGCCATGTTTCTTTCATCAGGGAGCTGCAGAAAATCTGATCTCCAAAATGTATTTTTGCACTGTTTTGTTTTAACAAACAGAAGAAGATTATATGTTTCACTGAGTCAGGATGCAGACTTTACCTTTGTGATGAGGTTCCTACTGCTTCAGCTCTTCATTTCACACTGTTATCTTATCCAAGGGTTTCTAGGAGTCCTGTTGTGAAGCTACAAGACCTTCTCTTTGAGCTCTTCCCTGTGTAATTTTTGATAATGAAAGAAAAACTGAACTCAGATGCCTCTGCCCTCAGCCATTGGCGCATCTCCCTTGAATGCTCCCATGCTGTTGCAAAAAGTGTAGTCCTCAAGGGTTCCACCAAGCTTTGGAGCACAGTTGAATTCTGAGTGGTTAGGAGCTGATGCAGGGAGATATCAAGGTCACACGTGTGAAATAATCTATAGAAAAATGACAGTATAATAGTTATCAGCCAAACTTTTGAGAAAGTTTGATTTAAAACTCAGGACTGCTATTTGCTTTTCCTTCTAAGCAGACCTTTGTACTGAGACTTTGCAAATATACTTTGTAAATACATATTTTAACTCCTGCTATAGGCTGATACCTTCACTAGAAGTTTCCCCAGGCAACGTCATATATAGTTTCATTACTATATGCGTAAGAAGAAGATTTCTTCTTATTCACCAACATTTCAGGTGCCTAATCCATTGGATAAGACCTCAATAACACTTTGAAATATAGCTTTTTCTTGTCTGGAGCAACACAACCTTATGGAGGCCCAAATTATTGCTCAGCTAAGTAAAATTACGTAGTTCTCCTTTGTAGTTCAACCAATTGTTTATAGTAAAATACAACCTCAGTTCTTCTGTAAACCTCAATACTCAGCCAGACTGTGATGATATTTGTTTCTCAGCAGTGATGGAGAAGAGTGTTTTCCTCTGTTCCAACATCAATCCAACCTGGCCAACACCTGGATATTTGGCATAGTTATCTTAAAAATCTTTTCATAAAGCACAGCAACATGGAAAGAAGGCATTTATCTATGTGTTATTATTAACCTGGATAATATTTTTGTGAATTATGAAGGAAAATAGAAACACAGCTGGCTAAGCATTGCCCTTTAAATGTCAGGACAGTGTGTGTGCATGTGTATGTGTGTATATATTTATCAAGATTTAAATTTTAATTCTGTGTTGTTTTCTTCCCACTATGAGTTTATTTTCAATATGCCCAACACCCTGTTAGTTTTCAGGAGTTATTTTATTCCAGGATAATTAGCTGGGCACTTAATTGTTTCAGGTTCTCTGAAGAATTTTTCTGGGATTTGCTCTTTGCCTACCCCATATGTAAAATCAGCTAAATATTTTTTATTGGGAACTTCAGTCTCTGGAACATCTGCTTTGTATTCATCACTGAACATTGTGTGTTTATAAAATACTCCTGAGGGCTTGAGTACTTGATCTGAGCTTTTTGCCAGCTTCCCTAAAAACTTCAAAAATATTAGCTTTTTAGGTTTAGGTTAGGATGGGTGACCATTTACCTTAGAACTTTCATAAACTTCTGTTTGTGAAAGCTTTGTCTTTCTATGCAACAGAGACATTCCACGATGGCTGTAGGAGACACAGTGCTCTTGGAAGGGCTGCTGAGGCCTCTTGCACAACAGGATTCCCAGGTGTGCAATATGGGTTAAGAACAAATGCTGCAGATGGACATAGTCTGCAATCCCAGCCACCAGATCAAGGATTTTAGACCTCTGCATTACAAGCTGGCCAGACTGTCAGACCAGAAGGTGGCCTTTTCAACAGTTTCCCATGGAGGAAAACCCCAATATTGCGTGCCAAAGAAAATTCTTTTCTGTAAAGCTGAGTACTTGATTTCACTATAGGAAAAATATCTCCTCAGTCCTTAATCTGATATCTTAGCAGTTTTAAGCCTTTTATTTGGGACTTCTCTCAGATCAAGAGTAAATAGTCAGGTTGGTATTTTATGATGAAATTGTGTGATTGCTCCCACATGACAAAAAAGAAATGTTTGCTTCAGCTGTAAAGGAAAAATCACATAATTGGTCAGGTTGAAAGGAACATCCAGAGGTCTTTTACTGGCCCAATCCACCAGCTTAGGCAGCATGAGCTAGAGCATGTTGCTCAGGACCATGTTCAGATGTTTGAATATCATGTTTCTTCAGATGGAAACCACAATAAATACAGAATTAAAGATAGAACTTGTTAAATTAGGTCAGAATCTAACTCCTTCCTCTTCTGCCAGACCTTCTACACTATCACAAAAGAAAAAAGGAAATAGGATTTCATCTGTGGATCCATTTAGATTAAGTAAATTTCTTTGCTTTCTGGCTTATATACTGCTGTTTATGAAAATTGTCTGTTTCAGCAGTGGAAGAGGTTTTCTGCATATAAATTGGTGTGGATGTTTAAATTTGTCAAGAGTTTCTGACTCCTTTGGGAGGAAAGTGACTATATAAATGTAAAAGACTTTGTTATTTTAAATTATTTCTTTTCCTGTGACAAGTGCTTCTGGGGTGTTTTGGTTGTTGCAGAGGTTGTGGTGGTGGTTTGTGACCTGGCATTGCATCTCCCCACAGCACACAAAGATTTATTTCAGAAGAAATTAAATTAACACCCCCTTCAATTTTCCACACAAACAGTATTTTACATTAGGTATCTCTAACTATTTTCTTCCTCATCCTTATTTTGTGTGGCATGTAGAACTAACATTCTCAAAGAAATTATTTTGTGTTCTGTTTTCCCTTGGTTTTGCCCAGTGTCATGCTGAATAGGCTGACAATTCCAAATATTAGACTTTTGCTGCATTTGGCTTCAGGATACACACTGATGCCCTAGTTTCTGAAGGAACCATAGACATTTTTGCCTGTGAAGAAGTAAACATGTTGTTGTATCGTCCGTGTTTTCTCACCCCTGATGCACATTAAGCAGTCAGTATCCATGCCTGTGCCCACATGCTACAGAGGAAACCTTGCTCATACTTGTTTGCATTGTCATCCCACCTGGAGAATACTGATATTCTCCTCATTTTCTGTAAAAGCAGAGAAAGGTCTTGCCTATCAGCTGAGTAAAGCAGTTGATGGGACAAATTACCAACTTTTTTTTTCTCCCTTAAGGTTCCCCTCTATCTTAAGCCCATTTTTGATGTTACACATGCTATTTTTAAAATAACAGATTTTGTTTATCTACCCAACAGTACCTGTCTACTGCCCCTTGCAGCAGCTGTGTCATGCCTGGAAGCCCAAGGGGTTGCACTGTTTACATGGTTACACTCTGCTGAAATGTTGTGCCAGCATCTGTAGAAAGCAATGAGGTTCTTGGCTTTGTCATCCCAATCCAGGAGCAGTGAAGAAGAGGAATAAGAAGTCCAAGACATTTTAGGATGGTTATAAGTGAGTTGCAAAGGTTAATATTTTGGTTGAAAACTACAGTTTGGATAATTTTTAGAACTACTGACAAAAGCTATCTTCTAATATGTCCTGTCTTCAATGAGCTTTACACTTCTGCTTATTTTAAAAGCACTAAAAAAAGTGCGTAGTACATTTTCTTCCAGATCTTTCTCCTGCGATTTTCAAAGGTATCAGATGAAGTAGAAAATCGGTTTTCTTCCAAGAAGTTGGAGAGGTTCAGTTTTAGCAGTAATATAAATACCAGGACAGAATGAGTTTTATATCTGGTGGTCTGGTGAGATTAAAAAAATTTAAGAAGGGATTGATGGAGGATTATTACTCTTTCACAGTGGGGGCTGTGGTTGGCTTTTCATTTCTTTTTCAGGCACTGTTGTTATTCTAGTTTGGAGATGAATTGTGAGGTTTGGGAAGGTTCACATGAGCTGTTCTTCATCTATAAGGGCATCAGAGCTAGTGACTTAGAAAGAAACAAAATCAGTATTAGAGACTAATCTTTGGAGGAAAAAATATGTGCAGAACCTGTAAGCACCTCTACCAAAATTTATAAAATAGGTAACTTTTTGCTAGATTCCTTTATGCTAGATTCCTTTTAATAGGCTGCAGTTTGTGTAACCAGTCAGATTTTTTTTTCAGAAATTTCTTTGCAGAAAATCAGAAAATGCTCTTTTGCTGAATTCAAAACATTCTGTGATGACTTGGTTTTTATTAGATTTGATTTTGATTATATTAGTATTACTATGCCAGCATTAAACAACTTTATTTGTTTAGACCTTTTTCAGACAGCTCACATTTTTAATAAAACAGGAAATATCATTCATATACAGGTCAGGAGAATACTAACTGTTTTTCTCCTTAAGAGTTGTTTCTAAGGAAGAAAAACATTTTTATCTACCAGATATGACATTTAATTTGACAATGTTAAATACACCAATCTTATATAAAAATTAAATGCAAAATTATCACTTTTTAACACTACATTTTTGATCATGCAGTAGTATTATCCATATGTTGTGGAGCTCTTTAAAATACTTAAGAAGAAGTTTTGCCATCAGATGAGGGGTAGTAATGGCAAATTATCTCAGTGTGAGTACAGTCTTCAGGAGAATTTAGGTTCCAAAGTGCAATTTTCAGTAGCTGAACTCTTATCAACTGAAATTTCCTGAATCTGCATTTTCAAGACAAAGCAGATACCTTTATTTCCTCTTGTGGGGAATATTCCAGGAGCAACACCTCAACTGAGGTGAATATTGGTCACCTACAGGTGTCATTATTATGGCAGGAGATTTGACAGCTATGATTTACGTATATATCTGATGCTTACAGTTCCACTTAAAAAAAAAAGGCATGGAAATGAGGCCTGAAATTTGGAAAATGTGTAATGGTGTATGAGTGGGTTGTAGTAATTCCTGAATATGCTGTTCTCTAGGTCTTTTTACAGATCAGAGTTGCCTGTGACACACTATTATCAAATACACTCCAGAGGAGCTGGTCTGCACACACTGATGGAAAGAATAAATGGAGATGTGTGACTGGTAAAAGGTGTTTGTTGATATGCAGAATTTGTTCCTTATAGATAAGTTAAGGGAAAAAGAAAAATGCTAAATGCCGCCCAGGAAGGGTCTTCCCTGGGAGATGTGAACCACGGTATCAGCAGAGCTACAGGCCAGAAGAGGCAAGTCAAGTGCTCTTTGAAGGACTCACTAGAAGTCCTGGAAGTCTTCAAGCACAGGAGTTAGTGAAGATATGGGTCAGGTTCCATGTTCCAAATTCTTTCTAAAAATAGTGTCTAAAAATAACTGCAGGGCAGTGCACTTTATGTCACATACATTGTACAAATAAATAGGTGTGTCCAGGCTTTGCTTGAGCTCTCAAAAGGACATGAAAGTCATAGTGGAAAATACTTAAGATCAAAAGAGTATTCGCTGCTATTAATTCACTAAAATTATACTTTTGATAGGCCCTTTTCTTGTCAATCTCTTTACACAGACTGGCATAGACTATAAAATTTTGAATGGAGACATAACAGCTTTAGGGCTAGAGCTGTTTGTGAATACTGGGGGGAATGCATTTGGTTTTGGCTAAATTTACCATAAAAAGAGGAAAAAGGGTGTAGTGCTCTGTAGTGCCAGATCAGTCTGCCACAAGCCAATCTGAGCTTGCATTTAAAAGGAAACCTCCAACACTGGATGCAAACAATGTCTGCCACCTTGCTATCACTACTGCTCAGAAAACCAAGCCTGTTTCTCTGTGGCTGCTTGAGGCTAATTAAGGCTTATTAATGTGTTTATGTTGATTGTTGATGTCCTTCTGATTTGTCCTCTGCAAAAATTAGTCCAAGACCTGTGAAGTCTGATCTCTTCGAGGGATGGTTGCAACAGAACCACAATGTGAAAAGCTTGAAAAATGTGGTGATCTGGATTTGCTTATGTAAAGTATTATGTATACTAAATAAACTGGTGTCTTGTGGGTAAAACTGATTTTGTCGCTTTGCATCAGCTTCATGCTTTATAAAAGAATTTGAGAATGAGTAAAAGCAGGAGAACTGTATAGCCCTTTTTATCTTTATTAAAAAACCCACTCTCAAATTGAAACTCCATCTCTTGATCCTCATTCTAAACCATCTTTTTTTCTACTTTTAAAACTTCATGTTCTTTTTAATAATGAAAAACAATTGTTTTGAGAAAGTGTAAGGAAATTCTCTTTAAAATCTGTCTGCAAGCACTGCTGAACAGAGTCTTCTTATAAGGGCTTGACTGTAGAAACATTTCAAAGAAATTAGCATTTTAGACACTATTTTCTTTTAACTTTTGTATTGCTGACTGTTAAGGAACTTCAATTTAATACCATGATGGAGAAGAGCTACATAAATTTTCTTAAAGCCTAAATAGCTAATAATATTTATGAAAAATATACTTTGGGTGCTGTCAGTAGAATAGAAACTAAAGATAAATAGCTCAGTAAGTGTCAGCGTGGTAAGAAATGCAAAATCCCAAAAATTTCTTAATGATGAATTTAATGGCAAGGCTGGATCCAAACACCAGTGCAGGGCAGGAGCCTGGTACACTGAAGTGCTCATTTTAAACAGGAAAATCCAGCCTTCTGCAATTTTTTTGGCTGTATTTCTTCAGTCATCACCTGCATGATGGTGCCTGTCCCTGGTTTGTCTCTGAGCAGTGATATCAGATTCTGAAATCTGTTCCAGCTTCAGACCATGGCACCTAGGACCTTTCACAAGGAATCAAGAGGGCTCTGCTATGTCTGCAGCATTTTCTCTTGCTTACCTGGACAGGATCATTCAGTCTACATGATGATACACTAAAGTGCTTTCTCTGGGCCTTGATGAGGTGATAATTTGACGGTCTTCTTGTTGTTTAAGGACCTCAGCCTGGAGAACCATGAACTTTAAAGCTGAATACTGCTTGACTGTTTTACCATCTGAAATTACTATTGGGATCTGCTTATTTTCTTCACTATCATCTTCAATGAGATCCACTTTGTTCTGGGTGTAAAAGCCCAAATTATAAATCTCAGTTGCTCTCTAAATCGGTAAACTCTTATAGAGCAACATGCCAATAGCATGACTGAAAAACAGAATAGAGTGGTTAAACAACTGCTTCAGTTGTTTCATTTGCCTCCATGAATGTGATAGTATTGAAAAAGTATGCTATAATCACTGATTCTTGTTTGTTTTTCTGACAGTTTCACAAAGTAGATTTTCATTCATAGCACATTTATTAGTGAAGGCTTGAAACCTTGTGCAACCTACCTGGCATGTGATTGGCTGTTTGCCTTTTGTCTAAAAAATCATCCTGCCACTTATTCTATGAAATCACAACTCATCATCAATGTGACACAAAATTTGAGCTGATCACTCCCATTTAGACTGCACTAATCTCCAAACTGCAGGAGCACATGCAGTCAGAATGGATTTGGGGCATCACACAGAGGTCTCATCTCAGGTGAAGAAGGGCGAAGACAGTGAAGCAGGACAGTAAAAGTACTGACTGGTGCAGCTGAGGTCTCAATCAGACAAAGAAACAAAACTGATGAAATCTCTTGGGATTCTGATTGCTCTTTTTCTGAAACTCAGTTATCAAGGTTTTGGTGCAGGAAAACTTGCTACATTTCCCTACCATGCTTTCTGTGATAGATGTTCATGACCATAAAACGATGTGCAGATCAGCGCAGGGATGTAATAATGTATGTGGAGATTAGGGTCATCACATTGCTGATACTAGAGACTGAGGAGGGACAGGAAATCTGCTATCTTTTTTTTTAATGAAATCAGTTTTGATAATCATGCCTATAGCCTTTTTGGGTCTCCCTGGAGGATCACAAAGACTACAGGAGAGCACAAAAATGGTTTCTTACACTTCCTACACTCTGTGCTCAGATGCTCCAGCATTACAAGGGTCTGGAACTTTTTATTGTTAGCAGCAGACACAGATGTCTGGGATAGCAGATTAATAAACCCAGCACTAATAGACCCAGCTTCCTCCCCGAATTGCTCACAACTTCTACAGATAATGAAAAGAATGTGCTATTATTCTAATTTTGCATATGGGTATGTGAGGTAGTTTGCAATTACATAACCTTCCAAAGTAGTTCTGTGACAGAGATAGGAAAGTTAAAAATCCCAGTCACAAGAATTTTATTTGTAGATTAATAACACAGATGTGCAAATACATCCAAAAATCCCTTCATTAGTTCATAACTTGACTTAGGACTTTCTGAATTTCAAGAATATTTATTGCAAGAGTAACGGAAAAATAACCATGTTTTTAAGGAAAAAACGTGGTACTCAGGAACTCTTGGATTTCGAATTCCAGCCCTGGTTTGCAACTCCTACTTCTTTCTTATCTTCTAGATTTTCACTTACACTTTGTATTTCCCTCAGAGCAATTTCAAGGATGGGAGGAGGGAGAAATGTCATAGAAGTTATTCATGCTAATATGCTTTCTGCCATATGTTTAAGAAAAACCTCCTATGCAGTGTTCTCTGTGGAGCATTATTCCTGAATATTTGCAGTGGATTTTTAAAATATATATATGGTGCTAAAGTCAGTCTAATCCTGCCAGCAAGTCTGGGGAAATAGACAGATTCTTCCTACAGGCATACATCTACAATCTTCCAAGTTATACACTAATGACACACCTCAATGCTGAAACCATGGAAACCTTTATTGTATGTTCATGATTAGTGGCCTGCCATGCAAACAAGGGTGACAAAGATTCAGTTCATGAGTCAATTAAACCTTCTTCCTTGATTTCCCCTCTGCTAAACATGATGTCAGAATTTCTAAGCACTTTGTAATGGTTCCAAAGTAAATCACATCAAGCTTTCAAGCACAGCAGCATTATTCAAGAACTTGTCCAGTCACAGAATTTTTTTGAGCATATCTACCTACGCTGGATTAGTTTGGAAGCTTTTCCAAAGCTGGCAGTCTTTGTAAAAATACTTTATAGATATTCTTTTAATTCTCCTCTTCCCAGTAAATGCAGAATAAATCCTGAACACCTGTCAGGTTTACCAATACTCCTGACTGAATCATGACATTAATATTTGTGTCTCTTGACACTCAAAAAATTCCAGCCCCTTTTACAGTGAGTGTTAAACACAAGACCTCCCCATTCATAGTCCATTCCAGTCAAAGGAAAGGGAGTAAAAGGAGTAACAAAAAAGGGGAGAATGGGAAGATAGCTTGGGTTTCATCATCATAATTCCTTCAATACTTTTAGATGTATTTGGTATATATGACATTTCCTATGCAATGCTTCATGGTTGATACTGTTTATCTGTCTTACTCTTTTCCAGTTTTATGTGTGTATAGTCACATGCCCCCATTTGACGTCTTTAAAATGGGGTTTCTGGGTACATGGATCCATGAGTTAATTTGTTTGTCCTTATATAATTTTCCTAAAATCTACTGAGTCTTGGCTGTTAACTGTTGTCTGAAGGTAATAGGCGGTATCCAGCTAAAATTTGAAGGACCCATGAAGTATTTTTTTTTCCTAATATTCAGTCCTTCTTCCTTTCCAAACCCCAGTCTCTAACCCCAAGCCTATCGCATGACATTCCACAACAACCAATCTGTCCTAAAATCATTTGAAGTCATCTCAACTTCTGCATCCTCTCATCTTCTCCTTTTTTTTTCAACTGGTCCATGGTCAAAGCAACAGGTGACATATATCTCAACTCTTTCCAGACACTCCTCCTTGTTTCCTGTACCCTGCATTCTCATCACACCATTTTGGAGTACAATGAGTTTATAAAATAATAAAAAAATTTAGATACAGTCTAATGACTTTAAGGATGCAGCAGATGCTGATATTCCTAAGAATCACCTATCTTCAAGTTTTTATTTCCTGAGGTCTATAGATTTCATTTTCTCAAAGAGAGAGGTCTTGTCTTTTAAGGTCTTGTTCTGAGCTGTTCTCGACAGCTGTGCACCACAACAATCCATATAGCTGATTAGGACTTGAATGAATGTGAAGTTAGGTAGAGTTTTCTGACCACAGGATTCTGGGACATCCATCTATGCAGTGCTTGGAATAAGTCTGTTAGCATCTTGTTCCTCTGGGATTTTCTGAGCCTCATCGGCTCACCATTGGTCTCATCTTATTCTGCATTCTCTCGGTCCTTGCGGGCATTCTTGTTTCTGGGAGTTTTCTTGGGAGGGGTTTTTGAGTCAGCTTTGGAGACTGAGTGAGTTCTGGGGGCATCTGGAGCTAATTGCCTATTTCCCTTTCACAGTCTCTGGTGGTCCTTGATGCTTCAAAATTGTAAATTTAGGATTAGAAGAGAGAAGGGACACATTTGCCATTATGTTTTGTGCAGCATGAAAAATAAAACCTGCTGATGTTGATTGTTGTGATGGGATCATGCAAGGTTCTGAGGAAAGTTTCCGAACAGAGGGGATAGCAGCATTGAAAAAGAGAAAGAAAATCAGGATCTATTGTTGGGCTAAAAGTAGACCTTCACTATAAAATGACTGATGACACAGAGTAATGTCCAAGCATTTCTGTTTCCTTCAGGAGTAGGCTTTTAGTGCAGTCTGGAGATCATAAGATGGATGAAGATTTGGTTTGAGTCAGGTTTGGGAAAAAAAGAGTTTAAACTTAACTGTGGTGGTGATGAGTGTGGTATAACCTAGAAAGATGAGTGTACTGGAAAGAGCACTGGCACTGATATTCCTTCATTTTGTTTAATTATTCCATGGTGGCTGTGCAGCTTTTTAAATACCAGAGCTCAAGGATTAATAAGGGGTAATGTTTCAATAGGAATGATTAGTACTGGATTGAAGGAAATGTCAAAAATATTTTGTAGTAATACTACAAGATTAGTACTCCTGAGTATTACCCAGGAGTTGAGTGCAAACTGTGAATGAAATTATATCATATGGTTATACATTATATAAGAAAAGTAATAGTAATGCTTGTGTCTTTTTGAGATGGCTTATTTTTGGTTCCTTTAGCTGCGCCTGAGTAGTGGGATTCAGGTTAGAGTAGTAGGAATGAGGGAGGTAAATACTAAAAGTATGGTTGAATATTGCAGACAGTGCTTTCAAAAGAGCCAGTTTTTATATTTTTCTTTCAGGTTATGTCTCACGATTGCAAAGTAGCCAGAGCCAGGTTAATGTTAATTTTCAAAAAATCGGAGTGGATCATTATTGTACTGATTTCAGACCTTCAAAGTAAAAGAATTTAAAATTACCTTAGCCAGCTGTATTGGGGTTTTGTGGACAGCTTTTGGTAGTGGGGGGTCTACCAGGGTGGCTCCTGTGAGAAACTGCTAGAAGCTTCCTCCACGTCTGACAGAACCAATCCCTGGTGGCTCCAAGGTGCACATGCTGCTGGGCAAGGCTGGGCAAGTTAGAAATGATGGAAACACCTCTGTGATAATGTATTTTAAAAGAAACTTAAAGAAGAAAAGTTACTGCACATCTGTAATTGTGACCAGGGAAGAGCAAAGAGAGGTACCCAGGCCAGTGCAGAAGGAGAGGGAGGACATGCTGCAATCATCAGAGCTGAGTTTCCTCTGCAGGCTGCGGTGAAGGCCATGTTGAAGATCATGGTGAGGCAGCTGTGCCTCTGCAGCCCCTGGAGGTCCATGGTATGGAGAGATCCACCTGCAGCCCATGGAGGAGACCCACAGCAGTGCAGGACCCACCCTGGAGCAGCCTGTCTTTGTGGGACTGCACCCCATGGAAGAGTGACCCACACTGCCGCAGTCTGGGGAGGACTCTTGCCCATGAGATGGACTCACACTGCAGCAGTTCACAGAGAACTGTTGCTTGTGAGATGGACTCAGATTGGAGAAGTTCATGGAGAGCTGTTTTCCATGGGATGGACTCCATGGCAGAGCAGGGGAGGGAATCCTCCCCCTGACCAGTGGGAGAAAGTGTGAGTGATGAACTGACCATAACCCCCATTCCCTGCCTCCTTGTGCTGCTGGAGCAGGAGGTACAGTTGGGAAGGAGGGAAGGGGTGGCGGGGGGAATGTGTTTTATTTTACTTCTCATTACCTTGCTCTAATTTTGTTACCAATAAATTCAATTATTATCTTTAATTCAAGTCTGTTTTGCCCATGGCCGTACTTGCTGAATGATCTCTCCTGGTCCTTATCTCAACCCATGAACTCTTTGTTATATTTGTTATACAAGTCTTTGTTATATTCTCTCTCCTGTGCAGCTGTAGAGGCGAGACAGGTTTTGGTGAGTACCTGGCACCCAGCTAGAGGCAAGCTCCCTTACCAGTGAATCATAGTTATAATTTTAATTCTTATCAAATACAGAGCTAAGGTCAAGGTTAGTATTAGAGATCAGAAAGTGAGGAAGAGATACAAATTTTGTGGTACTGTAGAAATAAAACTAGTATATGAACCAAATGGCTCCAGTTTTTTATCCAACTTGACAGTAAGGCTGAAAAGTAAGCAGAGTTAAAATTAGGGCTATAATTAGTATAAAACAAATGAGCAGGAAAATATTTTTTAAATGCATGGTGGAATGTACATAGAAGAAAATAAAAAACAGTTCTGCTTTTACATGAGAGAGAATATTGTTAGGACCTTTTATCTTCAGGGCTTGACTGTAAGCTTTTAATTCACCTTTGACAGTCATCCTTGACTGTGCTATGGGTTGGTTTAAGTTTGAGATAAAAATGGAGATGTAAGAATCCTTACATTTTGTGTAAAACACTAATATAAAACAAAGGTTTGAATTGTATTTGAATTGTATGGGTGAAATATGTTTTCCTTTTGTCTCAAGTCTGGTTACCATAAGCAGAGCTTAGGTTACAGTTAGATTTTCAGTCAGCTTTAGGGGTGGTCTAGCTTTAGGGATTTCATGGATGAACAAATGAAAATGACAGGATTTTAAAGAGGGACCATAGTAACCTGTTTTAGTCTCTGCAGCTGGTGTGACAGGGTTACAGAGCAGAATATGAGAGAGGGAAGAAAAGAATTGTCTTATTTATGGTATAGAATGAAAACTGAGTTTTAAGATTATTGTACGAATAATTTCAACTTTTATTTTATGCATGACCATCAGTTATAGTACTACTGAAACTCATTTTAGGCATATGCAAAAAAAAAAGAGGGCAGGAAGAGGTTTATGTTTTATATTATTTTTAAGATATTGCCAGAATAAAATTAACCCTGAGCAGTGGTTATCTTTGTTATTTCTGTAAGAGTTTGACAACCATGACTAGAGCAAGGTTAGACTAAAGGATGTAATTATTGTTAAGCACATGAGAGAAAGAAATAATGAGAAACAGCTTCCTCCATATTTCTGTTCTCTCAGATCAGAAGAGTTGTGATGCTTTTACACACATCCTTATGAAGAAATAAGAGCTCAAACAAGTATTTAGACAAGATTCTTTCTCCCTCCCATACTTATTATGCTTCAATTGCAACTAATTATGTCTTCTAACACCCATCCACAGGCCTCTAAAAATAAGTGACCTTGAAGCTCTTGATTTTTAAACTGAAGTTCACAGGGCTCTCATGGGCTTGAAAGGGTTCTGGAGCAAACTGAAATTACAACTAATTCTTTAACTTCTCTTATGGAAATGATTACAATTCCTACAAGGAACACTAGGATGCTCATTGAGCTACATTTAAGGACAGCTGTGACAAAGCTTTGGGAAGATGACAGATACTCTCACACTGGGGGAAATTACATTAAGTGTGGGATTCAATGTACATGAAGACACTTCTCTTTGGGTGTCTGAAGGGCTTAATTTAGTTTTGTGTGCATGCTGTCTGAGCTCTTGCTATGGTCAGTGGAAGTGTGGGGAGTCTGGTTGGTGGAGTCCCACAGATGTTCACACCAACATGCGCTTCATTACAGTGAACAAAATTACTCCAGTGTTGTGGTGCGTTCGTTGTTCATTTTACACAGTTCTATGTTGTGTTTGTTCAGTTTTAATAAGTTGTTCTAGTTCACTTAAGATGGCTTCCTTAGGGTTCTGTTTCAGGGTCTCCCTTCCCTTCTTCCCCAAGCAGTTAACTGTCAGTCACAGTTCCCATAGCAACTCCCGCCCTTTTGTATCAGTTTCCCTATCAATCTGTAAAACCCCTCCCCATTTATCTCATTATCTTGGTTTTCCCCTCCCATATTTCCCTGGCAACCCTCCTGTCTGTCACCTTCTGCCCACACCCCAGCCCTAGAAACTTCTACCCTGAGCAGAGGGTGATTGGAGCAGGGAGGGAAGCCACTCCTTTGTTGTCTTATTATTGGTCCATGTCTCATGCTCTACCGACTGAGCTAGCTGGGCTCAGTTCGCGCGCAGCCGCACTCCAGTGACTGGAATAACTAAAGGCTCAAATCACTTCCCTAACAATATAATTTTTCCATCATTGGAGATGTGTTTTAAAAAAGACTGGATGGGGCACTCAGTGCCATGGTATAGTTCATGAGGAGGTGTTAGGTCATAGGTTGGACTTGATGATCTCAAAGGTCTTTTCCAACCTTGTTCATTCTGTGATTCTGTATGATTCTGTTATTCTGTGAGATAAAGAAAGGCATTTCATTTGCCAGAAGGCACAAGTCCCACAGACCCTGTGTTATATCTGCCCATCTCACCTGTAGGACTTGGCCCTCTTGAGCATCAAAATTGGCATCAGATACCTGTATTTAGGGAGTTGGTGTTCAGTTTAGCTCTGAATTTATTAGACATGGAGACTGGACAGTCACATTCAGGCACTTAAATTTAAGTGTCCTAATCTGGAGCTCAGACCCACTCAAAGGGGAGTTGTTTGCAAGGACAGAAGTTCTGGAGCGCTGTTCGGGGGATTTTAGTCACCTGGCCTCCAGCTACTGTACTCTACAGACCCAGTTTCATCCTTCTCAGAAGCAAACAAGCCTATCAGGTCCCTTATCATATAAGAAAGACGTGCAGATACTTCTGTATTAGGCAACTGAAGTATGACATAAGCATCCAACAATTTTTGATGCTCATCTTCAAGATAAATCTCAGGATTTTGCTGACTTGACACAAATTCTAAAACAGAGAAATTCTAGAATTATGGTGCTTATTCAGAAAGAAAGTATATTTGGGTAATTTAAGGGATAACAAACCATTACATGGTTGAAAAAATTGTATCTCCCAAAAGTATTGCACTATAGGAAATCTGGAATTGTTAGCATTCTAAAGAAACTCAAATGTACATGCTATGAAAATACACAAGTAAGGCATCTACACTATCATGCTTTTTTCTTACTTTCAGTAACATTTTCAAAGTTTTCGATCAGCTGGCAAAAGGATGTTTTTTGTGAGATAGATGCAAGCATCCCTGAAAAATTTTAAAATCAGGGAAAAAAATTTGATTGTGAGAGACCACAGGAGCTCATCTACTCCAACCATGCACTCGAAGAAGGAATGACTTCTAAAAAGAAAGATGGATATAAAATGTGGTAATTGGGTTCAGGAACATGTCAGAGGGCTCAGCGGGGGCTATGAGGTGGTTTCCCAGGACAGAAAAGTGCAGTCCTTTCTCTTGGGTGGGGGTAAGAAGCCAAAGAGGTAGCTCAAAGAACAGCTGCACAAGTAGAGGGCCCATGTTCGCAGATACGGAGCTCTATCTTTGAAGCATTGGGGATTTTTTTGAATTAATTAGAATAAGAGTTGACCCTTGAAGAGTGCTCTTTCAGGACTAGGCATCTTGGGAGGTGCTGGGATATTTAAGATTGCAATTGACAGCTTTGATCTTAATCATAAATCTGATTGTAATTTTTTTGTATCCTCACGATCTGAACTACCAGAAAGACTGTGTGAGAGCATTCTTAGCTGTATTGTGTTTCCTGGGCAAGAGGGTATTATGGCTTTACAAAGATGGAATAAAACAATTTATTTGGATTTGGTGTTCTAATGGTTTTCAGTATTTGCTTGAGCCTCTTGATATGGAAGTAACAGATTAATGTAAACATAAACTCTCTAAGATCTTAATGCAGCAAAACACACCCACCCAAAAATGTACACATTATTTTTAGACATAGTTTTTCTTTTAGCTGCAACCATGCTAGAATGTATGCATCTGTGGAGGATTACAAGAACGTGTGGTGATTCTCTTCTGTAATGTCTTTTTCTATGTTCCTCTAGCAGAAAAGGAATAAAAGCAATAGGTAAACCTCTTTGATTTTTCTTGCCAATATGGCCATGAAGGGGAAACAGAAAATGCTCCACAGAAGAGAAAAAGACTTTAATTTTCCTCTGCCTTATTGTGTATCTGTTTTAAATACTTATCAATATGGAAATCATTGAACTAGAACACTTGAAAGGCAGTTGCTTGTGCCTTGTCCTCCCTTATAAAAATGTTAATTTGCTGTTCTAAACTAACATTTTTATTTTAATCTTTCATACAGTTAAAACATCGGAAGTTTTAATACCAGGGGTAGGTCAAAATTAATTTTGTATTATCAAATGATTAATCACCAACACAACCAGAGATTTTTCAGCATTCACGTATAAACAAATGCACATAACACCACACTTACTTTAATGAACCAAAAAAGTCTAGTTTGGAGTAATATCTGATTCTGTTCAATCAGGAGTACTGTAGCTTTGCCTCTAATATCTGACAAATGGTCACCATCAGTATCGTGATTTAACATTAATGAGCTCTTCTGGATCTGCATTTGATATGGGTACACTCAGGGCAAAAGAAGACTTGGGGGCTGTAAAAAACCCAGTTAATACGGGTTTGTGTTATGCAAGCAGAGGACCTGTGAGCTTTCAGGTCTGTGACAGTATTTCTATAAAGTTTTAGCCCAATAGAGTCTGTGACTGCCACACCAATTACAAGTCATTAGAACACATTGAATTGCAGTCTTGATGGAGAGAAACCTGAAATCATGACCACCCGAGATCTCTTCAGTACTCAGCTAAAGGTCTCTGTCCATTTTAATGCAGCATAATTCTTTCCTGCTGGCACCAGGATGTGATTTTGCTGGTGTTTTCTGTGAAGACTGAAGGCAACAGTAGTTAAGCTTTCGTCCCTGGGTTAGGATAAAGTGCATTGTTCAAAGCAGTCTATAAACTTGGACTTTTGCTAGCTGGCCTGGTCTCTGAAGAAAGCAACACTGCACTCTATTGGACTGAGATCTCAAACTAAGTTTAGATTATCTTCAGATATTTTTCGAAAGAGAATAATGTGTTATGCCCAAATACAGAAAAGTGAGAGATTTTTCTAGCTTTCAGAGTCTCTTATCTTTTGTGTTTTCTATTGTTCCCAAAATGAAACTTTTGAAGTAACTAGTATTTGAGAATATTTAATTCATATAGATTACATCCCTGAGTTCTATCACACTAAAGTCTGTAGTACTGTTCCCTAAAAAATTCCTAGAAATCTCCACAAGACACACAGATAAGCCAAGAGTTATACTGGTGACAGTTTTCTGTAGCAGGACCTGAAGGCCAGTTGCAGGGGTGCAGGAATCCAAAGCCCAGGCCAGCTCAGCACCAGCCAGCAGTCTGGCTCGACAGCAGCTGTGGCAGCAAGCGCGGCTCCGGGACAGAGACCGGCTCCAGCGAGCTGCTGCCTAAGGACGACCTCCCCATGTCAGAGGTGAGGAGGCTTCGCCCTTGGCAGAAGGCTAGAAGCCGCTCCAGCTAGAGCGCCAAGAAATAAGGAAGTCCGACAGCTGTCGGCAGCAGGGAAAGGTTTCACTAGGAGAGAGTGACAGCTGCAAGCAGCGGCCGAGGAGGTCGGCGTGAGCAGAGATTATAAAGATTCCCGAGAGGCGGAGCAATCCGCCCCCGGACAAATGAACATACAGAACGTAATAACTGACATAACAGAACAACGAATGGGGAGCTTGTTGGGGAGGGGAAAGAACTTCTCGTCCAATCACTCCCTGCTCAGAGTGGAAGATTCTAGGGAAGGGGTGTGGGCAGAGAGTGACAGACAAAGCTGTTACCAAGGGAACAAAGGAGGGGTTTAGGAGAAACCATAGAAACAAAGTTGGGGATAAATGATAGACATAAAAATAGATATATTGATGGCGGGAGTTGCTCTGACAACCGGGGAGGGGGCAAAGGATTGACAGGTGCAGTGGCAGGAAGGGAGCCCTAGGCAGAACCATTTAAGAGATGAATGGGGTGAACAGAACATACCGACATAGAAGGGTTTAGAATTTAAACTTATACAGAACTAAACTCGGAACAGAAGTGCGGACCCACCGCAACAGCCAGTGGTGTCTAAATTTACACAGAGGCTCTGGACACCTCTGTGTAGTTATCTGACACATGCACCTAATGACTTGTATTCTCTCTTCTTCTATTTCTTTGCTAACAAACAAACATTTTGCAATGAAGACCGAAAAGGGATTT